>NC_080388.1:57005526-57331302 GCF_028751815.1 Salvia miltiorrhiza
CCGACCCCGCCAAAGCCCCTCTCGTCCAAGGCTTTAAGGAATCTGGTGTCACCCTTCTCACTGTATGTATATACATAATGTGTGTGTGTGTGTGTGTGAATGCGTGTGTGTTTATTTGGTGGTGTGCGCGTGCAGGGTGATCTGAACGATCACGAGAGTTTGGTGAAAGCCATAAAACAAGTGGATGTTGTTATATCTACAGTAGGGCAGCTGCAGTTGGCCGATCAAGTTAAGATCATCGCCGCCATTAAAGAAGCTGGAAATGTGAAGGTAATTGTCCGAGATTAACGCATTGCAATTTGCACACACTGATTTTGTTTTAATATTGGGATCAGAGGTTCTTGCCCTCGGAATTCGGGAACGACGTGGATCGCACGCGCGCGGTGGAGCCCGCCAAATCGGCCTTCGAAACCAAGGCCAAAATCCGCAGAGCTATTGAGGCGGAAGCCATTCCTTACACCTACGTGTCGTCCAACTACTTCGCCGGATATTCGCTGCCCACGCTGGCGCAGCCGGGCGCCTACGCTCCCCCGCCGCCCAGGGACAAAGTTGTCATTTACGGCGACGGAAATGCTAAAGGTAATCCAAATTCTTGGTATTTATAAGTGGTGTTGAGTAGAGACAGACCATCCGTTCTCACCTTTATTTATATTAGTGCGTCACATCTCTCTCTCTCAAAATGAAATGCTTGTGGAATAGTCTTAATATGTTCATGACTTTATAATCTTATCTTGTGACTGAGCCTCAGATGTAAAAGTAGAAACTAAATTGTATATGCATTGACACCATGAATGAATACAAATAACAACACGACATTTATAATTTTATTGGTGCATGCTTTCTAGCTAAAATTCAGATTAAATGATGGTGACCATTCTCATGGATACATTTGGATTTAGCTGTGTTCAACGAAGAGCATGACATTGGCACATACACCATCAAAGCTGTGGATGATCCAAGAACCTTGAACAAGATCCTGTACATCAAGCCTCCTAAGAACACGTATTCGTTCAATGAGCTCGTTGCTCTGTGGGAGAAGAAGATCGGCAAAACTCTCGAGAAGGAGTACATCCCAGAAGATCAACTCTTGAAGAAGATTGAAGGTGACTTGACTCCTAATATAATTCATCTTTATTTGTGATGGATCTAGATATTAATCCATATATATATATATATATATATGTTGTAGAATCCCCAATTCCTGTGAACATCATACTATCCATCAACCACTCCATATTTGTGAAGGGCGACCAAACCTACTTCACAATCGAACCCTCCTTTGGTGTTGAGGCTTCGGAGCTGTATCCAGATGTCAACTACACCACTGTCGAGGACTTCCTTCATCAGTTTGTCTGAGAATTCAACATCGGAGCTTACATTGTGTCGCTTTCTTCATTAATGCCCATTGCTTATAAATAAGTGTGTTTCCTAATCGTCTCATTTCACTTGTTAATTTGATGCTACTGTGTTTTCTTGGTCTCCTTCTACACTTCACATGTAAGCTCTCATCATCAAATCATATCCCCATTTGCCTTTATATGTTGGATCACTTCTTATATGATTGTTTTGCATCTACGTGGAATATTGTTGCTACATATATACTCCCTCCGTCCCACAAATCTTGACACATTTAGTTTTGGCACGGGAATTAAGGAGTTGTAGATTAGTGTTTTAAGACCATCTTTATTCACGACTCTACCGACCGGTCAACAGATAAGACAAAATGTTTGATTGAAAATAAAATAATAAAATATTTTTAACATCACAACCGATTGTAAAAAACATGTTATGACCGACTTGTACCACAACCTAATTTGTCAAATGGAGCTATGGCATTTGGCATTTTATTACTGAAAAAATACAATAAACAATAATAAAAGAATCAAATATATTAGGTTGGTGTGGGTTATTGATAAAGTAAAAAAAAAAAAAAAAGTTGAATTGAATTATAGGTTATATATGTGGAAGAAAGAGAAATTATTTTTTATTAAAAAGTTGGGTTGATGAAGGTTATTGATAAACATAGTCTAAGTGTGTAGATAATAAAGTATAAAAGTGATAAAGTAGGAGAGAGAAGATAATAAAAGTGATAAAATATGAGAGAAAATATAATAATTATTACCTTACTTGGAAATGTATTAAGATTTATGGGACGACCCAAAAAGAAATACGTGTCAAGATTCGTGGGGACGAAGGGAGTACATAATGCCTTTTATTGAAATAACGAAAAACTTAATAAATCTATTAATTCCATTTAATCAGGACTAATAATTCAATAATTGACTATATGTTGGGTATCTTCGCCTTGCCGGGATTACTTCTCTTGTTTCCCGAACCTCCGGTCCTTCTCACTCGACACTCTAGTGCCAAGATCCTCTTCACGACTCTTCCCCTTGACTTCTTCTTCTGCTCTTTTTCTTCTTTACCTTCTACTTCCTCTTCCTCCTGCGTGAACCTGCAAATCACCAGAAAAGTAGCAAGTCAACAGTTCAAAGAAAGAGATAAAAGAAAAACAGAAAAGTAAGAGAGTCCAGAGGAGATTCAAGGTGGGAAAAGTGTGCCCTTTCGGACACAGAGGCTCAGATTTTCCCACGGTAGGCAATGCACACTCCGGCAGCTCAAGGACCAAGGCTCAAAGGTGGAAGCGGAACACAAATCGGAGCCCAACTCAGTTAATCTCAGCCGCCCAAACTCAGGAATCCGATGGACAGGACTCCGGCGACTCAAAGAACACAGCTCCGTCACCAAACAGGAAACCTTCTCAGGAATCCGGCGACACAGGGAACTCAACAATATCACCAAGCAGGAGACCTTCTCAGGAATCCGATGATAATGCTCTCAATAGCAGGAAGCCCGCTCCTCACAGCCACAACACCGGCGATCAGACCGGAAACACGAAGGAATAGCAGAGCCTTCAACGTTGTGTACCTCTTGAACGGAACTTCCCACAATCGAGTGCCTTATAACCAAGCTGGGGACAGATCAGGGAGGTGAAGGGAGGCATCGGGAAGGGGGGGAGAATTGAAGGCGGAAGGAGAACCGAGGAGTCGGGCGGCGGAGGGAACTGGAAGGGCGCAGATGGGAGAGAGAGATAATAGAGCGGCGCAAGGGAAGTGAGGGATTAAGGGTTTGGCTGAAAAAGGGGGGTGGGATAAATAAGGGGATGGGCTTGGGCTTGGATAAAAGAAAAGGTTTAAAGGGAAGATGGGCTTACGGGGTTTTGGGCTTGAGCTGAAAAATAAAGAGTATTGGGCCAACAATCCACATATCCACCTTTGGCACAATAGTCTTTATGTCACCAGGGAGTGTGTGCCTTTGATACGAGCTTATCATCATAGCCATTTTTACTATCATCCTATCACAAAGACAAGATAACAGAGGGTGAGAGAAATATTAAGCATATTAATCTCAGTCTCAACAACAGAGACCAACCCAAGGGAAATCACCATTTCTCAAACCAAAAGAGGTTATCATTGAAGACACAACAGACACACACACATGCACTCAAGCAACATCACACAAGACACACACAGAAGAGACAAACAGACCAGAGCAGAGCTCACAACAGATCAGACACTCAGAGCAAAAGAAAACACATGCAGAACACACAAACACAGGGCAGAGCAACAGACTCAACAAACACAAACACACAGAACAAAGAAAACATGCAAGAAAAAGAGAAAAAACATGAAAGAGACAAGCAGCCACAGAGGCTAAACTTGCCACACACACAAGTACAGAAACTGAACTTTAACCATGATCAGAAAATACAACAGGAGCAGAGACCACATTGCAATCAAGGCCTTCTTTCTTAATAGATCCCTTAACAACAAGCCTAGCTTTATATCTGACATTTTTAGTATCATGCTTGACCTTAAACCACAATTTGGACTTAACAACAGAACATTCAGTGGGCTTTATCACTAGAGCCCAAGTTTCATTAGGTTCATTCATAACAGGCTCAAGCAAGTTTTCTGGTTCAGCATGCAAGTTGGGTTGAGGATCCACCTCAAAAGGAACAGTGGGGGTAAACACAAGCTCATACATGCTTTGATCAGCAACATTCACATTCTCCACCTCACTTGGAGCAGCAAATTGTGAGGATTCAAGCAGGCAAGGGACTGACTCAGCACAAACAGCATATAAACCACCTTTTCTTGGTGCAGAGAAGTACACCACAGAATCCTTCTCAAATTGAAATCTCAAGTGATTCACAGAGCCATTTAACATATTGTCAGCAAGTTTAGACACAGATAACAAGCTAAACTCCAACTTTGGCACATATCTAACATCATTCAAGGTAAGCAAACTCCCATTTTCAAACTTCAAGCAAATGTCACCCTTTCCCAAGATTTCACAGTTTTGACCATCAGCTAAAACAATATGCCCTGACTTAACATGCTGTAAGTTATGAAACATATGCTCAAAAGGAGTGACATGGAAGGTGCAGCCAGAATCAATCAACCATTCACTTGAATTTACAGATTTAGATACAGCATTAGAGTAGTTTATGAACTGAAAATCATGATCATGCACCATATAGACACCATCATCTTCATAAATATTATTAGCATGCTGCTCAGGTTCATTAGGAACAAAGTTCTTGTTTTTCTTAGGCTGTTTACACCTATTTGAAAAATGACCAGGCTTTCCACAATTCCAACACAGCTTTTTAGGCTTTTGATCAAATCCCCTTTTATCTTTGTTAACAAACATGACCTCACCATGCAATGGTTTTGATTTAAGAATCTTCAGCTCACTTTCTTTAGCCTTTAAGCCATTCACAATCATATCACATGTTACTTTAGACCCTCCATACTTTAATGCAGACTTGACTTCAGCAAATGACTCAGGAATGGAACTTAACAAAATTTGAGGAGCATATTTCTCAATATTGTCATCACCAGAAAGTTTCAAATCATGCAGCAGTTTGTTAAAATCATCCATGTTGGTGTCAATATCCTTAGAGGAGTCCATTTGAAAAGTCATGAACTGATTTTGCAAAGACCATGCAGAAGTTTCAGATGATGCAGAGTACAAAGAATTCAGTTCATCCCATAAATCCTTAGTACATAAGTGATGAGACACTTTCCTAACCACAGAGCTGCTCAAGTTTAACAGAATTGTTGCCCTAGCATTATCATTCATGTCATGCAATTTTTCATCAGTGACAGTTTTATCAATTTTAGTTAATAAAGCCTTATTAACCTTCTCCTTAACAAGAATGCATTCTATTTTGGTTTTCCAGTCCTGAAAATCATCCCGGCCATTGAATGGCACCAAATGCAGGTTGTTCATGATGAATGCAGATGCAACACTTAGGCAAACACACTTTCTCACAGAAAACCACAACTACCACAGAGCAGGTAACACCACAACAAAAGGTCACAGGGACCTCAAGGAGGAAGCCATTGGAGTTAAGGAGCAGGGAAGAGCCCAGATCTCGGCACAGATCAATCTGTGGAGCAAGGTTTCGCACTGGTCCCTCCAAGAAGTTCCAAGAGGACTATCTGAGTCCAGAGAAGGGTAAAACTCTCAATCCAAGAGAGATTTTACAGAACAAAGCAGAAACACTAGAGAGAGCAAAACAACAGCGGAAACAGTAAGTAACCAAAGCACATACAGCCTGTCTAGATAGCCCCTTTTCTCCCTTGATTTCCAGGGTACTCGCACGAGGAGACTCCTTTAAAGGAGAATCCAGACGAACTGGACCAAATGCAAGGGAAAACCTCACTTGGCTTTGAATGCCAAGGGTTTATCGAGATGACAAGGCAACACGCGGAAGCAAAAAAGGTAACAGGATCGCAAGATACCAGACAAAAAACAGGTAAAAGAACAAAAACAGCAGGCAACACCAATCCTAGAATCTAGGAGTCTTAGTGATTAAGCCAATTTACCAGAGCTGGATTCCCAGGTAGGGGAAAATCCAGATTTACCTTAATCCTTGCTCGTCGGGAGCGAATCGGCGCAGCCAAAGGGCGGCGGGGTGAGAGGGATGTGTTCGGGGGGAGCCCCGGCAAGGTCCCCGTGGCTCTGATACCACTGTTGGGTATCTTCGCCTTGCCGGGATTACTTCTCTTGTTTCCCGAACCTCCGGTCCTTCTCACTCGACACTCTAGTGCCAAGATCCTCTTCACGACTCTTCCCCTTGACTTCTTCTTCTGCTCTTTTTCTTCTTTACCTTCTACTTCCTCTTCCTCCTGCGTGAACCTGCAAATCACCAGAAAAGTAGCAAGTCAACAGTTCAAAGAAAGAGATAAAAGAAAAACAGAAAAATAAGAGAGTCCAGAGGAGATTCAAGGTGGGAAAAGTGTGCCCTTTCGGACACAGAGGCTCAGATTTTTCCCCCTTAAACTCAGCAACCCTTCCGGCAGCTGAATGATCAACGGCGAGGTAAGGACAATGGAGCAGCTTCACAGATCTCAACAGAGCAACCAACAACAGGAGCCAAGGTCAGAACTCCGGCAGCTCAGATCTTCTCAGGTAATCACCAAACAGGGCTCCGATGGTCAGGAAAAACCCGGTGATACCTCCACCCACGTCTGGGAATCCCGTATTATCAAGGAGTTTAACCACAAAGGAATAGCAGAGCCTTTCAGTCCTTGATAATCCGTATTCCCGGCATGAGAAAGCATCAGAGATTTAAAGGGAGGTAGGGAGGAGCTGGACAGCAGTAATGGAGATGGAGGAACCGAGGGGAGCAAGGGAAGTGAGGGATTAAGGGTTTGGCTGAAAAAGGGGGGTGGGATAAATAAGGGGATGGGCTTGGGCTTGGATAAAAGAAAAGGTTTAAAGGGAAGATGGGCTTACGGGGTTTTGGGCTTGAGCTGAAAAATAAAGAGTATTGGGCCAACAATCCACACTATATATTCTCGAAACGGAGTATACAAGTATATATAGAGACGTAAAAATTTGTTTTGCGTATATATACACTACTAGAGATCTCAATTTAGTTTTAAACTATAATGGATTGCCCAAATAAATCGATAATAAGAGGGTTGACTCATAAAATACAGTTCAAATGTCGAAATAGCCCTAGCTAGCCTGAAAGCTAGGTGGGTTGACTCAATTAACTATTTTTTTCTATTATTTAATTGCCAAACCTTGTTACTTTACTTTTAATTAGATATTAAGTTCTTGACGTTTGTGGAATGTATTTTGCTTTTCTTCAATTATTATTGAAAAAAACTAGTCATTTATGTTAAATATATATATATACATCTCGTACCTATAACAAAGTTACTTATTAGTTAGAAATGTGTAAGTTTATGTTAAAATGATGCTCCTTTTTGTAAGGTTACTTATCAATTCTTACGTAAGTTTATTTTATTTTAAAATGACACTCATTTTTTTCCATTTAAAACGAGGTGAATCTTGATTGGAAAAACACTAAGTATTTTTTCTTATAAAAATATGGCTATTAAGAAAAATTCACACGTCAAAAATATTTCGTAAACTAGTTGGCCCGACTGATTAGCACGAAATAAGATTTATGATCGATTAGAATAGAAAAAATCTAGTACGTTCGAAAAAAATTTGATTGACTCAAACCAGAAGTAATTCAAAATTAAATGAACTGTATCGAAACTAATAAGTGAGTTGACCCGATTAAATTAGTTACATTACATTAACTTGATGTTATTAGTTAGTAACATAAAATTAATCTACATAAATTACATTAGTACTAGATTAAATTATGAATTTGATGTCAGTTTTTAAAATCATTAAAATAATAATTAGTTGTGTGTTGTGACGACTGAAAGTCGAGTTGCTAGTTGAAAGGGCCCTTTCGAAAGTGCTCCTATAATCCATTGATAGCAACGTGACAGATGCCATGGGATTTTATTGCTAGAAGTAAGTAAATGTGATACAAATACAATAATTGATTAGAGCGAGTTGTGAATTCTTTTTGGGAAATGCTTTTCTTTTTGGAGATGTTGTCTTTTGAGCTGGAAATTAAACCGTTGAGAATTTGCAACATTTGGCCATTTGGGCATCAATGTGTTTGTGGGTGGCACGCTGCCATCAAGAGCTTCTTGACTTGGTATGGGATGCCCCATCCTTTCTTACCTTATAAATTAACACGCATCGACTATATTATATATAGATATATATTGGGGTAAGGTTAGGTTATAAATTTATTTTAAAATATAAATTACGAATTATAAATATATGATGATTTTTCTGTGAAAAATAGTAAGTTTAAAAAAAATAGAATTTTTATTCCGTAAAATTTGAATTCATGATCACAAATTCATTCTACAAAATGATAAAATGCTATAGATCTCTACAATGTAAAAACTAAAAATAATTCCTAATATATGGAGTATTTTAAATTAAAATTTTATTTTATCCAATCCTTTTTTCTCTCTCTATTTATACACATTTCACTGAACAACTCAACCAGGTATGCACCAATTAGGCAAGGGCAAGTATTTCCGAGTGGGAGCATCGTGGGAGCATCTTTTGTATATATAATTATGGTTACTTGCGTGAGCAAAAGGGAGGGGAAATGCTTGCTTCACTTTGAAGGATGATTGCCAAATTCAAATGCGAGAATATTATATTTACTTGTTATTTATCAAGCCTAACTTGTAATTTATAAATCTAGGGTTACATGGGATTATCATTTCAATTTTCTAATTAATGTGGTAGCTGACACAGATACTATGTTAATTTGAAATTGACAGTTTATGTATATCTAAAAAAGAGGTTCGTATGTCCCAAGAGGACACCAAGCGGTGCGACCTCCTATGTGTGAACAGTGAGGTCCCGGGTTCAAACCCCACTGCTCCCCCTCCCCAACTCCTCCAAGTCAAAAAAAAGAAAAGAGGTTCGTATAATTTGGAGCGTTGATCTGTTGTGCTTTATTATACATGTCATCGAAAATATATACTTACTTTGGTGTATTCTATGATGTTCCACAATCCAATTATGACAATTTCCCTCTAAAGTTTACTTTTGTTCGAAGAATAATTGAACAAAGCAATTTTGTTTTGGCGTAGGTGGAGCTGAGATTTATCTCATCCTTCCAAAATACGAAGATCTAACCCTCATATACCACTACAAGAAATTTGTTAATAGACAATATAATATACTCCCTCCGTCCGCGATATCGTTTCTACATTTGTCATTTCGGTCCGTCTGTGATATCGTTTCCACTTCCATTTATAGAAGTAGGGTCCACAAACTTCCACTCACAACAATAATAGGACCCAAACTCCACTCACTACAATATCCACTACTATTCATCACTTTTCTTAAAACCTGCGACATCCACAATATAGAAACGATATCGCAGACGGAGAGAGTAGATAATAGGTTTCGAAAATTATTATTTATACGCTAATAAACAATAATTTTTAGCTTAGTCATTGTCTATGTTCGAGAATTTAGACGACAGACCCCTAAAATCGTTGTTTATGATCGACAACAGCTAGAACGCACCACAGGCCCGGCCCAAAATTATTGTATGTTGTCTATTACCACCCCATATAGATGACAAGTCCTAAAAATATTGTCTATAAGCATATTAGACAAAAAAATTTGAGGCATGTTGTGTATTACTACCCCACGTAGACTACAATTGAAACCGTTGGTCTACAAGTATATTAGACAATTTTTTGGGGTCTATTGTCTTTTTAGTATTAATGTATGTATTTTTAGCTTTTTATACTCCCTCTGTCCACGATATCGTTTCCACTTTGTAGATGACAGAGTTTTAAGAAAATAGTAGGTAATAGTGGGTATTGTTGTGAGTGGAGTTTGAGTCCCCCTATTATTGTGATTTGTGAGTGGGATTTGTGGACCCTATTGCTATAAATGGAAGTGAAAACGATATCGTGAACGGACCAAAATGACAGAGATGGAAACGGTATCATGGACGAAGTGAGTGTGAGTTTTTAGCATTAATGAAATATATATTCGAAAAAGCAGAAAATTTAAATACAATTGCAAAAAAATATTTTAACATAAGAAATAGACAACACGCAAAAAAAAATTATTATTTATTAACAAATAGACAACATGCAAAAAAATTATTGTCTATCAACAAATAGACAACGTCATAAAACTGTTGTCTATACATATAAAAAAAATTCTTATCTTTAATCAAATAGTCAACAGTTTTCTAACCATTGTGTATTTCAATATAGACGATAACCTATGCGTGTTGTCTATAAACGCCTCCACATAGATTACACATCTCTATTAATGATAGTCATTTTTTTAATAGACAATAAATTTTGTTTGTTGTCAATTAGCGAATTTCTTGAAATTAAGAAATACTAGTATATTTATACAATTGAAAAACTAAAGATATATATTGAGTTTTTTTTATGAATTAAATTTGATAATCTTTAGAAAGAATCAAAATTGAGTGAGAGAGAGATAAGAGCATAGAAAAAAATTTGATGGAGAAAATATGGCGGGAAAATAAGTTGTTACAATTATGCTTTTATATACTAGTAGCACATTCATTCGAATGATGCACGAAAATCAACAAAATTAAGTAACATTTTTTGTCTATTAATATTAAACATAATTTATAAGTAAAAAAAGTCAAATTACCAATAATTAATTCAACAAAAAAAACATAAAATTATATATTTTGAAATATTTTATTATAGTACAATATTTGTGGTAATACTGCCATCATTTTTATCATAAAAAAAATTAAAAAATTTAATTACAATCTCATACTCTTGATAAGCCACATGCAAATGATGTGTGAAAATTGATTTATATATTAATTATGATTCCTAAGTTAATTCATAATACTAGTTATTATATGAATCATTCGTATACAGATATATACGTGACCTTGCAAAAAAAAAAAAAAAATTGTATGCCCATTCTCCCCTTTTGCAAACATAAGAATATCATTAATTGATCATGGTCATATATGAGATGATTAGCAACACGTACCAAACAATGAAATTAGGAAGTTGGAGAATAAAGCACAATCTAATTTCAATCCGCTTTTCTTTTCCTTTCATTGTGATAAATATTTCTATAAATGAATTGTTGTAAAAATTAAATAATGATCCTATAACAACAAATTAATCATACCTTCTAAGAAAGGGTATTATTTACAATTAATTAATCAAGGCAGGTAGGTAGGTGCATCTGCTCCACACAATGCAAACTCATTTTATTCCGACCAAAATGATCCCTCAACTCAACAAGAACCACACCTTCGCCGCCGCAGGTGCTGTCGCCGGTGCCACTGCCGGTACTGAAACTATTGCTTCGGCAAGAGCCTTTCTCGGCAACAATAACTTCACCCCTTCCCTGCCTTCACCTGCATCTATACATACACATACACACACATATACATATATACATGAGAGAGATGAAAAGTATATATATATGATGGATTAAATACTAAATTAATACCATCTAATCTTGATTGAAGATTAGCAGAAGCAGCGAGGCGAACAAGCGTGGGAGTGACGGCGGTAAGCAGAGCCCAGAAAAACAAGATGACAATATAGATTCTAACATTCATTGCTGACAAAAGAATTTGGCAGCCATTGAAAATTTATATAACTGCAATGGAAATCATAGTCTTAGCTGGCCATGTTTGAGAACCAATATAAGCTGCTCATTTTGGGAAATAATTTAAAGTACTATATAGGTTGCGAGTTTTATTTATTTGCTTTGGAGTTTTTATTTGGTTGTTGGAAGTTGTTGCACCAAATGTATGTGTAATATGATTTGGAATCCTTCTGTCATGGGTTTTATTGGCTAAGTCAAGGTCTAAAGCATTATGTTATTTTCCGCATATATATTTGTATATTGGGGCCGGTTACTGTGAGACTTGTATAGTTGAGATTCTTCAAAATGTTTGTTTGCCTAATTTGGGAAATGAATAATGAATCTATCTGTCTATTTTTCTACTCTTCTAAAGTTATTATTATTATTACGTTTACCAAAAATATAACACTTTTATGTGGCACAAGTTTTAATAAAATTGGTGGACATCTATGTAATGCCCCGCTCTTTTAAATACATATTAGATTAAATATGTGCATTAGTTATAAAATTCTTTTAATTATTTATTGTGATTATTTTGTTCAGATAATATTATTTCAGCAAAAGTCTGTATAAGAGATACAGAGCTGCGATTTAATATTCAGTCATGAATCAAACCAATAATTAAATTTTTGGTTTAGCTACACATTTGAAACTTTGCATTACCAGTTGATTGAATCACTAGCATTAGAAATTTTACATTTATAACCGATTTCATAAATCGTGTTATTTAAATCAAATTGCTGGAATTATAATTTGAGATCATATGCATAATAATTTTATTATTTCGCGTTATATGTGTTAAGGTATTAAGTCGCGAATTAATTCCGACTTTCACGTATTAAATCTCAAGATTGAGGATTTAATTTATATAAATACGACGAGTATTTAATCATCGAGAATTGGAGAATTATTACAGAAACAAGTACGAACTATGAGAAATTAGATCACGATAAATAGTCGAATCACTACACTATTACACCAACCCCTCCAACATATATCATTATCACAACTATTCATCTTCAAAAACTGCATTTTTCCGCAGTTAATCCCATCCAAATAGTCAAGATTTCAGCAAGAGAAAATCATGCCAATATCCACAATTTTCACAGCTGCAATATCTTCCATGCAATCCATCACACCCAAAAAGCCCCAATTTCAGGAGAAGATGATCACGCCGAGAGCAAAGTTTTCAAAGATGGCAGGAGAAGATGATCACGCCGAGACCAAAGTGTTCAAAAATGGCAGCAATATTTCTTCAACATTTGCTGCCACCAACCACCTCAACCTCTCTATAAATTGAGGTGAGTTCTGCAGAAGGAAGAAGTGCAGAAGTGCGAGAGGTGTGAGGTAAAACAAGAGAAAATTTTAAATTTCTTACTTGCAAGAGCTCAAGTGAGCTCCCTTCGCCGGGCCGTTTATTCGCCGACCGGCCACTAGGCTCTGAACCGAGAACGTGTACTCGTTCCTCCATCTTCAGGCTACCAAACCCAACAATCGAAAGGCCGAAACCTTCTCTATATTTTCCCGACCAAAGGCCACAATATCCTTCGGAGGCCAACGTCGAATTCCCGACTTAGCCACCGGCCAACTTATGGCCTTCGTTTCTCACTATCCTTACGACGAAAAAGGATCGAGAAACCACCGTTGTGTAGCCTGATCTACCTCGCACGAGGAAGACTAAGTCGTAGACCTTCGCGGCTAAACACCATAGCGGAACGACGACCAGAAAAACCCCCGGCGAACAACTTCCATTAGTGCTCACTTGGACAAGGGTAAGTTGACGCCCTTATTTCGATGCATTCCCGTTTCTATTATATTATGGGAAATTTCTGGGGTATAGATGGGAGTGTGGTGAATATTTGTACAAAGTTTCATGTTATTTGAACTTCGTTTACTACCCTTTTAAAATTTGAGAAGTCTACTGCCCGTATCTGTTGAAACTGTCGTGAGGCAGATGATTAAGTTAACTATTTCAGTAACCATATGTTGATATTTAGCTCTCAAATTTTTATGGTATAAATTTATATGCGTTATCTATCTGCATATAAAATTTGAGGTCATTCCGGAAACGTTTGCTATTTTTCAAAGATCTGGACTTTCAGTTGGCAGAAACTGCCGAATCTGGTAGGCGATGGGAAAATCGCTATATCTCTTAAACTACTTGGAGTTTTTCAACATACTTTTTTTTCAATTAAACTAGACTCAAAGAGGTTTCTATTGATATAAAATTCGACTCCATACGAGTTCGGAATAAAAGCAGTTTATTAGTTGAAGTTGAATCTATACAGTTTTGTTGAGATGGAAATGATTCAAAATAATTCCTATTAAGAATTTTAAAGTTTTATTGTTGATAAAATATCACTTTTAGTTTATAAATGAGCTATTGATGTGTGTATATATATATATATATATATATATATATATATATATATATTGGTGATTGACATTATTAAATGGGGAAAAGGAAAACGTTTTATGTTTATAGAATTATTCTTTATTTATAATAGATAAATAAAAGAATAATATAAAATGGAATTTCCTACATCCTCAAAGGTACATGAAGTATTTTGATAAAGGAAGAACGATTGTATATGAGTTAGATATAGTCGTTTAAGGAAATATGGGTAGTTAGAGAAATGAGTGAATAGTGATTCACTGCATTTGTTGTTATCTTTTCTATTATTCACTCGAACACATGTTTTCGTGTTATTAAAGGTTCAAATAAACAAAAGCGCCTGAGTAACCTATCGTGCTAAGGAAAGAGAATCATTGTCTTAAGTAGCAAAACACTGCAATCAGGTGGGCATTACTTTTACTATACGTATATAGAGATCCCCTGCGTGTCGTAGGCCTCTTATACGAATGAATGCATGAGATGATTTAACTGTTAATTTCAGTTTTATATATCTATCAAACGAGTTTAATGCTACCTTTGAACAAGTTATTTCGTCACAAATCTTTGAACTGGAAAATATTACAACTGTTGTCTTGCCATAAAATGTTTAAATTTTAGTATGATATCTATCTGCTTTGGATTTGCCAATGATGCAATCGAATTCGGGTCCTGAGCAGTTGATAGCTATCCTGCTAGGACTAGTGTACACCAGTGACCGTGAGTCATCTAGCGGGTTGGCCGGTCAAGTGACCGTGAGAGGTGGCCACCTCTCCGGCACACAGTTTCAGATATGATAGATTACAAAAGAACTTAGTCTGATCAGACGAACTTTAAGAATCACAAATGAACTTAGTAAGCTTGGGCCTTTTAGCGAAAAACTCCCTTGCTGTACTGTTTATGATGGCATGACAATTTACAGTTTTGAAGCATGTATTTTTATACCTAGGCATACGTGCCCACTGAGTGCTTTTGTACTCAGCCCTGCATATGTTTTCTAAATATGCAGGTTGAGCTGATGTGATGATGGTGCTGTAATGAGCGGAGTCTCCAGGGTTGTTAATAAATAGTTAACCTGTCTAGAATATGTCTTCATACATATGTCTAGCTACTTTCCGCTGCAAGATGTTGTTGATGTTATAGTATGTTATGTCATACTTTGAGTCTTAAGAGAATGGTTTCATATGATGTATAACTTGATCAATGATATTAATTAAGTTTTATGCTGTCTTTCATAGACTATTTTCAATTGAGTATTCATGAATAAAAATGACGAGTTTTATTAAGATGAGTAAGTTTTACGGCTATAAATGACGCCCCTTTTCTTCCCCTTCTTCTTTAACCCCATCCCTAGTCGTAGATCACTCGGCTTAACTATCCTTAGTTAGGGCGGGCTGTGACAAAGTGGTATCAGAGCGAAGGAAAGCTCTGAATTATAAGTCTTGAGTTTAGTCTAGAATGAGTCACTAGACTAATAGTTATTAACAACCGTGAGCTCAGCGCACCATCACACCAGACTCAACGAGGTATGTAAAATTTCAAAGTTTATTTGACATTAAATTTTGAAGAGCATGATGTTGAGGTTATATGATGAGTTATGATGTTACACTTTGAATGTGCATAGTTTGAGTTTGAGGATGACAACATGATTAATAATGAGTTATTATGTTGTAAGAGCATATGTTGACGTTACATGATGAATCATGAGAGCGTTTATATCATATGATGTTATATGATTGAGGATGCATAATTATGAGTTATGATGTGATGTATTTGAGATATTTTGTGATGAGAATTGTTTGAGCAGTTGTGATAAGTCACGATGATTTAGATGAAGGAATCTAATGTCATTGTTAAGAGAGATTTTTTTTTACTAAGTAGAAGGATGAAATGAGAACTTAGAGCTAAAGCTTGAGAGAATTAGCAATTGCTTTAAGTACTTGTTGGTTTGAGTTATGAGTTTGAGTTATGAGCTTGAGTATAATAGCATGATTAATGATGAGTTATTAGCATGTTGCAATGAGATATTGTACGATATGTTGAGTTGTTTTGTGACGCGAGTTTTGCTCACGCAACCTTAATGGTACTTGAGGAGGTATCATGAGCCATAGTCTTTGGAGATGGCTTTGAGAGAGAATTGTTGAGTTGTCTTACTGAGTCACGATGATTTAGATTAAGGGATCTAATATCATTGTTTAGAGAGATTCCCTACTGAGTAAAGATGGGACGAGATGAGAATTTAGATGTTTTGAGCTTGAGTTTTAAGATAACAGTACTACTTAGTAGGAGTTTTGCTAAGTTATGTTTTGTTTATTTCTGTTGCTAGAGCCAAGGAAGGCTAGGGTTGAAAGGATGAGAAGTAGCCGAGGAGGGCTAGAGTTGATGAGAATGAGAAGAGAAGCCGATGTAGGCTAGAGCTAAGGATGATCTTGAGAGTATGAGCAGTACACCCTTGTTTTTGATTAGTTTCAATTATATTGCGATGTATATAACTTACTTAGGAGATATTGATACTTGAGCTTTTGACATGCTGATAGATAAACATGCGAATATAGTACCCTACTGATGTTAAATAGATGGATGTTCCTAGTGTGCTAAAGTAGCAACTAGATGAGTTAACCGGTAACAATTACCGTAGGAAGTCCAAACCGAGACATAGCACCATTAATGGTGTCGGTTTAGAAGGGACATTACGATAGATACTATGGTTTTTGTAGGGTTTATATAACCCCTTTATGTAAGTCCTCTAAAAAGAGGCATTCTACTGATGGATATATTAGGTTGACCAGAGTGGTCTTTTTGTTAGCATTTCGTGAGTGCTTATTGCCTTACAGATGAATGTTAAGGTAACCGTGAGGGTTTCCTTAAAGTTGAGTTAGTAAATTGCACTTGAGTTTCGAGGATGCTTAGAGCGTTGGTCGAGTTGAGTTTTCCTTTTGTGATTTCAAAAATGCCTCAAAGATATCATCAAGAGTGTGATGTGAAGGATAGGCGGGATAATACTCCGCCACCACCACCGCAACATGAGAGGAGAGTCGAAAAATATTGAATTTTCGAAACAAGAGTCTAGAACATAGGACCCTGAGTTTAAGCTTTTAGCTTGCTGGTGTGAACTTAAGTTTTGTTATGTATACTATGTTGAGGGTTTAGAAGACACAGAATTTTCAAGTTCGGGATAGTATATCCCGTGTGACTGGGGAGTGATTATGTTGGACCTGGCCAGTCCACATGATCCAAATCTCAGTAGACGTCTTTTGGGTTGAAAATCCATGTGTTTCAACTTTCGGTTGAAAAGCCAGATGGGTTCATACTCGAGGTCATTTTGTTCGACCTAGTAGTTAATCATTTCATACCCTCTGGTCATTCTTTTGATTCTCTTGAACAATTTCTACAACACCTTGCTTTGATGTTGTGTTGAGTTTGAGCCTTGCAACTCGTGAGTTGTCATAATAAGATCCCCTTGATTGATAAGACTAAGAAGTGTTAGTCTACTGACGTAGTATACTACCCAAATTATGGCTTCGTATAATTGTGTCTCATTGTAATTAGTTGAGATTAGTCTTTGTCCTATAAATGATATCGACCACTCATTATGATAGAAATTCAGAGTTCAAGCTAAGATCGTAATATAGTGTTCGAGTACGAGGACTTAAGTTAATTGGTCTACGATAGTTTTAAGTGATTCTTATTTTTATAGATCTAGATTGTATGATGTTATGTGGGAAGTATATGCCTTGAGATGTGAAAGGTCGATGGAGTTTAGTTTACCCAAAATTGGGAACTTTTGAGTCAATGGTTAAGATGATTAATAGATGATGAAGATGAGTCCATGAGATGTATATGATGATGATTGATGGAGTAAATTGAGTATATGATGTCAATTGATGATTTTGATATGAGTTAGTTTAATAAAATTAGGGATATGTGTATCTATGCTCTAATTTGTAAATTGATGGGTTATATGTGAGATTAATTGGCTAAGATTGATAGATCTATGAATGGATTAAGGTATCATGTGTGTTTATTAAATTTCAAAGAGTTTACTTTAATAAAAATTAGGACTTTTTGCCTATGTGTTATTTAAGTGATTTTGGCTTAAGATATATGTATTTGAGCATGATATTAGTGTATAATTATGTTTGAGTAAGTCTTTTGTTGGCTAAGAAAATTTTTACTTAGTTTAGTTTGTATGAGTTTTTGAGTTTTCATATTTTGAGAAGTCGATGATTGATAAAATGAGGTCTAATTGCTTTATGACCATTATGTGAAAGTTTGTCATGTTTTATTAAGAGTTTTATGATGATACATGAAGTTTCATTAGAGTTTAGTTTACATGATAAAAGGGAATCTATATGTGTATAATGATTTATATGATGAATGAGATCATATTTGAGTATTTGAGTAATTTTGAGCACGAAAATGAGAAGAGAATTTTAATGATGCGTTCGTTGAAATGTTTTACTTAAGATTTGAGGTTATGATGTAAGAAGAGAGTCAAGATTGAGTATGATGAGTATTATAATGTGCTTGAATGTTTTCAAGTGCTATATGTGTTTAAAATGAGCTTTGATTGGTTTTCATTGAAGGGATGTTGGGTTGAGCATTTAAGAGTTTGAGATGAGATTTTGGTGAATTTCGTAGGCCTACTGACCTACTGTGATCGATGGTTTTTAGATGTCTAATAGCTTTGAAAATTTTATAGCAAATCCCTACATGAGTCTTAAGCACACCGGTAAAATTTTAAGTCATTTGGACTTCGTTTACTATTTTTTTATAAAATACAAAACCTAAACTGCACATTACTACCGAGAATTTCAGAGAACAGGAGAAAGAGTCATTCATTTCAGTAGCTTCCTGTGTGATCTAGATTTCAACATTTTTATGGTATTAACCTTATTGTGTTAGCTAGATATCCACCAAAGTTGAGCCCAGTTTGACAACGTTTACTAATTTTCAAAAATCCAAGTTTTCGATTGCTCAAAACTGCCGAATATGGTAGACTGTAGTAAAACAGTCATATTTCCTACAATACTTGGATTTTTGACTCTACTTTTTTTTATATGAAACTAGACTCGAAGACCTTTCTTTTGGTATGAGTCTCGAGTCCAAGAGGTGTCGGAGTCAGAACAGGTTAGATTTTGAAGTTGAGTCAGTGTAAACACAGAGCATGTTTTGATAATGTTTGATTGTGTTTTCTTATGGGCCTTAGGTGATTGTGTTGTCTATGTGTTTAAATGAGATTAGAAGAGCCTTATATGAGAGACAAATCGAGACTTAGAACCATGATTTTCTTGAAACCTATCCTTGAACTTAAGGATTTGAGATGAGTGGAGAGTTTATATAGAGTTAAGTAAGGAGATAGAATATGAGATAGAGCATAAGTTTCTTTTCATGTCTCTGATAACCATAAGTTTTTATGTCGAGTCTAGAATAGTATCTCTAGACTTCTAAGAATGTCAGTAACCCTCAGCTCGCAGTCACACTGCCGCAACAAAGGTACAATAATAGTTTCAAAAATATACATATATGTATTTCAGACGTTATGAAAGTTTTTCAAGAAAATGTGCGCCTTATGTTTACGATGCTATGTGAATGCTTTTTGTCGTGTTTGGGACTACCCGAACCCATAACGATTCAATGAATATATTTCGTGTTTGGGACAACCCGAGCCCTTAACGAATCAATGTATGTATGTATGTATGGTCGAGTTAGATTCCTTGAATCTTTCCGGCATAAGCAAAGTTTTCATGAAAGGGACATTAAATGTCCATATATGTTAAGGTTTCAAAAGAAACAGAAGTATGTATGTATGAAAGAATGAGAAAGCTTTATGTTGTCGTTTTAGGCTAGAATGATGGGTCCTCTTACAAACCGTTTGAGTACCACCCAAGAATGCTTTGAGAATGTTAATCGTGATAGCACCGCTTGATCGATTTAAGTAAAGACTGGTAAGATAGAAATGTTTAACATAGAGATGTTACAACATAGAGGCAATGCTTTAAGACTAAGGATTCACTTGAGCTATTTCAATAGCGGTGAGATTAAGTTTTTCACATAAGAACTTATGTTGCTTATGATTATGATGTTAATCGTGATAGCTTGGCTAGAACAACATAGAATGGACTTTCATGGTATCAGTAACTTATGATGAAGTACTTATTAGTAAGTGCTTTAAGTTAGAAGTTGACTTAGAGCTTTATAAGAGATAAGAAGTTGACATGATTGGGGGTGAAGCTCCCATTTGACTGAGTGATTCATCGTGCTGGGTCTGGTCAGCCCATATAACTAAGATCTCGGTGATTGTCAATTAGGATTTTGACCTTGAGTAGAGCGTCATCCCAATGTATAGACTCACACTATGTAGTTGTCACAATAAGATCTTATTTTACCACGATAAGCACAGTAATGACTAGAATGACTTAGTTTGCTGTCAGTTCTCGAAGTACTAGAAGGTGATATTCTCACAGTTAGAAAGATACACTAAGCATCAACCTATCTTTTGACCGATAGTCGGTAGAAACAAAGCAACTTCTGGAATCCCAAGTGGAGAACCAGGGCAGATAACTAGTATGATAGAATTTTCAACAAAATGTCAGGACGTGCTCCAAATATGGTGGACACTTATAAGAAACGCGTGAAGGAGTTCGCAAACGAATGGCGTCATGAGATATTCAATTCCCCTACCAAGCCAAAGAAATATTACGTAGGAACAACCAACGAGCAAGACTCTCACCATCGAATCACTGCTACCAAGGGAGAATGGGAAGACTCCGACACAATCTGGATATACACCACCTCAAGATGTGGTGAAGGAAAGAAAATGGAATGAAGAAAACAAACAGAAAATTCGAGAATAGAAAAAGAACTTTAAGATAAGACTTAAGATCTAACCCAACCTCAGAGCCAACAACCTCACACTAGAAGGGTGATTGTTTCGGCTATAGTATCAAAAGCTCCATCAATAGGAATGTTCAAAGGAAGCAAGTATTTGTTTTAAACTTCAGAGAACTTGAGCACTATGTCTCATTAGCCCCAAAGTTGAATTACTTGACTTATGACTTAGAACTCGTTGTGGTTGTGCACGTGTTGGAAATTTGGAGATTCTATCTCTACGGAGTTAAGTGTGAGGTCCTTATAGCTGACAAGAATTTGAAGTGTTTTTTTTTTTTTAGCAAAGAGATTTCAATGTAAGACAACAGAGACGATTCGAATTAGTGAAGAATTATGATGGTACTATCAATTGGAAATTAAGATAAGATGTTTCACCACTAAATATAAAGTACTGATTGGTGATTGCCTTATTCGGTTTAGTAATTGTTCACCATCCGGAGACAATATCAAGCTGTGTAGTTGCATCAATAGTTAAGTGTGAATTTCAAGAAAGGATTATGAAAGCACGAAATGAAAATGGATATTGGTGAGAAAATGTGTCTCGCCTCAAGAATAAGAAAAACGAAAGGATTCACGAAAGTCAGGAATAGTGCACTAATGGTTAGTGGAGGATTGTGGATGTATACACTGAATATTACGTCTCGCAGTTAAGAAAGTATGTGATTAAAAAAAGATGAGATAGTCCAAGCTCAGGGCTTAAGTTATGAAGAGAAATCAGTTTAGTGACTAGATTGCAAGGTTCAAGTGTTACGAGGCAATAATGTTGTTCTCGTCATGTAGTGGAACCATCACAGGATGGAAAAGGCTACAAAAGAGATGAATGAAACGAATGACTAGTATCACAAGCTAGAATACCAGGTATGCAAATTTCGGGACGAAATTTATTTTAAGGGGGGTAGTATGTAATGCCCCGCTCTTTTAAATACATATTAGATTAAATATGTGCATTAGTTATAAAATTCTTTTAATTATTTATTGTGATTATTTTGTTCAGATAATATTATTTCAGCAAAAGTCTGTATAAGAGATACAGAGCTGCGATTTAATATTCAGTCATGAATCAAACCAATAATTAAATTTTTGGTTTAGCTACACATTTGAAACTTTGCATTACCAGTTGATTGAATCACTAGCATTAGAAATTTTACATTTATAACCGATTTCATAAATCGTGTTATTTAAATCAAATTGCTGGAATTATAATTTGAGATCATATGCATAATAATTTTATTATTTCGCGTTATATGTGTTAAGGTATTAAGTCGCGAATTAATTCCGACTTTCACGTATTAAATCTCAAGATTGAGGATTTAATTTATATAAATACGACGAGTATTTAATCATCGAGAATTGGAGAATTATTACAGAAACAAGTACGAACTATGAGAAATTAGATCACGATAAATAGTCGAATCACTACACTATTACACCAACCCCTCCAACATATATCATTATCACAACTATTCATCTTCAAAAACTGCATTTTTCCGCAGTTAATCCCATCCAAATAGTCAAGATTTCAGCAAGAGAAAATCATGCCAATATCCACAATTTTCACAGCTGCAATATCTTCCATGCAATCCATCACACCCAAAAAGCCCCAATTTCAGGAGAAGATGATCACGCCGAGAGCAAAGTTTTCAAAGATGGCAGGAGAAGATGATCACGCCGAGACCAAAGTGTTCAAAAATGGCAGCAATATTTCTTCAACATTTGCTGCCACCAACC
The DNA here is from genome assembly GCF_028751815.1 of Salvia miltiorrhiza. Classification (NCBI taxonomy): domain Eukaryota; kingdom Viridiplantae; phylum Streptophyta; class Magnoliopsida; order Lamiales; family Lamiaceae; genus Salvia; species Salvia miltiorrhiza. The sequence goes on from NC_080388.1 coordinate 57,028,076, forward strand.
ACCTCAACCTCTCTATAAATTGAGGTGAGTTCTGCAGAAGGAAGAAGTGCAGAAGTGCGAGAGGTGTGAGGTAAAACAAGAGAAAATTTTAAATTTCTTACTTGCAAGAGCTCAAGTGAGCTCCCTTCGCCGGGCCGTTTATTCGCCGACCGGCCACTAGGCTCTGAACCGAGAACGTGTACTCGTTCCTCCATCTTCAGGCTACCAAACCCAACAATCGAAAGGCCGAAACCTTCTCTATATTTTCCCGACCAAAGGCCACAATATCCTTCGGAGGCCAACGTCGAATTCCCGACTTAGCCACCGGCCAACTTACGGCCTTCGTTTCTCACTATCCTTACGACGAAAAAGGATCGAGAAACCACCGTTGTGTAGCCTGATCTACCTCGCACGAGGAAGACTAAGTCGTAGACCTTCGCGGCTAAACACCATAGCGGAACGACGACCAGAAAAACCCCCGGCGAACAACTTCCATTAGTGCTCACTTGGACAAGGGTAAGTTGACGCCCTTATTTCGATGCATTCCCGTTTCTATTATATTATGGGAAATTTCTGGGGTATAGATGGGAGTGTGGTGAATATTTGTACAAAGTTTCATGTTATTTGAACTTCGTTTACTACCCTTTTAAAATTTGAGAAGTCTACTGCCCGTATCTGTTGAAACTGTCGTGAGGCAGATGATTAAGTTAACTATTTCAGTAACCATATGTTGATATTTAGCTCTCAAATTTTTATGGTATAAATTTATATGCGTTATCTATCTGCATATAAAATTTGAGGTCATTCCGGAAACGTTTGCTATTTTTCAAAGATCTGGACTTTCAGTTGGCAGAAACTGCCGAATCTGGTAGGCGATGGGAAAATCGCTATATCTCTTAAACTACTTGGAGTTTTTCAACATACTTTTTTTTCAATTAAACTAGACTCAAAGAGGTTTCTATTGATATAAAATTCGACTCCATACGAGTTCGGAATAAAAGCAGTTTATTAGTTGAAGTTGAATCTATACAGTTTTGTTGAGATGGAAATGATTCAAAATAATTCCTATTAAGAATTTTAAAGTTTTATTGTTGATAAAATATCACTTTTAGTTTATAAATGAGCTATTGATGTGTATATATATATATATATATATATATATATATATATATATATATATATATATTGGTGATTGACATTATTAAATGGGGAAAAGGAAAACGTTTTATGTTTATAGAATTATTCTTTATTTATAATAGATAAATAAAAGAATAATATAAAATGGAATTTCCTACATCCTCAAAGGTACATGAAGTATTTTGATAAAGGAAGAACGATTGTATATGAGTTAGATATAGTCGTTTAAGGAAATATGGGTAGTTAGAGAAATGAGTGAATAGTGATTCACTGCATTTGTTGTTATCTTTTCTATTATTCACTCGAACACATGTTTTCGTGTTATTAAAGGTTCAAATAAACAAAAGCGCCTGAGTAACCTATCGCGCTAAGGAAAGAGAATCATTGTCTTAAGTAGCAAAACACTGCAATCAGGTGGGCATTACTTTTACTATACGTATATAGAGATCCCCTGCGTATCGTAGGCCTCTTATACGAATGAATGCATGAGATGATTTAACTGTTAATTTCAGTTTTATATATCTATCAAACGAGTTTAATGCTACCTTTGAACAAGTTATTTCGTCACAAATCTTTGAACTGGAAAATATTACAACTGTTGTCTTGCCATAAAATGTTTAAATTTTAGTATGATATCTATCTGCTTTGGATTTGCCAATGATGCAATCGAATTCGGGTCCTGAGCAGTTGATAGCTATCCTGCTAGGACTAGTGTACACCAGTGACCGTGAGTCATCTAGCGGGTTGGCCGGTCAAGTGACCGTGAGAGGTGGCCACCTCTCCGGCACACAGTTTCAGATATGATAGATTACAAAAGAACTTAGTCTGATCAGACGAACTTTAAGAATCACAAATGAACTTAGTAAGCTTGGGCCTTTTAGCGAAAAACTCCCTTGCTGTACTGTTTATGATGGCATGACAATTTACAGTTTTGAAGCATGTATTTTTATACCTAGGCATACGTGCCCACTGAGTGCTTTTGTACTCAGCCCTGCATATGTTTTCTAAATATGCAGGTTGAGCTGATGTGATGATGGTGCTGCAATGAGCGGAGTCTCCAGGGTTGTTAATAAATAGTTAACCTGTCTAGAATATGTCTTCATACATATGTCTAGCTACTTTCCGCTGCAAGATGTTGTTGATGTTATAGTATGTTATGTCATACTTTGAGTCTTAAGAGAATGGTTTCATATGATGTATAACTTGATCAATGATATTAATTAAGTTTTATGCTGTCTTTCATAGACTATTTTCAATTGAGTATTCATGAATAAAAATGACGAGTTTTATTAAGATGAGTAAGTTTTACGGCTATAAATGACGCCCCTTTTCTTCCCCTTCTTCTTTAACCCCATCCCTAGTCGTAGATCACTCGGCTTAACTATCCTTAGTTAGGGCGGGCTGTGACAATCTAAAATGACAAAAGTATCATACTTTTCATGAACTGGGGAGTATTATTATTGATGTTGTAAAACTACATGTAATCTTGTCGATTTTGTGAAAACATTCTTAGTGGGAAAAAATTGGAGGTTCGAGTTCACATTGAAAAAACTATACCTTCGACCAAAATTATAGCAAAGATTATTGCTTCCTATTATTATTTCTTACTGCAACTTCTATTGTGGATTTTACTTATAAACTACGAATTCAATTGTTTGACTCAAAGTCAATATGTTGTTATTGTTGAACTAGGAAACAATGAAAGAATTTTCAATTAAAAACTCAAATATGCGTTCAAAACACCAACGAACTCAGATCACAATACTTTTACTCTCTCTCTCTCTCTCTCTCTCGTTACAAAAGCCAACACCAATATTTATAGATTGCTATTTTGGCTGCTGTTCAACCTGAATTACCGTGATACAACTCTCTAGGCTTAATAGTTTATAATATGTATATTGTAAGGTTAATAGTGGATGCTGTACCCGACTTTTATCATTTTCCAAAAAATGTGATCACCTCACATTTTTCACTTTTAAAAACCCTAAATTTATTTTTTAAAACAAATTCAATTTATACCGCGCATTATAGAATTCGATAATAAAATAGTTTTGATTCTTAGTTGGAATATGTATGTTGAAAAAAAAATCTCTCGTTCATCAAGTAAAATCTTCAATACCACAAGCTTTGTACCTTAGTATTCATGACCTTTATAAGGAAGAGTTACAGATGCTCGATCTTCGATCCTAAGAAGAAGAAGAAGACATGTTTGGGGACGGCTGCAGAAGAACAAAGACTAGAATTGCATGGTGGGTTTAAGACCAGAAAATGCTTTTCACTATTAAAAAAAGGAACCAAATTAAAAACGAAAAGCTGAAATAAAATGAACTAGTGGTATTCACTAAGAAACTTCCATGACAAGCCCCAACCAAAGGGATTTGTCTCTCTGGAAATCTAGAGTGAAAGGGATTTTTCAAATACTAAAAAAAATTTAGAGCTCTTCCTCCACAAATAGCACCAACCAAAGTTAAACATGTGGAAAAGAAGAATCGACCGATCAAAAATGAATTAGACAAACTCCATACTCAGCCAAACCATCTTATCAGCAGACCAAACACGAATTTCTGGAATTTCGTGTTGCTTATGGTAAAACTGACTATCTCGACATTAACAATATACTCATCTTACATCTTACATCTTACAACGAAAAAAAAAAGAGATTAATTACGATAATTACAAGCGATCTTAATTTATTCGTTACTGTCTATCAAGTTAACTTTATAAGAAGTACATGTTTCAAGTAAAATGTTATCACCTATAATTCCATTGGTACAGATTCTGCACATGAACTCAGTCCTTTGACAGACCACGGGTGCTTTGAGTTTGAGCAGGCCTTTTCCCAGTGTACCTCTGTTTTCAAATGTAAATGAAAATAATGGTAAATTAATCGAGGGCCAACGAGTGCAGAGTTACTTTCATATATATGTATATAGATAGATAGATATGTAAACCAACTTAAACATTTTAAACATTCATTACTAAGTGATCACCTGCTTTCCCCAGCTGAATGGGAGATATCTGTACTTGATCATATGAGTGATTAGCCTCTTCATTGTGAGGAAGAAAAGGAAAAACCAGTAAAAGAACAAAATGGGCCAGAACACTGGGACGTCGAACATGGAGAAGAAGGTTAAGAGGAAGGCAACACAACAAGCTTTTGTGATTGCATACCTGAAAAGAAAAGTCTTATCAGCACCAAAAAAAAGGGAGCAAATAAACCAAAGTGAAAGAAAATTTATAAGTGTTTCCAGATCCTCTACTAATCTTTCGTTCCTAAAACTTACTGAGCTTTCAGATCTCTTTCGCAAGAGACATTGAAATTGCATCAAAGGCATGACTCCACTCTAATTTAATTTCCTCATTCATGCAGCTCACATATTTCTGTTATATCAATTATTAACATATAGTACTATTTTAGGAGCACTAGAATTTTAAAACAATTGCAAAAACAAAAACAAAACAAAACAAAAAAATCTTTCTTTTCTCCCGAAGCACCATTCTATCTGGTTAATAATGAATAATTGACTAAGACCAGAAAAGGAATCATGCCATGCTGAATAATCAATGATGGACAAGTACAGTTAGATTTTATATGATAAGATCGTCAAGTGTAAATATTTTTCAAATATGAGTGTTACAACATACTGTGGACATCAAATTGTTCCTCTTTTTAGTAAGCCAAGAAATAACAATAGGCAGAGAACAAAATCAGAAGATGGAAGAACCAAACCTTAATAAGACCAACTTGATGCTAGTAGAAACACATGCCTTAAATGGGAAACTAGATGCTAGATACTATATCTATTTCACATTCCTTTCCATCTATTTTCTCACTACAATGCAACAGCAACTCATGAAGCATCAAACATTGGACTACACATAAAAATTGCAGCTAGAGTTGCAAATATATGTTACTAAGTAAGAAGGTGTTTGGCTAAGCTTATTTTAGAGAAGTTATAAGGTCCAACAGTTTATAAGATCTTTCAAGAGCTTATAAGATGCAACAAATTAAGAGATTACAAGTTGTCAAAAGTGTTTGCAAAATTGAACTTACAAGCGAGAGAGAGAATATAAAATCCTTGTTAGAGAGAAATTTGAAAAGAGATGAAGTCGGAAAGGTATATGACACAAATAACAAACCATAGTAGGATTACTTTTGTAAACTAATTATTGCTTATAAGATTATGACAAAATAAGTTGTCTAGGAGTTTGTTTTGCCAAATACTTTGCAAGAGCTTATAAGCTCATAAACAGCTTAGAAGCTATTTTAAGGAGCTTATAAGCTCAGTCAATCCCCCCCTCCCCCCCACCAACAAGAGAATGCAGCATACTAGAAGCTACTGTACATTGCCAAAGAAGGAAACAAGTAGCTTATAAACATAGGAAATATGTATCGAACCAGAACAAAAACTCAGGAAGGCGACGGACAAAGGGCCTGAACTCCTCAGAGTCTCTAGTAGGCGAAGAAGGCCCATCCAGCATTTCTAGCTCAGGATCAACCTTGGGTGACATAAACCCGATCAACAAATTCAAGATGTAGATTGACAGGCCATATGAGATGACATAAAACCCCTGAGCATAATAAACACGCAAGATGTATATTGCTGCTGCAGCAAGTGTAACAAGCCACCTACGAGCCATATGGGGACCGGACCTATCCAAATAAAACTGAAACTTCCTCGAAAATTCATTTCTCCACTTTGCTAATGGTGACTCTGGAGCAGCAGTATCAGTCCCAACATCTTCCATTATCTTCACACTGCATTGGAATGCAGAGCAACATAAATAAATAACCATCAACAGCATCGTCAACTAGTGAAAGAGTGAACCCCAATATATGAAAATAGTCTTTACAAGTAAATTGTTTCTGCACAGCAATAACAACATTGACAAAGCATAAATTGTTCTTCACAATTCTTTCTAAGTTCAGTAATTCCACAAGACGTTTGCAAATTTAACACACCACGCACACACAGATGAATAAAAGCTAAGCCCTCCGCTGCCGGTGAAGCAAGAAAATATAGAAGAGAATTAGCATATTTAATTGCATAACCAACTCGAATTGATAAACGATTTCAACAACACTAAAATCAGGTACCATGAAAGAGTTTAATTAGCCTGTAATTACCCCGATTAGTGCAATTACTTTTAGAAATCCAAAGTAACTGCACAAATTCTTCAGAATGAATTACCTCGTAATCAGCAATTCGTTTCAAAATATGTCCGTATTAACTACAACTGTAACAGAGAGGGAATCGGCATAAACATTCTAGAAGAAATATGCATAAACATAGAGAGCCGACCTCAACTTTATGGGAGAAATGGTGTAACAACGAAGTAAACAAATGGCTTGCGAACTTGTTTTTACGGCAAAATTTTCACTGCTTCATTTTTGGTCTGTAACGAGTAAATTAATTTCACCGGGTAGTAATTGTGAATAGTAATTTCATTCGCTTTATGTATTTACATTATTGCCCCTACATTAAAATACTACTCATCTCTTTTTAAAAACCAAAATACTAACAAAATGTTCCAAATCCAAACAACAATAAATTCAGCACAAACATATCGAAATTATGAGCAAAGCATCAAAGTAATGGCAATTTGGTGCTTAAAATTTTAAAGATAATAATGGTTTCTGATGAGTTTTATACTCCCTCCGCTCAGGTAAATATAATCTTAATAAGGAGTGACGTAAACTTTAATAAAAATGATTAAGAAGGTATTTGGCTAAGTTTGCTTTAAGAGCTTATAAGATATTTTAAGAGCTTATAAATGTAATTTATTAAGAGCTTATAAGTTGTCAAAGTGTTTGGGTAATTGAGCTTATAAGCTAGAGAGATAATTTTTAGTTAATGAGAAAAAAATTGTTAAAGAGAAAAAAAAATGAAATTAGAATGATATGATTAAAATAAAAAATTATAGTTGAGTTATTTTTATAAAATGAATGTTGCTTATAAGATAATGAGAAAATAAATTGGGATAGAAGAACTTATTTTTTGTGAGCTTATAAGTTTTTTTTTTTTTGAGGAAGAAGAAGAGCTATATTAATTCAAATCGGAAAGAGCAATATTCGAAAGCCAGATTGGAAAATCCGACTTCCAAATCATTACATCAGATAAAGACAAAGCAAGTCTAGCAAGTTCATACGCGGCTCTATTAGCCTCACGATGAACATGTAGGTACTCCAGCACCACCGTCTCGCGAGCATGAGCAAAGGCCTCATGCAAATCGTCACACAACGAATCAGAACCATGGTGAGTATCATGAAGCAGATGAATCGTGACTCATCCTAAAACACCTAGCGGATGGACTCGAATTTATACGAGGTCGTCCTAGGGCGGTAAGGTGACTCAAGTTGTCTCTCAAGGAAGGCTTAGCAGGGCTTCAATTGTGCTACTCACAGGAAACAGGAAATAAACCTACACACTCTAATCAGATAGCTGGGTCTGGCACTCTCTCTTTTTAATCTAGGCGTAATTAAATAAGGCTTGTAAAATTATCTAATGCAGAATCAACAGAAAGTATATAAATCTATCTAGGCGAAAATAGGAAGCAGATTAAGAACGCAGGGAACTAATAAACCTAGGATTCTAACTAGCAATCTAGAAAGCATTAGATAATTCAATCAAATAAGAACAACGATTATCTAGGCGAGATAAAAGAACAATCAATCATCAAATAACTCGAAGCAACAATAATCTATGCGAAGGAAATAGACTAGCATTCAAACATATAGAAAGCAATAACTAAGTTCTTACAGCGAGTACGATCCAAATCTTCAATCTAATGTAATGAAAACAATCATAATCTTCAATCCACGAAGCCACAAGATGTTTGTTGATGTTTTAGCTACTCTAAAACTAAGGGAAAACAAGGAAAATCGCCTAGGAGGCTGCTGGGGTCGAGAAGTGCCAAGAAAAACCCTAAAAATGGGTTTTAAACCAAAAATCTGTAACTGCCAGAAATACGCAGTAGGCGGCCGCCTAGAAGTAGGCGGTGGCCGCAGAAAGTAGGCGGCCGCCTAGAAGTAGGCGGTGGCCTAGAAGTAGGCGGTGGCCGCAGAAAGTAGGCGGCCGCCTACTACCCCTTTCGTAAATCCAAGGTAGGCGAGCGGCGAGGCTAGGCGGGCGCCATAGGCGGCGGGCGCCGTGTGTGCGGCGGTGGCCGCAAGAGTAGGCGGCCGCCTACCCGGAGGCGGTGGCCTAGTCTGGCGGCGACAGCTGCTCCGGCAGTTGCCTCTTTATCCAAAAATGCTCAAAACTTCACGAAAAACTTCCCAAACTCCGGAATCCTGCACCAACAAGAAAATGCAGCAAACAACACTCGAGCAAGAATAAAATGGCACGAATATGCACAGAGTATGCTCGAATGTGTATCACACAACCCAATAATAACACTCAAAAATAAGGTAAACAACCCCCCCACACTTAATCCATTGCTTGTCCTCAAGCAACACTCACAACATCAAATGGAAATCCACAAGCGATTCTACTCACCAAGCAAAACACCAACCAATCCAAGTTTTTCAAGATATCAATGTCCCCAATCAGGTGTTTAAAGTTAAGGTTTAGAATGCAACAACAAGGTGATACAACTCAATCCGATCAGACCCAATTCTCCGCTAGGGGTGAATTTCCTAATGCAATTTCCTTTATAATCATATCTCGTTCCTTTTTCACATTCTTTCATTTTTTCACATTTCACTTTTTTTTTTGGGTCAAGTTATTTTCGCTCTTAATAGATGGGCCGTAATTCACGAGATTGACACTTTTGGAGGTGATCCAAAATATTCTCGCGTGGTTTCCCATGCTCATAATGATGCCATTAGAGGAGCAGAGACCCAGAGCTATAAAAAACTCAACAACCAACCAAACATTTCAACTCAGAGAAAGATATTAGGAAATTGCAGTGAAAACACTCCCCCTAGCCTCTATCGGACAAATCACATCAAGAGTTGCTCATCAGGGTGTTGCATCCAAACATTAAACTACTTACACCAAATTGGGAACAATTCAATCGCAAAGAACAAGGACAACAAACCACTCAAAACACAAACCAGAATCGCTAGTGAACCACCATCAACATGCGAGGTGCAATTAAAAACAAACAAGAAATCAAGACAAGGGGACCATTCGCCCCCACACAAGAAAGCTCACAAACGCAACAAAAAGAAACACCCACAGGATCCACAAATACCAAACCAACTAACACCCCCCCACACTTAAAATCTGGCACTGTCCTCACTGCAAACAAAAAGAGGGGTGAAAGAGGAAACTTCCCTGAATACCGATCCAAGTGGTGAGTCTGTAGTGTCCCACGATGTCTGCCTCTCTCTCAACCATAGAACAAGCAGTCTCCAACGCAACAACCTGCACCAAACAACAGAAACAACAAAACACAACGCAAACAAAACGAAAGAAAAATGAAACAAGAAAAAGCAAGAAAACATGGGTTGCCTCCCATGCAGCGCTAGTTTTTAAGTCGCCAGCCCGACTAAGAGAACCCCTTAACCAAAATCCGATTGAAGCTCTAGCTGCCTTAACGCCCTTGTAAACATTTTCTTGCATTGCAGCTGCGGGTCCTCCAAATGAGTGCTTCATGCTCATATCATGAGATGGCCCTCTATCCACATATCCAACGAGATTGAGTGCCCCAGCCTCATCAAGCTTCTCCTCTAGTAGCGAGGCACACAGAAGGCCTTGCTCTTTATTTTCTTCCTCTTGCAGCTTATCCAGGAATTCTTGCTCAATCTCTCTTTCATCTTGCAAGTTAGCAAGAAATTCTTCCATGATCTTGTCCTCCTCCTGTAGCTTATTCAAGAGTTCCTGCACAATACAATTCTCCTCCAAAGCATCAATAGTTTTAACATAAGAGCAGCTTTGAATTAAGGAAGTGGAGGGAGTAGGTTTTTCATCAAAGGTTGAGAATGTTATCGCTCTACCTGCCCCTGCCATACTCACAGTCCCCGTACTCACATCGATGCGAGTCTGGGTGGTGGCCATAAAGGGTCGGCCAAGTAGCACGAGATGCCCATTCTCGCCTCTAATCCCTTTTCCCATATCAAGTACAACAAAGTCAGCTAAAACACTAATCCCCCTCATGACCACCTCAACATCCTCGACAAGGCCTCGTGGGCTGCTAATGGAGCCGTCAGCTAGCTCTATCTTAATGTTCGTGCATTTCAGCTCTTTATTTCCCAATTTCTCAAAAATATCAAGCGTCATCAAATTGACTGCCGCGCCCAAATCAAGCATTCCTAAGACCTTTTCAACCCCACCTAAGCTAATATCAAAAATAAAGCTACCTGGATCTCCTTGCTTGGGTGGTGGTTGTTCTGGTGCCACGGTGACAGGTGGCAGTGGCCCACTGGGGCATTGGGTAGCCTTGATTGCTCGCACGGTTTTGCTTCTCCACTTCCCCGTGGTTATTGGGGTAGTTTCCTTGATTACCGCCACGGCATGAGCTTGACGCGGCTGTTCTTGCTGCAGCTGATTTAGGGCTCCTGTAAGTTGCCCAACTGTAGTCTCGAGGCGCTTGATGGTAGCACTCTGAGACTCCATGTTCTGTTTGGTCATCTCCATGAAGGACTGCATGGTGTCCTCGAGAGACGGCTTCTGCGGTTGAGCTTGCTTCTGAAACTGTTGGGGGGCATTCTGGTATTGCTGCTGCTGCTGAAAATTCCCTTGTTGCATAGGGAACTGTTGATACTGCTGATACTGCGGGGGCTGCTGCTGCTGATAAGCTTGAGTGTAGTTCTGCTGCTGAGCTCTCCAACCAGAACTGGAGCTTTGTTGCCCTTGATTAAAGATAGGCCTCTGTTCAAATTGAGGCCTCCCCGGATAGCTCTGAGCAGCATAGACCTCTGCTTCTCCTTCAGGTGTGAATTCCCCCATGCGATGGCACGTGTTGGTTCCATGACCAAAATCGCCACATATTCCACATCCTTCTGCTGGTGGCGCGTGAACTGGTGGGGCTTCTGCCTGGTTCATCTTGAGGTGCTGAACTTGCCTCATCAAATCTGCTACTTGCTTCTGAAGCTCATTGTTGGGAGCTACTGCATTGGCTTCAACCCTCCTTCCTCTAACTGATTTCTGTTGAGAACTCGCTGCAAGTGTGTTGAAAATCTCCTTGAGCTCATCAGCTGTCTTCCGGGCAATGTTGCCCCCTGCTGTACTGTCCACCATAAACTGTGCCGTCTGAATCAATCCGTCATAGAAGAACTGCATCAACATGACGGGTGCTAACTGGTGCTGTGGGCACTGGCGGAGGAGCTCTTGGAATCTCTCCCAAGCCTCGTGGAGAGGCTCGTCAGCTCCTTGCATGAAGTTCATTATTTGAGTCCTAATCTCCTGTGTCTTGTGATTAGGGTAATATTTGAGCATGAACTTCTCACATGCCTCGCTCCACGTGGTTATGGAGTTTGGCGGCAGGGACAGCAACCACGTCCTCGCCCGGTCTTTGAGTGCATAGGGTATGCACTTGAGTCTCAACTGATCCTCGGTGAGCTCCAACAGTGGGAAGGTCTGTACTTGCGTGCAGAAGTCCCGGATGAATTGTAGAGCATCCTCACTCGGCATCCCATAAAAGAGCGGCAGCAGGCTTGAATCGTTCGGCTTCAGATTATAATTCCGGACTGCCGTGGGAAGCACTATCGCTGACGTGCTAGTGTTCCCGATAACAGGCCTGGAAAAATCCCCCATATACTGTACATTCTGCTCCGCCATGACTTCTTGGTCGAGACTGGGATAATCCTCTTCACAATCTTCCTCTGGATACTGCGATTCCACAAAGTTTCTCGAACTGGACTCGGACTCCTCCTCCAAACTAGAAAGGACCTCACGAGGTCGGTGAATGTTGTCAAAGTAAGGTACTAGCTTTCTCTTCAAGCTGCGGCGACCTTGCATACACAACACTAGCAAACCAAATCAAACGCACCGGAGGGAGAAAAATAACCGAGTCAAAAGAAATAAACAAAAATAAACACGGAAAACAATGCAACACAATCAAATGCCTAAAGCCTTCCCCGGTAACGGCGCCAAAATTTGACTCATCCTAAAACACCTAGCGGATGGACTCGAATTTATACGAGGTCGTCCTAGGGCGGTAAGGTGACTCAAGTCGTCTCTCAAGGAAGGCTTAGCAGGGCTTCAATTGTGCTACTCACAGGAAACAGGAAATAAACCTACACACTCTAATCAGATAGCTGGGTCTGGCACTCTCTCTTTTAAATCTAGGCGTAATTAAATAAGGCTTGTAAAATTATCTAATGCAGAATCAACAGAAAGTATATAAATCTATCTAGGCGAAAATAGGAAGCAGATTAAGAACGCAGGGAACTAATAAACCTAGGATTCTAACTAGCAATCTAGAAAGCATTAGATAATTCAATCAAATAAGAACAACGATTATCTAGGCGAGATAAAAGAACAATCAATCATCAAATAACTCGAAGCAACAATAATCTATGCGAAGGAAATAGACTAGCATTCAAACATATAGAAAGCAATAACTAAGTTCTTACAGCGAGTACGATCCAAATCTTCAATCTAATGTAATGAAAACAATCATAATCTTCAATCCACGAAGCCACAAGATGTTTGTTGATGTTTTAGCTACTCTAAAACTAAGGGAAAACAAGGAAAATCGCCTAGGAGGCTGCTGGGGTCGAGAAGTGCCAAGAAAAACCCTAAAAATGGGTTTTAAACCAAAAATCCGTAACTGCCAGAAATACGCAGTAGGCGGTGGCCGCAGAAAGTAGGCGGCCAAGTAGGCGGTGGCCGCAGAAAGTAGGCGGTGGCCTAGAAGTAGGCGGTGGCCGCAGAAAGTAGGCGGCCGCCTACTACCCCTTTCGTAAATCCAAGGTAGGCGAGCGGCGAGGCTAGGCGGGCGCCGTGTGTGCGGCGGTGGCCGCAAGAGTAGGCGGCCGCCTACCCGGAGGCGGTGGCCTAGTCTGGCGGCGGCAGCTGCTCCGGCAGTTGCCTCTTTATCCAAAAATGCTCAAAACTTCACGAAAAACTTCCCAAACTCCGGAATCCTGCACCAACAAGAAAATGCAGCAAACAACACTCGAGCAAGAATAAAATGGCACGAATATGCACAGAGTATGCTCGAATGTGTATCACACAACCCAATAATAACACTCAAAAATAAGGTAAACAAATCGCCAAGAGAGAGTCCGAAAACAACACCACAGGACCCAAATCTAACGACAAACTCACACCCACCGCAACAAGCATAGCGTGCAGCTCACCAAGTAACACCGTCTCAGTATACCCAACGGGCTTAGCTCCTGCCGCAACAATCTCCCCTCTATCGTTTCGAAAGATGAAACCCACTCCCAAGCTGCAACCATTCTCCTGGTACGCGACATCAACGTCCAGCCTTAGCACGTTCCTCGGCGGAGGATACCAGAAATCCACTCCCTCAGCAGGTAGAACACGCCCCTCAATAGCTAGCTGTTCTTTAGTTTTCTGGAAAAGCCCCAGCATCCTGCTGCTCTCTCTCACATCCACCACCCCATAATGTTTTTTATCACCATGTGTTTCACCACATAAAAGCCTCCAAATCATCCAAAGCTTATAGAACCATTCTGCCAAGAGCTCACCGCCACCCTTATCCAACACCAGCTAACTTATATCAGCAAGAGAAAGAAACCTGAAATCCCCAATCCACTCCCAGAACACCGACTCCTTCCAAAACCCTCTAACTTTCACACACCACACCAAAGTATGCGCCGTACTCCCCCAATCTTGTTTGCACCAGTAACAAGAACCAAGAACCGGAATGTGGTGAGCTGCAAGATTCCCATTAGAAGCAATGAAATCATGAAGAGCTTTCCAAGCAAAATGCTTAACTTTAGGAGGGACGTTAAGCGCCCAAACTTTCTTCCACCACGAAGCTTCGGAAAAAGAAGAGGTTGACGCTCTTGGCTCGTAAAAATTTGTGCCGCATAAGTAGCCCGACTTAACCGAGTATCTTCCTCGCTCGTCAAAACCCCAAAACCGTCTATCCTCTGTTATTGTAGCATCCATAGGAATAGAACTAATACTCTCAGCCACAGCTTCAGGAAAACAAGCCAAAATAAAATCTTTATCCCACGAGCGATCACTGTTCATCATATCGGCCACCCTGAGGCTATCCGTTGCTTCGCCATCCCATATCCCGAACCCCGGAATCCATCTATCCCGATAAGCCTTTATTGAAGCACCATTACCAACTTTCCATCTCAACCCCTTAGCTAACAACTCACGTCCCCAACAAATTGATCGCCAAGTGTATGACGCATTGGGAGAAATAGGAACCTCCATAAAATCTGCATCTTTGAAATAGCTGTCACGACCGGCCCTAATTAAGGATAATTAAGCCGGGAAAACCGTGACTAATGGAGGGAGATTAGAAGCGGGGTAGAAAGGGGGATAATCAAACAAGGAAGGATCGCATTTCATCATTGTTAACAAAAGGGATATTTATAATATAACGGAGGTTTAGTCGTATAGACTCAAATAACTAGTAAGTTCGGATAACTCCGACTTAGCCAAAATAACATAAAACTTCTGAGTACGCAGCGGAATAAGGTTCTGATTACATGTATGAAGACATGTATCCCTAGAGTTCATTAATACATAATAAGACAAAATAGTCCCGCTCGTCACTTCATCACCATCGGCAGCTACTCAACCTGCACATTTAGAAATATATGCAGGGCTGAGTACAAAAGTACTCAGTGGGCACGTATGCCTAAGTATAAAAATACATGCTTCAAAACTGTAAATTGTCATGCCATCATCAACAATACAGCAAGGGAGTTTTTCGCTAAAAAGGCCCAAGCTTACTAAGTTCATTTGTGATTCTTAAAGTTCGTCTGCAGACTAAGTTCTCTTGTAATCTATCATATCTGGAACTTTGTGCCGGAGAGGTGGCCACCTCTCACGGTCACTTGACCGGCCAACCCGCTAGATGACTCACGGTCACTGGTGTACACTAGCCCTGGCAGGATAGCTATCGACTGCTCAAGACCCGAATTCGATTACATAACTGGCAAAGCCACATCAGATAGATATCATACTAAAATTTAAACATTTTATGGCAAGACAACAGTTGTAATATTTTCCAGTTCAAAGATTTGTAACGAATTAACTTGTTCAAAGGTAGCATTAAACTCGTTTGATAGATATATAAAACTGAAATTAACAGTTAAATCATCACATGCATTCATTCGTATAAGAGGCCTACGACACGCAGGGGATCTCTATATACGTATAGTAAAAGTAATGCCCACCTGATAGCAAATTTTTGCTTTGGTAAAGTAGCTCCTTGACTGGCTATTATTACTCTCGCGCTTCACCTTTATTGCGATGATATAAAGTAAGATATTTGCTCGAATAAAATCCTCAATTAATGAGAATGCGTAATTTAATTATGCATGACTCGTATTCCGATAATTATTATTCTGAGATAATAATCTGGGAGATTCTATTATAAATCCTAATTGTCAGATTAAATAAATAAAATTAACTAATTGAGGATCGTCTCATGAGGGTGGATAAATAATTAATCCGCTCATCTTAGAGTATTCTAACTCTCTTACTAATTAATAGCCTCATTCTAAATTAATCAATAATTAGAATTAGCTCAATTTAATTAATAGATTAATCTAGACTACCCTTAAATTGGGCCTAATTTTAAGCCAAAATAATAATGACAGTCAAAATAAAATTAACTCTAGCCCAAACTAATTAAATACAGCCCATTATCAATTTAGATCTGCAGCCCACGTAATTAAAATGAAGGCCCAAATTTCGGCCCAAGGGAAAAAAAATCAGATGGCCCAACACAAGCCCACACATTTTAAAACTCCTAATTCCTTCTCCTACCTCACCCACTCGATTCTCTCCCAATTTCTCAAAATTGGTCTCAGCCATTTCTCTCTCTCTCTTTCTCTTCAAATCTCCCTGCGTCTGGACGTCCGCCGCCTCCGCAGCTCCGCCGCGAACGGCCCCGGCGAGGCCGTGTCCGGCCGAGGGTGCCGTCCTCGGCCACCCGCCCCTCTCAAGAATCGCTGCCTTCTTCTCTCATCTCATCACGGTTCGACGCCGCCGCCTCTGGAAAGCCAGCGAAGATCTGGTGCAACTGCCGCCGTCCGCCGACACGCCTGGAAGCTCTATCGCCGGACGTCGCCGCTGCTGAGGTAACGCCGCCGCCCGGAGTTGCAGCTGCTTTGCCCGGAATCGAGGTCGCTGGTCTGATCTCCAGCAGCCCGCCTCGCTCAGAGCCACCGCCGCCGTCGTCAACTGGAGTCTCAGCGGCCGCGGTCTCTCTTGGATCCGCCGGCGTCGTTGTTGTTCCAGAGTTGACGAGGGACGACAGATAGCTTCTGCCGACAGCGGCCAGCTCGTTGGAGCTGCCCTTCCCCGGAGTCCGACTCGTTCTCCTCCTTTCTTAAAGCTAAGTTCAACCTCTCTACTTCCCCCTTTTTTTTATGCTAAGTTAGACTAGTGCAGGGAGTTCTCAAAGAATCACCACACACAGAGATCATAGTGAAGTATCTAAGCATATTGTTTTTCTCGAGCAAGTAAACTGTCCGTTAGTAATATTCTACCTCTTTAAAGCATTCCATGATTTGTTCTATCCTGATGTAAAGTATAAATCTTTCTATGGTTATACATATTATGCCCATTTGATACAGTGGTGAAATGTGATTATGCCTCTGATATGAATGCGAACTGAATGGTTATTTGAGATAGTAAAATACCTCGCTTGTGTTCAACTGATTGGTTGTTGCTGGAGTTGAGTGAAGTGTGAAATAACTGAAATGAACGATGGTTCACCTTTAATGCAGGTGAACTAATCAAAGAGAATGAAGTTATTGAAGCCAAGTCTTACCTTGAGAACTTGGCTGAACGAACTGGAGGCTTCTATGCCCTTTGGAGAGAGTTCTTGGTGGTAGCAAAGTGATAGAAACTTTGGTGTTGTTTCGCTGATGATTTAAAAGATGGAGTTGTGGGCTGATACTACAACGAAGTCAAAATGTGTCTGCCTCTTTAGAGAAGGTGTAGTCATAGGTTGCGGCTGAGGTGGTTGGAGGACTTGGGCGGCTGGAGCATGCTAAGGAATAGGGAAGGGTGCTGCAGATTTTTGCACACACATACACTTTTCCTTTCTTTGTAGTCAACATCCTCATGCTTAGGTAGATGTTAGTACTGTAATAGCTAGGTTGGTTGTGGTGCAATTAAATAAAATCCCTTTGGCTTCAAAATTCTAAATCTGTAATATGAAATGCGTATTTGTGTATTTGCTTGATATCTGATTTCTAGATCTCTTAGGATAAATCTAAATTAAATCCGTAGATTTAATTAACTCACGAGTCGGAAATAATCCACAACTTAAGTAATTATAAATAATAAAATCGATAGTCTCATCTCGCTCAATAAATAACATGACTTCGCTAAGTCAGTTATAACTTTTGAAAAACATCACCAATAATATAAATTCAGGATCATAAGCTGAATTCATATCCGGATAATAATCGGTTCCATTCACTGATGAAAAATAATTAACACAAAATACTGGATTTTCAAATATATAAAAGAGCGGGTCACTACATACTACCCCTCTTAACAAAAATTTCGTCCCGAAATTTGCATATATCTGCTAAAACAGTTCGGGGTATTTCTCCTTCATCTTGTCTTCAAGTTCCCACGTGGCCTCTTCTTTCTAGGATCTCATAGGGTCCTATAAATCGGGGTCTAAGTTTCCCTTTAACTCCGAACCTAATGATCCCTTTTGATGGAGAAACTTTCAGAAAGACTTTTTCTCCATTCTCAAATTGTAAGTCAGTTCGGCGTTTATCAGCATATGACTTTTGTCTATCTTGGGCCTCCTTAATCCTCTGTCGGATTTGGCGAACGATTTCAATCATTTCACCTATTGTGTCTGGCCCTAGGATTTTTTTCTCTCACCCACTTCATCCCAATAAAGTGGCGATCTACACTTTCTC
The DNA here is from genome assembly GCF_028751815.1 of Salvia miltiorrhiza. Taxonomy (NCBI): domain Eukaryota; kingdom Viridiplantae; phylum Streptophyta; class Magnoliopsida; order Lamiales; family Lamiaceae; genus Salvia; species Salvia miltiorrhiza. Next base: position 57,046,191 of record NC_080388.1, read on the forward strand.
CCATACAGTGCTTCGTAGGGTGCCATAGCGATAGTCGCTTGGTGACTATTATTATATGCAAACTCGATGAGTGGCAAAATGTGCTTCCAGTTTTCACCCTGGTCTAGCACTACTGTCCTCAGCATATCCTCCAATGTTTGAATCGTTCTTTCAGACTGACTATCTGTCTGTGGGTGAAAAGCTGTACTGAAATTCAATTTTGTGCCCAGTTCTTTTTGTTAACTGATCCAGAATCTGGATGTGAACTTGGAATCTCTATCCGATGTAATTGACTTTGGAATTCCGTGCAAACGCACAATCTCTCTAGCATAGAGTTGAGCTAGCTTGTCGGATCCATGGGTGATTGGGATTGGTATAAAGTGCGCACACTTCGTAAGTCTGTCCACAATGACCCATATAGCCGTATTACCTCGCTTGGATCTTGGCAATCCTGTGACGAAGTCCATTGCTATATCATCCCATTTCCATTCTGGTATCTCCAAGGATTGTAACTCCCCGTAAGGCCTTTGGTGTAAGGCTTTCACTTGCTGGCAAGCAAGACATCGCTCAACAAACGAGGCTACATCTCGTTTCATTCCTTCCCACCATAAATTCTCTTTTAGATCTTGATACATCTTAGTACTTCCCGGGTGGGCAGTATAAGGGGTATCATGGGCTTCGCTCAAGATTTTATTCTTAAGTTCTGCATCTTGAGGAATGCATATCCTTCCTTCAAAGAGTATGGCATTGTCTGGTGCTTCTTGGAAATCTTTGAGATCTCCTAATCTTATCTTTTTCCGTAATTTTTCCATCTTCTCATCCTTTCTTTGTGCTTCTACCACCATTTTTCTTAAACTAGGTATTGTCTCAACAACGCCTGCTATAGTTCCAGGTGGTTTAATCACTTCTATTATCATCTTGTCAAATTCTTTTATAAGCTCATCTTCTCTTGTGAGAAGATGTCCTAATTTTGATGAGACTTTTCGGTTTAATGCATCGACTACTACATTAGCCTTGCCTGGGTGGTAGTTAATACCGCAGTCATAGTCCTTTACTAATTCGAGCTATCTCCTTTGCCTCATGTTTAGATATTTTTGCTCGAAAAAGTACTTCAGACTTTTATGATCAGTAAAAAATCTCACACCTAACTCCATATAGGTGATGTCTCCAGATTTTTAATGCATGTACTACTGCAGCTAGTTCCAGATCATGAGTCGGATAATTCAACTCATGAGATCTAAGTTGTCGTGATGCATATGCTATTACCTTGCCATCTTGCATCAACACGCAACCTAGTCCATTTTTTGACGCATCCGTGTAGATTACATATTCTTTGTCTGGTTCGGGGACTGCTAAAACCGGCGCAGTAGTTAACATTTTCTTGAGTTTTTGGAAACTCTTCTCACACTCGTCTGTCCAAGTATACTTGATCCCCTTCTTGAGCAGTTGCGTCATTGGCCTTGCTATTTTCGAAAATCCTTCAATAAACCTTCGATAATAGCCAGCCAATCCTAAGAAACTCCTGATCTCATTTGGATTTGTTGGCGACTTCTATTCTTGTACCGCTTCCACTTTAGCGGGATCTACTTTGATTCCTTCGGATGATACGATGTGTCCTAGAAATGTGACTTCTCTCAGCCAAAACTCGCATTTGCTGAATTTCGCGTAGAGTCGTTCATTCCTTAGTGTTTGTAGAGTGGTCCTCAAATGCTCTTTATGTTCATCTTCATTTTTGGAGTAGATGAGGACGTCGTCTATGAACACTAAGACGAACTTGTCCAAATAGGGGTAAAAACCATATTCATGAGATCCATGAATACAGCTGGTGCATTTGTTAGCACGAATGGCACAACTACGAACTCGTAGTGGCCATACCTTGTTCGAAAAGCTGTTTTGGGTATATCTTCTTGTCTGACCTTCAGTTGATGATAGCCAGATCTCAGTCGATTTTTGAAAATACACTCGCACCCCTAAGTTGGTCAAACAAATCATCTATCCTTGGCAAAGGATATTTGTTCTTGAGTGTTAGCTTGTTCAGCTCTCTATAGTCTATGCACATTCTCAAGGTGTCATCTTTCTTTTTGACAAACAAAACTGGTGCTCCCCATGGGGATACACTAGGTCTGATGAAACCTAGGTCCAGTAGTTCCTGCAACTGAATTTTCAGTTCCTCCAATTCTTTTGGAGCCATCCTATACGGTGCCTTTGATACCGGCGCCGCTCCCGGTTCTACGTCTATGGTAAATCCCACTTGCCTATTAGGTGGCAATCCTGGCAAGTCTTCTGGAAACACATCACGGAATTCTCGTACGATATCCACATCTTCAATTGCTCTTTTTGTCTCAGCTTTCCCGTTTAGGTACACGAGGAATGCCTGAGAGTCCTTCTTATTCATCATTTTTCTTGCTTGTAGGGTGGATATAATCGGTATTCTCCTACCCATTCTTATCCCGTGAAATTCCCAAGCATTATTTCCTGGAAATTTGAAAGAGATTTTCCGCTCCTTGCATAAGATTGTAGCATAATTTTCAGCTAGCCAATCCATTCCTAGGATTATGTCTACGTCTGACATTGGTATAACATATATGTTGTTTGCTATGACTTCTAGTGATCCTATGTTCAATTCTAAGTTCGAGCAAACATGTGTTACTGTCGTTGTTCCTCCTATTGGTGAAGAGATACTCATGTCCTGATTAGATCTTTCTATTTTGAGTCCTAGGGTGTCCACACATGCACTTGCAATGAAAGAATGTGAAGCACCCGTATCAAACAGAAGTACAACAGGTGTGTTAAGTAGCATTCTCATACCTACCAGGTTTCCCTGGTTTTTCTCGGGCTGGTTCTGTTTGATAGCATAGGCTCTTGCGTGATACGGTTGCATCTTTTGTTGCTGCTGACGTGGCTGTTGTTGTGGCAGTTGTTGTTGATGTGACTGTTGAGGCTGCGGCAATTGCAGATGGCGTGGCTGGGGTAGTGCTTGGATTGCTCTCAGATGTGGGGCCTGCAATGGTGGGTTTGGCCTTAAGCTCATCCCGTGTTGCTTATTTGGGCAACGATTTGCATAATGCCCCTTCTGGTTACAGATGTAACAACTATCACTGCCAGCCTTGCAGATTGCAGATTCCACCATGGTTTTTGTTGCACTTTGGGCAGGGTGAAGTTTTCTGTTGGTTGTTCCCTGCCACAGTTTTCTCTCAGTTTGGCCATTATTATTGCCCTTCCATTTTCGTTTCCCTTTGAAATTTTGGGACTGGGCTTGTGGGGGTGGTGGCATAGGTGTTTCCATTGGTCTTTCCCATGGCATTGCTGCCTCAATGTCAAGAGCTCTACTGAGTGATTCAGTATACGACAACCCTCCATGACGAGCCAAAGCCATCCTCATTTCATGCCTCAGACCGGCACAAAATTTTTCAGCCATTTTCTCGTCTGTATCAACTAGTTCTGGGGCATATCTAGACATGTCGCAAAACATCCTATCATACTGTGTTACCGTCATCCTTCCCTGTTTCAGGTTATAGAATTTCATTTCTTTCTTCTTCCGGTAACTTTTGGGTATATATTTATCATATATCCCTATCTTGAACTGCTCCCAGGAGAGGTTTTCTAGTTGATCAGCTGTCATTGTCTTCATTCTGGCTTCCCACCAGAAATTAACTGACCCAGTCAGCTAAAAAGGGCATGCAAGTTAGGCGCTCTTGGTCAGTGCAGCGAAAAAGCTGAAAATGCGCTCCATCTTTCGTACATATGTCTCAGCTTGGCCGGATCTCTTATCCCACTGAAGACAAGTGGACTTTGTCATAGGAATAGTTCTTCTATTCTATGTTCTAGTTGTATGGGTGGTGAGGCCATGTTTTGTTCTAGCCCTGGTACTGGGCCTCTTCCATATCTCAGGGAATTCTTTCCCCTTCTCTCGGACGCCTTTGCTTTGTTCGCATTCCGATGAGTCGACATATGGTCACCAATGTAATACACATATGCATATCGTCGATTCTATAAATCATTTTCTTGATTCTCAAATCTCGCTCATACTCTATCTCATGAAAGTATATAAATAACATAGCAGAAGTGACTTGCCGCAAAAGACTGATAGGGTCGCTACATAGACATGGGAAATTAGTATCAATGAGGACTATTTCATCAACATTTGAATATAGATATGGTGATCTATCCAAGCATTATACATGATGAACTGGCTATCTTGCAAATTCATCATGAAAGAGCTCAGTTCCAAAATGCCCTATTAACCAGCGTTTCCGTACTAATACTAGTCAAAATAACTATGCCAACATAGGGGCATACAAAAGCATCGAAATGATCATCGTTTTCGAAATACACAAATAACGTCTTACTAAATGCACAAGAGATTGTCTGTATGCATTACGTGCTTGACCCTTGGGTTGAAGCATACGTGTTTGACTGATTTAATCTTATGAGTATCTGTTTATCCTTGGGTCACAGAAAATCTACCAACAGCTAGTAGAACGCAATGATTCAAATCACAAATGGCAATTAGGCAAAGTGTTTCAATAATTTGCCAAACAATTGAAAATGAATAACCATAGGGTAGAAATGAATTGACTGAAAGGTCGAAACGAAATGACCTAATAGTCTGAACCCGTTTGGCTTTTCAGATGAAGGTTTAAAATATATAGGTTTAAAGACCCATATATGACGACTACTGAGATTTTGGCCATGTGGACTGGCCAGGTCCGACACAACTACTTCTCAGTCACTCGAAAATACTTTTCCGAACTTGGTAACTCTTGTTCATTGGCTGCAAAAGGTATATTTGGTCTAAAATCACCACTTTCTTCTTAACATCTTGAACATGTCCTTGAGAATATTCTAGAGCTTCTCAAACTTGGAGTCTGCCTCCTAGTTTAATGTAATCCTTAAACATCTTCTATAGGCGAAATAAGGTAGGCTCGACCTTACTCAACAATGTTCCTCTACATGATCTTAATGTAGTACTTCTAGTACTTAGTGTTCCTTCACATAGCGCTTGAAATGCAACCATATAATTTGAAGTACTCTTCCGTGTTATTGTAAAAGACCTTCTGAATCATCACGCATTCATAAGGAAATAGCTTTTGCTCCTCTGAGCATCTTTGCAGGGTATGTGTCACCATACGTAATGCTAAGTCATGGAATGACCTTAGTCAATGCTCTCATTCCGGCTACTAAACTAAATGCCTAATCCAAGACGTTCTAACTGAGGCGATGTCCTTGATAGGTTAAGGTATGTATACTTATCTTGAGTATATCCTTAGGGTCTCATTAGAATCTTAATTCATTTGTTTCAGCATCGATCCACTGTCGGCGCTTCTAGCTATTATTAAACTCTGAACCATCTTCGAGAACTTCTCTCGTCCTACACACTTGCGTAAACTTTTATGATCAATCATAATGGTTGGTAACTGCTAGTACCCATATCACATCTCGTCTTTCCAATTCGCAGTAGGTGATCGTAATCAATAAGGATTCTCAGTCATGTCCTCATCTAATACAATAGGTACTGTAAGCAGAATGGTTCCGAATATCTGAAACTATAAGTTGATAGCTTTAATCAAATTATTAACATCATATACAAAGCATTTTGACCCCTCGTAAGTCCAACTCTGAAGTTCATTGATGAATCATGAAAGTTATCCTCAAGCCATAACTAGTGATAATCGAGGCTAGAAGCGAGTCTCAGCTTATTAGGGATTAGCTAACTGATTACATAAGTCGCACTCATCGCTATAAGCAATATCATACTTAAACTATCATCGAATAAGGCAATAGTCGATTAGGTGTTCCGTCTCGCGTGAACAACCTGAATGAAGAACTATGCCTGCGTCAGTGATTCGTACGTGGCACTCCGCTTGCACCACTTTCATTGGATTCTCTTTCGCTTTCTTGGCACTTCACCATGGCTATAGTGAAATATAACTGAGCTTCTAACTTCTATTGTTCTTCTCGTAACAGTGATCATGCATTCTTAACGCATCTAAGTTCATTGAGTGATCTTCTTAATAAAAGACATAAATAGGATATTAAACACTTGCGCATTCGCGTGAAATATAAAGCTTTTGTCTTTTGCTGTTCTTCCTCCTGGTTGAGCATGGCGATGTGATGAAGTGTTAAGCTTTAGTCGACTGACTCATATATACTAGTGATCATACTAGAAAAATGGGTTAACTCTAGGGTTCAGAGCAAATGAACTGCTCTGATACCACTCTGTCACGACCGGCCCTAATTAAGGATAATTAAGCCGGGAAAACCGTGACTAATGGAGGGAGATTAGAAGCGGGGTAGAAAGGGGGATAATCAAACAAGGAAGGATCGCATTTCATCATTGTTAACAAAAGGGATATTTATAATATAACGGAGGTTTAGTCGTATAGACTCAAATAACTAGTAAGTTCGGATAACTCCGACTTAGCCAAAATAACATAAAACTTCTGAGTACGCAGCGGAATAAGGTTCTGATTACATGTATGAAGACATGTATCCCTAGAGTTCATTAATACATAATAAGACAAAAGAGTCCCGCTCGTCACTTCATCACCATCGGCAGCTACTCAACCTGCACATTTAGAAATATATGCAGGGCTGAGTACAAAAGTACTCAGTGGGCACGTATGCCTAAGTATAAAAATACATGCTTCAAAACTGTAAATTGTCATGCCATCATCAACAATACAGCAAGGGAGTTTTTCGCTAAAAAGGCCCAAGCTTACTAAGTTCATTTGTGATTCTTAAAGTTCGTCTGCAGACTAAGTTCTCTTGTAATCTATCATATCTGGAACTTTGTGCCGGAGAGGTGGCCACCTCTCACGGTCACTTGACCGGCCAACCCGCTAGATGACTCACGGTCACTGGTGTACACTAGCCCTGGCAGGATAGCTATCAACTACTCAAGACCCGAATTCGATTACATAACTGGCAAAGCCACATCAGATAGATATCATACTAAAATTTAAACATTTTATGGTAAGACAACAGTTGTAATATTTTCCAGTTCAAAGATTTGTAACGAATTAACTTGTTCAAAGGTAGCATTAAACTCGTTTGATATATATATAAAACTGAAATTAACAGTTAAATCATCACATGCATTCATTCGTATAAGAGGCCTACGACACGCAGGGGATCTCTATATACGTATAGTAAAAGTAATGCGCACCTGAGAGCAAATTTTTGCTTTGGTAAAGTAGCTCCTTGACTGGCTATTATTACTCTCGCGCTTCACCTTTATTGCGATGATATAAACTAAGATATTTGCTCGAATAAAATCCTCAATTAATGAGAATGCGTAATTTAACTATGCATGACTCGTATTCCGATAATTATTATTCTGAGATAATAATCTGGGAGATTCTATTATAAATCCTAATTGTCAGATTAAATAAATAAAATTAACTAATTGAGGATCGTCTCATGAGGGTGGATAAATAATTAATCCGCTCATCTTAGAGTATTCTAACTCTCTTACTAATTAATAGCCTCATTCTAAATTAATCAATAATTAGAATTAGCTCAATTTAATTAATAGATTAATCTAGACTACCCTTAAATTGGGCCTAATTTTAAGCCAAAATAATAATGGCAGTCAAAATAAAATTAACTCTAGCCCAAACTAATTAAATACAGCCCATTATCAATTTAGATCTGCAGCCCACGTAATTAAAATGAAGGCCCAAATTTCGGCCCAAGGGAAAAAAAATCAGATGGCCCAACACAAGCCCACACATTTTAAAACTCCTAATTCCTTCTCCTACCTCACCCACTCGATTCTCTCCCAATTTCTCAAAATTGGTCTCAGCCATTTCTCTCTCTCTTTCTCTTCAAATCTCCCTGCGTCTGGACGTCCGCCGCCTCCGCAGCTCCGCCGCGAACGGCCCCGGCGAGGCCGTGTCTGGCCGAGGGTGCCGTCCTCGGCCACCCGCCCCTCTCAAGAATCGCTGCCTTCTTCTCTCATCTCATCACAGTTCGACGCCGCCGCCTCTGGAAGGCCAGCGAAGATCTGGTGCAACTGCCGCCGTCCGCCGACACGCCTGGAAGCTCTATCGCCGGACGTCACCGCTGCTGAGGTAACGCCGCCGCCCGGAGTTGCAGCTGCTTTGCCCGGAATCGAGGTCGCTGGTCTGATCTCCAGCAGCCCGCCTCGCTCAGAGCCACCGCCGCCGTCGTCAACTGGAGTCTCAGCGGCCGCGGTCTCTCTTGGATCCGCCGGCGTCGTTGTTGTTCCAGAGTTGACGAGGGACGACAGATAGCTTCTGCCGACAGCGGCCAGCTCGTTGGAGCTGCCCTTCCCCGGAGTCCGACTCGTTCTCCTCCTTTTTTAAAGCTAAGTTCAACCTCTCTACTTCCCCCTTTTTTTTTATGCTAAGTTAGACTAGTGCAGGGAGTTCTCAAAGAATCACCACACACACAGATCATAGTGAAGTATCTAAGCATATTATTTTTCTCGAGCAAGTAAACTGTCCGTTAGTAATATTCTACCTCTTTAAAGCATTCCATGATTTGTTCTATCCTGATGTAAAGTATAAATCTTTCTATGGTTATACATATTATGCCCATTTGATATAGTGGTGAAATGTGATTATGCCTCTGATATGAATGCGAACTGAATGGTTATTTGAGATAGTAAAATACCTCGCTTGTGTTCAACTGATTGGTTGTTGCTGGAGTTGAGTGAAGTGTGAAATAACTGAAATGAACGATGGTTCACCTTTAATGCAGGTGAACTAATCAAAGAGAATGAAGTTATTGAAGCCAAGTCTTACCTTGAGAACTTGGCTGAACGAACTGGAGGCTTCTATGCCCTTTGGAGAGAGTTCTTGGTGGTAGCAAAGTGATAGAAACTTTGGTGTTGTTTCGCTGATGATTTAAAAGATGGAGTTGTGGGCTGATACTACAACGAAGTCAAAATGTGTCTGCCTCTTTAGAGAAGGTGTAGTCATAGGTTGCGGCTGAGGTGGTTGGAGGACTTGGGCGGCTGGAGCATGCTAAGGAATAGGGAAGGGTGCTGCAGATTTTTGCACACACATACACTTTTCCTTTCTTTGTAGTCAACATCCTCATGCTTAGGTAGATGTTAGTACTGTAATAGCTAGGTTGGTTGTGGTGCAATTAAATAAAATCCCTTTGGCTTCAAAATTCTAAATCTGTAATATGAAATGCGTATTTGTGTATTTGCTTGATATCTGATTTCTAGATCTCTTAGGATAAATCTAAATTAAATCCGTAGATTTAATTAACTCACGAGTCGGAAATAATCCACAACTTAAGTAATTATAAATAATAAAATCGATAGTCTCATCTCGCTCAATAAATAACATGACTTCGCTAAGTCAGTTATAACTTTTGAAAAACATCACCAATAATATAAATTCAGGATCATAAGCTGAATTCATATCCGGATAATAATCGGTTCCATTCACTGATGAAAAATAATTAACACAAAATACTGGATTTTCAAATATATAAAAGAGCGGGTCACTACAATAGCGTTGCTTTAGAACCTTTGCCAAGAGAGAGTTTGGGTATTGTATAATTCTCCACACCTGCTTAGCCAAGAGTGCTTGATTAAAAGTGGCCAGGCGGCGAAACCCGAGGCCACCACGCGATTTGGGCTCGCATAAACTGTCCCATTTAGCCCAATGGATTTTCTTTTTTCCGTCGTTTTCACCCCACCAAAAATTACTATAGCTCCTCTCAATATCCGCACATGTGCCTACCGAAATCCGAAAGCACGACATTGCATACGTCGGCAAAGATTGTAAAACCGATTTGATGAGAACTTCCTTACCACCGGCCGAAAAGAACTTACGATCCCAAGAAGAAATCTTCTTTGCAACCTTGTCCCTCAAATACCCGAACTGCATCTTCTTTTTCTTCACAATAAACGTGGGCAAACCCAAATAAAGGGAATGCCCGTTGGTCTCTCTAATGCCAAGAGTGTCAGTAACATCACTCACATGTTGTTGTGCGGTATTTGGACTAAAGAGGATAGTAGATTTCTCGAAGTTTATAATTTGGCCAGACGTGCGGCCATATTTTGCGATAATATCACCAAAGTTAACCGCCACCTGTCTCGTCGCTTTAAAGAAAACCAGACTATCATCGGCAAAGAAAAGATTAGTAACAGAAGGGCAATGTCTAGCCATAGTAATACCACTGAACAACCCCTGATTCTCATAACTTCGAATGAGTGAGGAAAACCCTTGAGCACATATCACAAAGAGGAAAGGAGAAAGAGGACAGCCTTGCCGAAGCCCTCGTGTCGGAATCATACCCCCATACACACGACCATTAATAACATACGAAAATTCCACCGTGCTCACACACTGCATCACCAAATCCACCAAAGAAAGTGGAAACCGCATGGTAACCATCAAAGCCTTCAAGAACCCCCATTCAACGCGGTCGTAAGCCTTACTCATATCAAGCTTAGCCGCAGCAAAACCCTCACTACCACACTTCTTATTCCTAATCCAATGCTGTAATACCCCGTTTCCTCGAGCTAAGTTTAGAATAATTTTGAACTTAGATTTAAGATGATTCACGCCGGAATGAGAAAAAGAATTTATTTTTAATTCCAACAAAAATGATTTACAAAAACATTTGTAAATTTAGTTATTAAATTTATATGCATTGCATATTTATTTAATTTAGCATTCAAGTATTTTCACGAGATCGATATTTATTTAGCGAACCCTGAAGTATTTATTACAGTCCCGATATTTTATCCTGAGGGATTTTATTAGTTCAATCAACACCGCATCTCACACCATACCCTATGTTCCTAATAGCCACCCTATATCATGATTATTTTTTTTCATACATGTCTTTAGCCACCCTATATCATGATTTTTTTTTTTCATACATGTCTTTATGCAGACAATCAAATCTCCCATATCTTTATCAAATTTCTTTTGCTTTAGGCTGTCCACTTTCTTTTGCTTCCACTTTCAAATTCCACTACACCTAACATCACCACTGTAAAACCCAACTGTCAGCCATATAATCAAACATCAGAACATGAACCCATCCATCCATACAATCTTTGAGTTCTCAAGAAAACAGCAACGCCGATTTCATCAATAGAAGCAATCAAAACCAGTATCATTCATTCACAAAGGTTCTACCTTTTCTTTATACATCTTTCATTTATTCTTTACACAATCCCAAACCATATCAGACTACATACATTTTTCATGAATTCTTTGCAGAAACACAACAAATAGAAACAGACTCCATTCCACACCTACAAGGTTATTTCTATGACTCGAGCACTTCTTTTGAAACAGAAACTCAAGTTAGAACCCATAACACATACACTGATTCCATTATATATAAATTTGCATATGACAACAAGACCCAAACTCAATGATGTTTATTTATCGTCTGTGCATATACATACATACATGAAGCATGTTTTCTAAATAGAAAAGAAGTAGAAATTGAAGCTCTGTTTTTATTCTTTATTTTCGAACTGCCGTGTCGAGTCGGGGAGAGAGCTTGAGGGCTAGGGATCGGCGGCGGTGGTCTTCCAGCCGTGCAGTCGCCGGAAGTCAGAGGGTAGGGAGGTGGAGACTGAAGGTGGGGATTAGAGGCGGTCGGCGATGGCTGGTTGCTGTCGTCCGTCCGACACAGAGTGAGAGGAAGAGAGGCAGGGGCCGGGCACGCGGCGGTGGTTAGCTCCGCTAGCCACTGTGGCCGCCGGACTTCGGAGAGATGCAGCGGCGTTCTCAGTTTGTGGGAGTGTGTGCGTGCTCATTCGGTGAGCGAGGAACGAGAGAGAGGACGAGGTAGAGGGGTTTAAGGATCGAGCGGTCGGCGGTCGGCGACTCTACCGCCGCCGGAGAAGGAAGAAAAGGGGGGGAAGGCGTGCTGCTGCGCGCAGCTTTGTGTGTGTGAGTATATGCGTGTGATTGTGTGTGTGAGGGTGTTAAATGATGGGTTAGGTTTGGGCTTAAGAGTTGGGTTTTGCAGATGGGCCTATACTTTAATTTTCACTTGGGCTGAGTAAGATTGTGGGTTTGAGTGTTGGGCCGGATTTTAATTAGATTGGGCTGTGATTTTTAAAAGCTTGGGCCATTTCCAAATCTTAGCTGGGCCCTTATTTATTTAAAACTTTGGGCTGATTTTATTTATTTAACATGGACTCAATTTTAATTAATAGTTGAGCCTTCATTCCTTTAAAATTTTGGGCTGCCTTCTATTAATTAAATGGACTACACTTATATTAATTAATTGAACTATTAATTAGTTTAATTAATTATTATTTTTAAAGGATAATTAGCATAATAATATTATTATTATTATGTGCATATTTTAAGTAATTACTTATCATATGTTAAGCATGACATGACATTGCTTTTGCATCATGAAATAAAACGTATTTATGATTTAATTGGATTGTGCAGATTTGTTTTAAAGAGCGACACTATTATAATTAATTAGACTTATTAAGTTTGATTAATTATTTTAATTTTCATTATAATATTAAATTATTATTATGTGTATATTTTTAAGTAAATTACTTATTATATGCTAAGCATGACATGAAATTGCATTTTTACTTGCAATAAAAGATTTAATTGGTTTTAATTATAATTCCAATTATTAAAGAAAGATGAGTAAGAATATTGTTGGTGTTCTTAACTCAAGAGAAATATTTTCAAATATTTATTCATTAAATTTTGAAAACCCGGCTAAGTGAATCATAGAATGTTAAGCACTACACCATGACTTAAGATTAGATACAAGGAGACCTATTGAGAATAGATTTCTTGTAGGCTTCGAGCATCAGAAGGATTAGCACTGCTATTCCGATTCAGAGATAAGGTTAAACGACAGGCTTTGCCTATACAGGTGGGCATTACTTTTACTATACGTATATAGAGATCCCCTGCGTGTCGTAGGCCTCTTATACGAATATATGCATGAGATGATTTTAACTGTTAATTTCAGTTTATTATTATGCCCAAATGATAAATGACTCTTATGAAATGAAAATGAAATGTTTATGAAATGAAATGAAATGTTTATGAAATGATTGACTGCCAAAAATGTTTAGGTTTTTATATGTATCCTATCTGTGTTGGTTCGCCAACTTTAAAGGAAATCCAATTGGGATCCTATGCTAGACAAAGGTCGCTAGCTAGGGTTAACGTGTACACTCATGGAGACCGCGAGTCGCTTGCGACCGGTCTTGGCGTCCGTGGTAAGGAGGCCTCCTTCCCGGCGCGTGACAGAAAGGAACAGATATGGATCATATGAAGGAAAATGATCGGCCGATCGACTTTATGAAAATGAAAGAAATATTTTAGTAAGCGCAGATCATTTAAGAAAACCCATGTGTGTTACTGTTATGGCAGTTCAATTTATATATGTATGCATGAATGTATTTTCGGCTATGCCCACTGAGTATTTTTATACTCAACCCTGCATGTATTTCTAAATGTGCAGGTTGAGCAGCTGATGGAATGGAATGATGTTGAGCGGGTGTTCCTTTGACATTTCAAGAAATGTAACCTTGAGTATACATCTTCATATGTATATCTCACACGTTTTCCGCTGCAAAACACTTTGATTAGGATAACTCTATGTTATGAAGTTGTTACACGTGTTATTGGGTAACCCACCTTAATCAGTTCTCTTTTATGTGTATGTTTTATAAGTATCCAAATGATCATATATGATCCTAGCTTTTTATCTATAAGTGACATTTTCATATACTTTAATGTTAAGTAATTGTCCATATCCGTTCCCACTCATTAATTTTCATCCCAAGTCATAATCCCGGCTAAATCATCATTAAAGGTAGCGGGCTGTGACAGAGTGGTATCAGAGCGGTTCGTTCGCTCTGACCCTAGAAACCTTATTCTAAAGAGTCGAGTCTAGTTTGATTCTTTAGACTTACATGGGTTCATATGGCACCGCTCAACACTCCATTACATCGTGCTCAATCAAGGAAAGAAGGTAACTGTAGTTTCAACTTTTTAAAGATGTTAATGTTCTAAAATGCTTCATGAATATGTTTATGTGAAGAGCATGTTATGATGAAATGTTGAATGTTTTGCCTTTCATGGCATATTTTCACAATCTATGATGTTATGATCAGACGAATGATAGAAAAATTGACATATGTTTTCCCGGAGAACATAGATTGCTATAAGTTGCATGATCACAATTTTAAAAGAACATAGATTACTAGATTAGTAGGATATCTCTACAATCTAGATTCTTAAGGTGATGATGTAGAAGAATGAAAGAGAACTTAGAATGTCTCAGCTCCCTTAAGAAAATTGTAGTGACCCGCTCTTTTATATATTTTAAATCCAGTAATGAGTGTTTATTTTTGTTCATCAGTGAATGAAAACGGTTATTATCCTGATATGAATTCAGCTTATGATCCTGAATTCATATTATTAAAGCAGTCAATGATATTATTTCAGAGTTATAACTGACTTAGCAAAGTCACGTTATTATTTTTAAGCGAGATGGAATTAGATTTTATTTTTACTCAAGTCGTGGATTATTTCTGACTCGTGAGTTAATTAAATCTGCGGATTTAATTTAAATATTAAAAAAACAAACGAATTAAATCTACGGATTTAATTTAGATTCATTTTATAACTTATCGATTTTAGAGAGATATCACATGTCGAAATCGATATTTATGTAAAAATACAGTATCAAACATAATCGAAGCCAGTATTTTATTACAGTTACAGAATCATCGAGACATAGAAAATACATCATTAATCTTTTACTACATTTTTATTCTTTCTTTTCTTTCCACTACTTTTGCTCCCCACTTCATTTTGCCACTAACTCCACTTTTTCACTATCACCATTATCATCAATCTTCCCACTAAACTTTGTTTCCATTTTCTTTAAACCACAATCATCTCCACCATTATCATCAATCAAGCAACGTCAACCAATGTATCAGCCAACATTATAATCTTCACTCATTTCTTTAACACCAGAACCAGAAAAATTGAAAGAGATAGAGTTGTAAAATTTCTGCCAACTTCAAAGGAGGTAAGCTTTGGCTTGAACTTCTCCATCTTTTTCCATGATTTAACCTACAATTACTGAAACAACAATACCAATTTTCAGCTCAATTCATTCAACTCAACAACAACAAACCAACAAGATACTCAAGGTATTAATTCTATCTCGAATATCTATTCTATCAAGCATTCGTACCAGAGCATGATCAGTTCATTCATGTGAAATCCCATAGAATCAGTATTGCTTCACAGACAAAAAGAAAGAGAACACCTTAGCTCTTAATCGAACACAGACCTAGTCCCAACATTGATGTTTCAATATTCAGTTTGCATACTCGTCAACACTCGCGTAATAGAAACAAACGAGACTAGAGAACTTAGCTTTATGAATAAGACCGGCTGCCTATTCGGTTGAGCCAAGACGATGACGATGATGACGGCGGCAGCTCTTGCTGCCTCGGCAGAAATCGGGTGACCGCAGCAGCAGTAGTGTCGCGAATAGAGCAACGACGCTGAACCGCCGGCCTTCCACAGACGGTGGAGATGACGGCAGAACCATGGTGGCGGAGGTGGAACGGAATCAGGGCTCGATTCCCTGCCTACTTTGACATCTGAATCGGGACCGGAACGACTCAGAGGAGGAGGCGAGATGACGCCGGCTTCGCCGATTGACGGCCAGGGGACCGCGGCGGCGGCGATAGTTATAGGCCGAGATTAGGGCTCAGATCTTGGGGCGACCTCCCCCGATTTTTGAGAGACGACAATAGAGGCAATTTCAGACGCAACGGTGCGACGGGAGAGACAGGAATACGGCAGCGTCGCCGGCGATTTCAGGCGAGAAAAGGGGCTGACAGGTCGCGTCCTATTTTAGAGAATTAGGGCTCGATGACGCTGTTGGCTGATATGGTGAAGTGAGGAGGAAGTGAGGCGAGGCGAGAAGATACGTCTCACCGTCGACCTCGGCGGATTTCGGAGCCGCAGCGGCGAGCCCAACAGCGGAGAGAAGCCGCGACTGATGTTGAGGTCCGACTGATGCGAGAGAGAGGGAATTCTCGACTGTTTTGAGAGAGAAGGCTCGACTGATTTTTTTTTTTTGAAAGAGAGAGAGGCCGACTGATTTTTGAGCAGGATTGGGCCTTTGTTGTTTTAATTTCAAATTGGGCCTTGTTTCATTTCATTCTGGGCCTGCTTCAATTTATTTCAATTGGGCCTTTGTTATTTCAGTTGGGCCTTATTATTTAATTGCAGTTGGGCCTTATTTATTTAATTGTAGCTGGGCCTTGCATACTTGATTTAAACTCAGCCCAACTGTTCATTATTTATTTATTTGGGCCAAGATTTATTTAACTACTTGAGCCAATGGATTATTTCAATTGGACCTTTCATTTAATTATTCAGGCTCACTTTTACTTAATTAATTATTAGGCTGCCTTATGTCGAGCCTTTTAATTATTTAAACTTACCACAGTACTTTCTCCCAATTATTAAGCCCGATTGAGTTTTAAGAGGTTATAAAGCGAGTAAGTCGAAGTATTTATTTATTCTTTTCTATCGACTACGTGGAGCGGGATTTATTTAATTGACGGATTAGAACACCCCGAAGAGAACAGATTAATTTTAGTTAATTATCCGGCTTCATGAGACGAGACTTAGCTTTTGTTTAAATCCGATAGCCTGGATTAACAATAGAAATTCCCTGATTATTTTCTCAGAATAATAATTCATGCATAAGAATCATGCATCATTAATTCTGTATTCTCAATAATTGAGGATTTTACTCGAGCAGTATCTTATTTATATTCTCGTAATAAAGGTCAAACACGAGATTAATAATCAGTTAAGGAGCTACTGTACCACAGAAAGTTTCTAACAGGTGGGCATTACTTTCATATATATCAAATGAGTTTAAATGTTACGTTCAAGCAAGTTATTTCATGACTAAATTAATTGAAGTTATTTCAAATATTGTCTTGCCATAAAATGTTTTAATTTCAGTATGATATCTATCTGATGTGGCTTTTATCATGTAATCAAATTCGGGTCTTGAGCAGTTGATAGCTATCCTGCCAGGGCTAGTGTACACCAGTGGCCGTGAGTCATCTAGCGGGTTGGCCGGTCAAGTGACCGTGAGAGGTGGCCACCTCTC
This sequence comes from Salvia miltiorrhiza, assembly GCF_028751815.1. Lineage (NCBI taxonomy): Eukaryota > Viridiplantae > Streptophyta > Magnoliopsida > Lamiales > Lamiaceae > Salvia > Salvia miltiorrhiza. Next base: position 57,063,330 of record NC_080388.1, read on the forward strand.
CGGCACAAAGTTCCAGATATGATAGATTACAAGAGAACTTAGACTGCAGTCGAACTTTAAGAATCACAAATGAATTTAGTAAGCTTGGGCCTTTTAGCGAAAAACTCCCTTGCTGTACTGTTTATTATGGCATGACAATTTATAGTTTTGAAGCATGTATTTTATACTTAGGCATACGTGCTCACTGAGTACTTTTGTACTCAAGCCCTGCATATATTTCTAAATGTGCAGGTTGAGCAGCTGCCGATGGTGATGAAGTGACGAGCAGGATTCTTTTGTCTTATTATGTATTAATGAACTCTAGGGTTACATGTCTTCATACGTGTAATCAGAACCTTATTCCGCTGCGTACTCAGAAGTTTTATGTTTATTTGGCTAAGTCAGAGATATCTGAACTTACTAGTTATTTGAGTCTATACGACTAAACTTCTGTTATATTATAAATATTCCTTTTGTTAAATGATGAAATGTGATCCTTTCTTGTTTGATTATTCCCCTTTCTACCCCGCTTCTAATCTCCCTCCATTAGTCACGGTTTCCCCGGCTTAATTATCCTTAATTAGGTTTGGTCGTGACAGAGTGGTATCAGAGCAGTTTATTTGCTCTGAACCCTAGAGTTAACCAATTTTTCTAGTATGATCACTGCTATGAAAGAGTCAGTCGACCAAAGCTCATCACTTCATCACATCGTCATGCTCAGCAAGAAAGAAGGTGGTAATGATTTTAAAACATTGAGAAGTTCACGTTCTATATGAATGTACTGATGCTTACATTCAAGTTTTATGCTTTATTGATTGATTAGATATCTCAATGAACTTAGATGCGTTAAGAATGCATGATCACTGTTACGAGAAGAACAATAGAAGCTAGAAACTCAGTTATATTTCACTATAGCCATGGTGAAGAGCTAAGAAAGAGGAAGAGAATCCAATGAAAGCAGTGCAAGCAGAGTGCCACGCACGAATCACTGAAGCAGGCATAGTTCTTCATTCAGATTGTTCACGCGAGACGGAACACCTAATCGACTATTGCCTTCGATGATAGTTTAAGTACAATATTGATTATAAGTGATGAGTGCGACTGATGTAATCAGTTAGCTAATTCCTAATAAGCTGAGACTCGCTTCTAGCCTCGATTATCACTAGCTATGGCTTGAGGATAACCTTCATGATTCATGTATGAACTTCAGAGTTAGACTTACGAGGGGTCAAAATGCTTTGTATATGATGTTATAATATTACGATTAAAGCTAACTACAACAAAAAATACATATTGGGACACTTATTTAGGGATATTTTTTATTTAGTGCCTCCAAAATTATTTTTGGGGCATTTGATCAAATATGATAAGTTTAATAAATTTAACGGGGCACTTAACAATCAAGCCCAAATAGTAAAATTTAGCGGACAAACTCCCGCTTCTTTTATTGCTGAACACCAAATTAATCCAAAAGAGAAACCCTTTGGCGTTGAAGCATCATTGTTCTTGTTCTTCTTCATATATTTGAGAAAGGGATTTCCGCCCTAAATTTCTGTTGCCCGTTCAGTTCGGTCATAAATTTCTCAAGAAGAATCAGAGTCCACGGCAGAGAAATCCACGCCCTTCGTCGTCCTGGTGTAGCAGCGGTAGCCGTTTCTCCCTCCTCCGACCGGACCACCGCATCTGTTGACCACCAGCCACCTCCGTCCACCGACTTCGACCCATCAACCACCATCCACCACCGCCGACTACACTCCAAAAATCCCCCATTCCAGTCGCTGCCGACATCCATCAGCCAGCCACCACCGGTCACCGCCGTCGACCCCCGCCAATTTTAAGGTTTGCCTTCACTTCTTTGATTTTTTTTTTTTTTGGCGAAGAAAATTTCAGTTTGTAGGTTTAGTTAGTGGACTGAATTTTTCCTTCCCTTTGAATTACATTCAATTGAACCATATATATTAGCTTTTCATGATTAGTTCGACCCAATGCAATCAACGGGATTAAAAAGTAAAAGAAAAAAAAAGCAGGGTGCTCGAGGATAAGAGTTTTGGTTTAACTATAGTTGTATTGCGAATGGATATGATCAATAAACTAATAAGGATTTGATTTTTCTTTATTAATTTTAGAACTCCAACATTTAAGATTTGAATGAGCTTCCCACTACAGAATATTGCTGGCTGTTATTAAGGAAGATAAAAATGCAGTCATTCCAGCCATATTTAATAATGACACAAATGGCTACTGCAGAAACATTAGTTAAAAAACAGAAGATGATGTTGAGAGGAATTTGATCATCGTTATGATCTGAAAGTAATAAGAGATTCCAATCTTTGAGGGGATATTTTGCACAGAAAGATGAGCATCAAACTGCTACATAATTTAAAAATGAAAGACTGGAGAAAAGGAATAGCACAAGGGAGGCTCTTAATTGTAAGCAAAGAAAGGTTTGGAATGCTTGCAGGGGAGGGGTCTATTGGTAGTGTTTGCTTACGTGGATTTTGTGTTGGATTGTTTGTTAGATTCTTGTGAACATGTAAATTTATGCTGCTTGCTGGTCAGATCATAATGAAGAAATAAAGCAGCTGTAAAAATGCATGTTATGCTAATATTAAAGACTAAAATTGGCAAAATTGTAGGCCTTGTTTTATAATCTAATTTATATAGTTCCTCAAAATGGAAGTATTATTATTTATGAGCTTAGGATAAAGCTTGGCAGCAACATATAAGTATATTGGTTGTGATTTTTTTGTTTTTTCTCTCTAAACGTTAACAAGTCTAGAATTTCAATGTATTCTCTGGTAGACTGATGAATAGTTATAGATGCAATATTCCATATGACAATTTGTATCGATGCCATTGATAGCCCAGTAATGTCCTCTATTACTATAATGAATAGGTGATGGTGTTTTGTTAAAATTTGAGAGGAATTTCAGAAGTGTTTGTCCATCCACTTGGAAGAGAATTGACAAGAAAGAGATAAGCTTCAACGGTGAGTTTGCTAAACCTTGCTTTTATTTTTTCACTATGGTTCAAGTGGCAGCCATAGTTATGTATATATCACAGATAAGCACGTATCTAGGTTATTTCTGTACCATGGTTCAAGCGGCAGCCATGGTTATATAAATACTGTAGATAAGCATGTATCTAGGTAGTGGATATGGAGAATAGGTTGGGGAATGGCTCGTTCCATTTCATTTGTTGTTGTGGTGATGGCTTGGAGCCGATTATGTGCTATGTGTGATTGTATGTTTGTTGTAAGTTTTAAGTTCCAAATTTGGATAAACAATAAATATCTAAAGTTGTTGTAATACCAGATTGTGTGAATAGACAAATGAGAGATAATATATTTGCATTGTTCTGCATTTTTGTATTTTCTTTATTATATTAGCTAACTTTATTGTGTGCATCCAATAATTGATTAAATTACTTGTTTTATTAGGTTCATAATGGATAAAAGTTGGATGCAAAAACATAGACTATCTGCTGAATATAAAAATGGCATGAATCACTTTCTTGATATGGCTTTTCATAATGTAAGTCTCCGTGGAAAAATCATATGCCCATGCAAATACTGTAAGAATTCAAAGTGGGTAAACAGAGAAGTAGCAGAAGAACATTTGACAGTTGATGGGTTTATGAAGGGTTATACAAATTGGACTGCACATGGGGAGGGAACTTCGTTTAATCCCGCTACTTTTCAAGAAGACGAGTCTTTTGTTATGTCAGACGACATGCATGATTTGATTCATGATGCATTTGGGGTCAATAATATAGATGAAAATATAGTAGATGAACCGAATGAACAAGCTAAGGCTTTCTTTAAGTTAATAGATGATGCTCAACATGAACTATATCCGGGGTGCAAGCAATTTTCAAAGCTAAAGTTCATCATTAGACTCTTTCATTTGAAAGTTATTGGGAAATGGTCTAACAAATCATTCACAATGCTTCTTGAATTATTGAAAGAGGTATTTCCAGATTTGACACAGTCATTACCCACATCTTACTATGAGGTGCGCAAGATAATTGGAGAATTGGGATTGAATTATGCTAAGATAGATGCATGCCCTAATGATTGCATGTTGTATTGGAAAGAGCATGAGAATGACACTTTATGTCATGTGTGCAATACACCCAGATATGTTGAAACTGAAAAAAATTCATCAAGTGAGGATGATTTATCTTCAAAGAGCAAAAAAGTGTCAGCAAAGGTTTTGAGGTACTTTCCCTTAAAACCTAGATTGCAAAGACTTTTTATGTCAACTAAAACTGCATCATTCATGAGTTGGCACAAAGATGAATGCACTAAGGATGGCTACTTAAGACATCCTAGTGATTCTCCCCTTTGGCATGATTTTGATCGTCGACATTGTGATTTTGCTAGTGAATCAAGAAATGTGAGGCTAGGTTTAGCAAGTGATGGGTTCAGTCCATTTAGAACAATGACTATTGCTCATAGTACATGGCCTGTTATATTGACCCCATACAATATGCCCCCATGGATGTGTATGAAAGAACCATTCTTCTTTCTAACTTTGCTCATTCCTGGACCTTCATCCCCTGGAAATAACATTGATGTATACATGCAACCTTTGATAGATGAATTAAAAGAATTGTGGAATGGGGTTGATACATATGATGCATGTACTAAGCAGAATTTTAGTATGCGTGCTGCTTTATTATGGACGATAAATGATTTTCCGGATAAAAGGAAGAATCTATAACCATCGACGCAGAAAAGAAAAAGAAGGCACATCTATATGTATTATTTAATTGTAGTTCGACTGAATCTTTCATCAAGTAAGTACCAAGCAAATTCAATTTTACCAAAATATTATGATATTATGATACTCTTATGTTACGTTAATCAATACAGGCAACATAAAGCTCTGGTGGAACGTCAAAATCCAAGTCTTGCTAAAAAGGATATTGAGCGGATACATAGTAAAACATTTTCCGACTGGTTTTATAACCATGTAAGTTAGTTTGAAAAAAAAATTGTATCTGTTATTTACTTATAATTATATTCAACAACAAACTTGTTTCATTATATTCTTTTTTGTTTTATTCTAAACACAGATTGAAGGCTTACATCATTCTGGAAACCACGTATCCGAAGAACTTAGGGCATTAGCTAGAGGTCCAAATCCCGTTGGTAAACGATATAGGGGATTTATAATTAATGGATTTAGGTTCCATGTGAAAGAATACGAGACACGGAGAAGAACTCAAAATAGTGGTCTTGTAGTTACTGCACAAACTAGTAGTTTTGCTAGTAGAAGTGACAATAATCCCATTATCGGTGAAGTGACATATTATGGGGTGTTGAAAGACATACTTGAACTTGAATATTTTATGGGTAGAAAAATAGTGGTGTTCGATTGTGATTGGGTGTCGACAAGATCAGCCCGGAAAAAAGATGAGTACGGCTTTACGCTAGTTAATTTTGCTCGATTAACTCAACATGATGAACCATTTATATTGGCCTCACAAGCAGAACAAGTTTTCTATGTTGAAGATCCAATTGAAAAAGGGTGGAATGTTGTTGTAAAGACAAAGGCGAGAGATATGTTTGATATGGATCCTATTTTGAACATAGATGCCAATGCACTTCATCAAACTGATGTTCTTGATCAACAAGTTCAGGATGAAGTTGAAAATATCAGTTTGGTAAGGGACGATGTAGAAGGAATTATAGTTTGAGGTATGATATGATTTTTTTCATTGTATTTATATTTGCTATATTTATTTATTCCTCGTTTTTTTTATTCCATTTAATTCACATTTCATGTTGAAACGAACTGTTCTCTTACTTCACTATGAAGGAAAGTTGTGGCCAAAGTTGATCATGGAAGAAACATTTGGGTTAATGACCTTGAAGCTTCTTTAAGTACCTTCAGGCTCGGAGGGTGTGATTGTGACAGGTGATTTCCTAAACCCATTTACACTATAGATAACATGTTGCACAGTCATCTGTGGGTTTCTTGGTATTTTAAACTGCTTAAGACATCAAGCAACAAATCTTAATAGTTTACCTCATTCTTCTTTACAATATATATTAATTGTGGGTCTAGATTATTGTCAATGAAAGATGAAATATGGATATTTCTAGGATTCTAGCAGAAATTGTTATAGATTATCTGATTTGATCTGACAACCATATAAATCTTGTGATCAATGATTATGTGTTGTCTACTACTTATTGATCTTTTATAATGTGATTGTAGATTATAGATTCCAGAAACCTACACGTGATTACCTCTAATAAAATCTTCTCTTTCCATTGTCCAGACAAGCTCGTGGAATCTACATCATGTTCTCTACCTCATATACAACAGTTGGTTTGGTGAATGAAAATATGTTTGATGGATAGCTTAAGTCGTGGCTGGTATTTGCTGCACAGAAGTTACTTGAAGTTGATGCATTGGCAAAGACACTTTCGGAACAAAAGGATTCCTCTTATTAGGCACTATTTAGTTTTCCTTGTTGATGTTGCACATGAATGATAGGACTTTTCATTTATATCAAATTGTCATTTGGATTGTTTAGTTATTGGAATGTTGATTATACTATTTATTGTTATATCAAAAAAATATGATATGTTTGTATTTGTACAGTAAGTGTCTTTATATACTAATTTTGGGGCATAAAATTTTTAATACTACTCATAAGTGCCTCATGTGTTCATCTTAAGACACATATAAGTGTCCTATAATATTAACATCGAGGCATAAAATAAATTATGAGGCTACATATCTTGTGTCTCAATACTTAAGCAAAAGACACAAATAAGTGCCCCGTAACATTTTTTGGGGACATAAAATAAATTTTGTGCCTACACATTTTTTGTCCCGATACTTGATCAAAAGACACATATAAGTGCCCCATAATATTAATCTAGGGACATAAAATTAATTTTGACGGTGCACATTTTGTGTCCCGATACTTAAGCAAAAGACACAAATAAGTGTCCCATAACATTAATTTGGGGACATAAAATGAACTTTAAGATACACATTTTGTGTCCCGATACTTAAGCAAAGGACACAATTAAGTGCCCCAATATACAAATAAGTGCCCCAATATTTCTTTTGAAGGCACAAATAAATATCCCTATAAACTTAACAATAGGATTCAAAATAGTTTAAACGACACTTTTATGTGCCTCTACAAATCAATCTCGGGGCATATTAAAATGTCGGGTAATCTATTGATATCGGGGCACATAAAAAGTGCCCCCAACCCTATTGGGACACGATACTTGGAGGCACATGTACTAAGTGCCCCGAAAATAAGAAGTGCCCCAATAGAGCACATATTGGGGCACTTTTTGGAACCATTCTACTTACAGTACCTATCGCAATAGATAAGGACATGACTGAGAATCCCTATTGATTACGATCACTTACTACGAATTAGAAAGACGAGATGTGATATGGGTACTAGTAGTTACCAACCATTATGATTGATCATAAAAGTTTACGCAAGTGTGTAAGACGAGAGAAGTTCTCGAAGATGGTTTAGAGTTTAATAATAGCTAGAAGCGCCGACAGTGGATCAATGCTGAAACAAAAGAATTAAGATTCTAATGAGACCCTAAGGATATACTCAAGATAAGTATATATACCTTAACCTATCGAGGACATCGCCTCAGTTAGAACGTCTTGGATTATGCATTTAGTCTGGTAGCCGCAATGAGAGCATTGACTAAGGTCATTCTATGACTTAGCATTACACATGGAGACACATACCCTATAAAGGTGCTCAGATGAGCAAAAGCTATTTCCTTATTGAATGCGTGATGATTCAAAAGGTTTTTTTTTGCAATAAAATGAAAGAGTGCTTCAAATTATATGGTTGCATTTCAAGCGCTATGTGAAGAAACACTAAGTACTAGAAGTACTACATTAAGATCATATAGAGGAACATTGTTGAGTAAGGTCGAGCCTACCTTATTTCGCCTATAGAAGATGTTTAAGGATTGCATTAAACTAGGAGGTAGACTCCAAGTTTGAGAAGCTCTAGAATATTCTCAAGGACATGTTCAAGATATTAAGAAGAAAGTGGTGATTTTAGACCAAATATACCTTTTGCAGCCAAGGAACAAGAGTTGCCAAGTTCGGAAAAGTATTTCCGAATGACTGAGAAGTAGTTGTGTCGGACCTGGCCAGTCCACATGGCCAAAATCTCAGTAGTCGTCATATATGGGTCTTTAAACCTATATATTTTAAACCTTCATCTGAAAAGCCAAACGGGTTCAGACTATTAGGTCATTTCGTTTCGACCTTACAGTCAATTCATTTCTATCCTATGGTTATTCATTTTCAATTGTTTGGCAAATTATTGAAACACTTTGCCTAATTGCCATTTTTGATTTGAATCATTGCGATCTACTAGCTGTTGGTAGATTTTTTTGTGACCCAAGGACAAACAGATACTCATCAGATTAAATCAGTCAAACACGTATGCTTCAACCCAAGGGTCAAGCACGTAATGCATACAAACAATCTCTTGTGCATTTAGTAGGATCTTATTTGTATATTTCGAAAACGATGATCATTTCGATGCTTTTGTATGCCCCTATGTTGGCTTAGTTATTTTGACTAGTATTAAGTACGGAGACGTGAAACCTTGGGGCGTTCCGTGACTGAGTACTTTTTGTGATGGCTTCGCTAGGTAGCCAGTTCATCATGTGTGGTACTTAAATAGATCTTTGAATCTAGACTTTTATGATGATGTAAAGTCCTCATTGAGGCAATTTTCCTATGTTATATATGGTGACCTTATTGGTCTTTCGCGGCAAGTCATCCCGCTATGTTTTATTTATATATTCGCTTAAGTTTTAGCAAGAGCAGAACTCGATGAGTTAAGGAGTAACCATAGAAATGATAGTATGTCCTTATTGTATTTTAATGCGCTAACAACTTGTGTTTTGACCTAATAGAATGCCGCCAAAATGAGGACGACCAAGAGGAGGGGGCAGGATTCCCCGAAATGAAAGAAGAGGCCCAAAAACAGGGCCAGAACCAGAACCCGAAATAGTTCAACCACCTGTTCAGCCAGAACGACGGATTGAAGAATTATTCTTACGACAGAACCCACCTACCTTCAACGGGACAGGAGACCCGGCAGAAGCTGAAACTTGGGTTCGCGCTATTGAACGCATTTTCAACTTCCTGCATTGCACCGACCAAGAACGTCTGACTTGTATGTCCTTTCAGTTGACTGGGTCAGCTGATTTCTGGTGGGAAGCAAGGATGAAAACGATGATAGCAGAGCAGTTAGAAAACCTGACTTGGGAACAATTCAAAGCCGGTATATATGACAAGTATATACCCAAGAGCTACCGCAAGAAAAAGGAGGCTGAATTTTACAATCTAAAATAAGGGAAGATGTCGGTAACTCAATACGACAGGATGTTCTGCGATATGTCTAGATATGCGCCGGAACAAGTTGACACAGATGAGAAGATGGCTGAAAAGTTTTGTGTCGGACTGAGGCACGAGATTAGGATGGCTTTGGCAAGCCACGGAGGATTGTCTTACACTGAGTCGCTCAGCCAAGCGTTAGACATTGAGGCAGCCATGCCTGGAGAAAGACTTGCAATTGTATCTGCGCCAGCACCTCCACAGGATCAAAATCATAATCAGAATTTTAAAGGAAAAAGGAGATGGGACAACAGTAAACCGAACCAAGGCAAGAAGAGGCCATGGCAGGGACGGGTCTTCCAGTCACAGGGCTATGGAGGCCAGAGTGCACCGAAACAGATGGGAAATAACCAACAGAGAGCCCCACATTGCCCCAAATGTAACAAAAATCATGTGGGAATCTGTAAGGCCGGCAGTGATAGTTGCTATATCTGTAACCAGAAGGGGCACTATGCAAACCGGTGCCCGAATAAGCAACATGGAACGGGTTCAAGACCAAACCCACCTATCCAGGCTCCACCTCTGCGAGCAATTCAAGCTTTGCCCCAACCATATCCAAGGCAGCAACCACAGTATCAGCAGCCACAGCAGCACCAACAGCTACAGTACCAACCAAAACCTCAACAACCGTATCAGCAACAGGTCCGCCAACAACAGCAGCGACAACAGAAACAACATGAAAAACCTCATCATGCTAGAGCCTATGCTATGAGGCAGAAACAGCCCGAGAACAACCAGGGAAACCTGGCAGGTATGGGCATGCTACTCAATACTCCTGTTGTACTTCTATTTGATACGGGCGCATCGCATACTTTCATTTCAAGTACATATGTCGACACCTTAAAACTTAAAATGGAAAGAGCTGATCAGGAGTTGAGTATATCATCACCTATAGGAGGGATGACGACAGTAGATCATGTGTGCTTGAACCTAGAACTGAACATAGGGTCACTCAAGATTGTAGTGAACAGCTCGTATGTTATACCGATGGGAGATGTGGACATAATCCTAGGAATGGACTGGCTAGCCGAGAACTATGCCACCATCCTTTGTAACGAAAGACGGATATCATTCCGATCCCCAGGAAGGGAGCCGTCACATTTCCACGGAATTAGTATGGGAAGAAGAAAGATGATCATCTCCGCCCTCCAAGCAACGAAAATGATGAATAAGGGATACCCAGCTTACCTCGTATACTTGCACGGAGAACTGGGAACTGAAAGGAGCATAGAAGATGTAGCAATTGTACGGGACTTTTCAGATGTATTTCCAGAGATTCTGCCAGGACCACCACCGGACAGACCAATTGAGTTTACCATTGATTTGGAGCCCGGGGCAGCTCCCATTTCGAAGGCACCATACCGAATGGCTCCTAAAGAGTTGGAAGAACTCAAGATACAACTGCAAGAACTTTTGGAACTTGGATTCATTAGACCAAGTGTATCACCTTGGGGTGCACCCGTACTTTTCGTGAAGAAAAAGGATGGCACATTGCGAATGTGCATAGACTATAGGGAACTGAACAAAGTGACACTGAAGAACAAATATCCTTTACCAAGGATAGATGACCTCTTCGACCAGCTCAAGGGAGCAAGCATGTTCTCAAAGATTGATTTGCGGTCTGGTTATCACCAGCTGAAGATTCGACCAGAAGACGTACCTAAGACAGCATTTCGAACTAGGTATGGTCACTACGAATTTGTAGTTGTTCCATTCGGGCAGACCAATGCGCCAGCTGTGTTCATGGACCTCATGAATCGAGTATTCCATCCGTACTTAGACAAATTTGTCTTGGTATTCATAGATGACATTCTGATCTACTCGAAGAACGAGAAAGACCATGAGGAACATCTGAGAATTGTCCTAGAAACGTTGAGGACGGAGCGCCTTTATGCCAAATTCAGCAAGTGCGAGTTTTGGCTCAGCGAAGTCACATTTTTAGGACATATTGTGTCATCAGAAGGGATTAAAGTGGACCCTGAGAAAGTGCAAGCGGTGCGCGAATGGAGATCGCCTACTAACCCTAATGAGATAAGAAGTTTCTTAGGATTGGCAGGTTACTATCGGAGGTTTATGGAAGGATTTTCCAAAATTGCAAGGCCAATGACGCAACTACTCAGGAAGGGAATAAAATTTTCTTGGACAGAGGAGTGCGAGAAGAGCTTCCAAGAACTCAAGGAAAAGTTGACTACGGCACCAGTGTTAGCCGTCCCAGCAGCTGACAAGGAATATGTGATCTACACAGACGCGTCCAAAAATGGACTTGGTTGTGTGCTGATGCAAGAAGGAAGAGTGATAGCATATGCGTCACGACAGCTTAGGCCACATGAACTGAATTACCCGACTCATGATCTGGAGTTAGCTGCAGTGGTGCATGCGCTGAAGATTTGGAGACACCACCTATATGGAGTTAGGTGTGAGATATTCACAGACCACAAAAGCCTGAAATACTTTTTCGAGCAAAAGGACCTTAATATGAGACAAAGGAGATGGCTCGAACTAGTGAAGGATTATAATTGCGGTATTAACTACCACCCGGGTAAGGCCAATGTAGTAGCTGATGCATTGAGCCGTAAAACTCAATCTAGGTTGGGATGTCTCGTCACCCAAAAGAATGAGCTCATCAAAGAGTTTGGAAAAATGAGCATAGAAGTGGTTAAACCACCAGGGACGATAGCAAGCGTTGTTGCAACAATACCTAGCTTGAGAAAGATGATTGTAGAAGCACAAAGAAAAGACGAGAAAATGGAGAAACTACGGGAAGCAGTAAGGAAAGGAGGAGTCAAGAATTATCAAGAAGCAGCAGATAATGCTATCCTCTTTGAGGGAAGAATATGCATTCCCCACGATGATGAGCTTAAGGATCAAATCATGAGTGAGGCTCACGATACCCCTTATACTGCCCACCCAGGGAGTACTAAGATGTATCAGGACCTAAAGAAACACTTTTGGTGGGAAGGCATGAAGAGAGACATAGCGTCATTTGTGGAGAAATGCCTGGCATGCCAACAGGTGAAGGCCTTACACCAAAGGCCATATGGAAAACTACAACCGTTGGAAATCCCAGAATGGAAGTGGGAGCACATAGCAATGGATTTTGTGACCAGTTTGCCCAAAACAAAGAAAGGAAACACTGCTATTTGGGTAATAGTGGATCGACTTACAAAATGTGCTCATTTTATACCAATACCGATCACACATGGGTCAGACAAGTTAGCTAAGTTGTATGTTCGAGAGATTGTACGCTTACACGGTGTACCCGTGTCAATCACTTCAGACCGAGACTCAAAATTCACATCTAGATTTTGGACAAGCTTACAGAAAGAGTTAGGCACGAGGTTAAATTTCAGCACCGCCTTCCACCCGCAGACAGATGGGCAGTCTGAAAGGACAATTCAGACCCTCGAAGATATGTTGAGAACAGTGGTGTTAGACAGGGGTGGAAGTTGGGAAGCAGTGCTGCCGTTGATTGAATTTGCCTATAATAACAGTTACCAGGCGACTATCGATATGGCACCATATGAGGCATTATATGGAAGAAAATGTAGATCACCGCTTTATTGGGATGAAGTGGGTGAGAGAAAAGTTTTAGGACCAGACATGGTCAATGAGATGGTTGAGATAGTCCGCCAAATCAGAGGGCGAATAAAGGAGGCGCAAGATAGACAGAAATCTTACGCTGATGCACGCCGAACCGAATTACAGTTTGAAATAGGAGACAAGGTCTTCCTAAAGGTATCTCCTACCAAGGGGATAACTAGGTTTGGTGTCAAGGGAAAACTTAGGCCCCGATTCGTAGGACCTTATGAGATTTTGGAGAGAATAGGCCCAGTAGCCTATAGGTTAGAAGTTTAGTCGTATAGACTCAAATGGAGGGAGATTAGAAGCGGGGTAGAAAGGGGAATAATCAAACAAGAAAGGATCACATTTCATCATTTAACAAAAGGAATATTTATAATATAACAGAAGTTTAGTCGTATAGACTCAAATAACTAGTAAGTTCAGATATCTCTGACTTAGCCAAATAAACATAAAACTTCTGAGTACGCAGCGGAATAAGGTTCTGATTACACGTATGAAGACATGTAACCCTAGAGTTCATTAATACATTATAAGATAAAAGAGTCCCGCTCGTCACTTCATCACCATCGGCAGCTACTCAACCTGCACATTTAGAAATATATGCAGGGCTGAGTACAAAAGTACTCAGTGGGCACGTATGCCTAAGTATAAAAATACATGCTTCAAAACTGTAAATTGTCATGCCATCATAAACAGTACAACAAGGGAGTTTTTCGCTAAAAAGGCCCAAGCTTACTAAGTTCATTTGTGATTCTTAAAGTTCGACTGCAGTCTAAGTTCTCTTGTAATCTATCATATCTGGAACTGTGTGCCGGAGAGGTGGCCACCTCTCACGGTCACTTGACCGGCCAACCCGTTAGATGACTCACGGTCACTGGTGTACACTAGCCCTGGCAGGATAGCTATCAACTGCTCAGGACCCGAATTCGATTGCATCATTGGCAAAGCCAAAGCAGATAGATATCATACTAAAATTGAAACATTTTATGGCAAGACAATACTTGAAATAACTTTAACTCAAAGATTTTGTCATGAAATAACTTGCTCAAAGGTAGCATTAAACTCGTTTGATAGATATATATAAAACTGAAATTAACAGTTAAATCATCTCATGCATTCATTCGTATAAGAGGCCTACGACACGCAGGGGATCTCTATATACGTATAGTAAAAGTAATGCCCACTCAAAAATTGAAGCAGATCGGCCCATCTCCATTTAATAACACTTTACGCTGAATTCATCTCTCCCTCTCTCGTATTTCCTTTCATCAACTCGGACCGACTCCTCCTCTCAGCAGAGTTCGCCGCCGCCGTCGAGGGACAGGCGAGTGGTCGCGCCCCTGAATCTGGGTGATTCGAGAATCGGCGATGCCGACGCCCTCGTCTCTGATGTTGTCCCCCATCCTCCAATTTCGATGGAGCACAAAATCGAGCCCTAATCCTTCTTCATCAGCGTCCACCACCTCTGCCTCTGAAATTCCCTTGGAATCGTCGTTGTGGCTTCTGAAATCCGGCGTTCAGCTGCCGACGTCTTCGATACCGGCGCCCTCTCCTCCTTCTCCTTTCCTCACGCAGAATCCAATCGAGCCCTAGTTTCATCTCTGGATTCGCCGCCCCTGGAATCTCCGGCGAGGCTGGCGTCGCCGCCTTTGAAATTGATGAGGTTGACGCCGTTCTTCCCCTATCTCGATCTTCTCAAGTACAGCTTCGCGGTCGGCCCTGTCTTCCTCTCGTTTGAGCGAAACCGCCGCCGTTGCTGTTGAAGAAATCCCCAAACTCAGCGAGGGTCGCCGTTCAACCTCGCCTCCCCTTCCTGAAGACTCGCCGTCATCCTGTGTTGTCGTCAGAGCTCCTTTATCTCGACGAACAGGGCAGCCGCTCTGAGTCTTCAGAAGCACCGATGGTCTGTCGCCCCTGGTTCGACTCCATCGCGCTTGCCTTGGCCGGTATCATTGTCTGCCGTCGGAGGAAGGCTCTTCCGCCTCAACAAACAAGCAGTCAGCCTCCGGCTGATTCCGAATTCTCATCGACGAAGGTGAAGGTTCCATCTCTTGGTATAAAAGCAAAAGTAGCAAGCTATGTTTTTTTTTCTTTCTAGTTCGGTTAACTGTGATTCTCTTGATTCCTATTTATCGATTATGCAATAGATTGAAGCTAGGCATCCTGGTTTTGCTATTGTCATAAAAACTCTCATCATTGTCTCATGTGAGAAAAGTCAATACATATGAACTGATTTCTGTGCTTGTGACTTTGCTAAATCCATAACATATACTCATTATATACTTAGTATCCCTTAATCGATCATGCTTGTTGGATGAAAAATGAATGGATTGAATGAGCTGAGCCTAGTGTTTACCTTATCTATTTGTGCTTGGTTGGCTGATGTGTTTTCTTTTCGAGTTCTGTGGGGATTTACTGAAAGTCTGAAATAAACCATAGATGTTGTTGGCCAAATAATGCAGGCTGAAACTATGGAGGTGATGGAAGAAAAACTTAATTCAGGCTTACCTCTTCGAAGCTCGGTAGCCACCAGACCAACTTCCTCCCTTTTGATTGTTGATGCGTGAATGAAGAAACTAGGGGAATTTTGTTGGCTGACCAAATATAAGGGAGAAGGAGTTGTTGAGTTCTACATATCCCATGACATGCGTGAAAGAGGGCAGCAGGTGTAGGGTGGCTGACTTGACAGCTTGCTTGTCCCCACACGCATGCTTTTCCTTTTCTTTTCTGATTGACAGCTTGCTGCCGTAATAATAGAAATGTAGGGAGTAGACTAGGAATTGAGTGATGTTTGTAATAGATAGTGTAGAGTTGCGGCTGATTGTAAAGTTTGAAAAGTTGTGGTGTGACTAATAAAATCCTTCAGTATCTTGATAAAGCGGTATCTGATATTAATCCCGTGTCTTGCTAATATAGCGTATCTGTAATACTAATCCCAGGTTTTGTTAATAATACTAAATACTCTAATAATTCTTGTATTTCGATAGCTGACTTTTCGTCTATTAATATCGTGACTCGTAGAATCAATCTAAATTAAATCCGTAGATTTAATTCACTTCACAATTCAGAGTAAACTCACGACTCAAGTAATAAAGTTAAATAAATAGAAATAATATTTCTATTGCAAATAAAATAATAACTTGACTTCGCTAAGTCAATTATCATTCTGAAATAAATCATTGACTACTCAATAATTCAATCGTGGTCATCTCAGGTAATGACATCTAATTCAGAACTCTGAGCTGAATTAACTGAATATTAATCACTGGATTAAATCAACTGAAAGATGTAAAAATAAATAATGCATTTATTGCTCTTAATCATAAAATAAAATAGCGGGCTACTACATACTATCCCTCTTAACAAAAATTTCGTCCCGAAATTTGCATATCATTGCAAAAAGGTTCTGGGTACTCTCTCATCTTGATTTCTGTCAGACTATCTCAATCATCTCATTCATCGTGTCTGGTCCTAAAATTCTCCTTACACCTACTTTATCTCAGTAGAGTGGTGATCTATATTTTCTTCCATGCATTGCCTCATAAGGCGCCATATTGATTGTTGTCTGATAACTATTATTGTAGGCAAACTCAATCAATGACATCACTGTTCATCACTTTCACCTTTTGCCTTGTACTACTTTTAACGTGTCTTCGAGAGTCTGAATTATTCTCTCAACCATCTATATGTTTGTGGGCAAAAGGTGGTACTGAAATTTAACCTTGTGCCTAATTTCTTCTACAAGTTCATACAGAATCTAGATGTAAACTTCGAATCTCAGTCCAAAGTGATTGACACGAGCATACCGCGGAACGCACAATTTCTCAAATATATAATTGTCCTAATTTTTCTGATCCGTATGTGATCGGTATTGATATAAAACGAGCTCATTTCGCAAGTCGCTCCATTATTACCCAGATGACAGCACTCCCACTTTTCGACTTCGTAAACTAGTCACGACATCTATTGCAAAGTGCTCTAACTCCCATTATGAGATCTCCAATGGTTGTAATTTTCCATATGGTCTATGGTGCAAATCCTTCACTCGTTGGCATGCTAGGCATCTCTCAACAAGTGTAGCTATATCTTTCCATCGGAATTCTTCTTTCAAGTCTTTGTACATTTTATGCTTCCCTGGTGGCCAGTATATGGCGTGTCATGAGCTTCGCTCATTATCTCATCTCTGAATTGTTCATCGTGTGAACACCCACAATCTTTCCTTAAACACCACAACATTACCTGATGCTTTGTAACAACCTCTAGGTGTGCCTGATCTTATTGCTATACGTAAATTCCCAAGGTCTCATCATTTGTTTGCGCCTCTAAAATCTTTCTTTCCAAATCGAGCGTTACTACCATCGTTGCGATAATCCCTTCTACAGATTCTGGTGGTTAAACAACTTCTAAACTTATTCTACAAAAATCCTTCATGAGTCCCTCATCCCGAGTGAGGAGAGATCCCAACTTAAATTGAGTCTTATGACTCAAGGCATCAACTACCATGTTAGCTTTGTCTGGGTGGTAGTTATTAGCACCGCCATATTCTTTCTCTAGTTCGAGCCATCTCATCTATCTCATGTTAAGATTCATTTGCTCGAAAAAAAATATTTCAAACTTTTATGGTTTGTGAACATCTCACCTCTAAATCCATATAGGTGGTGTCTCTACTACAACTAGTTCTAGATCATGAGTTGGATAGTTCAATTCATGTGGTCTAAGCTTTCATGATGCGTATGCTATCACTCTTCCTTCTTGTTTTAACACGCAATCGAGTACTTTCTTGGACGTGTATACATAATCCACTTATTCTTTGTCAGTCGTTGGAACAGCTAACGCTGGTGCAATGGTTAACTTCTCCTTGAGCTCTTAAAATCTTTTCTCACATCCTTCTGTCCAAGAAAATTTGATTCACTTCTTGAGTAGTTGCGTCGTTAGTCATTCTATTTTTAAAAAAAAAATCCTTCTACGAACCTCCTATAGTAACTTGCTAATCCAAAGAAACTCTTGATCTTCTTAGGGTTAGTAGGCGATCTCTATTTGTGTACAACTTGTATGTTGTCAGGACCCACTTTGATCCCTTCTCATGAGATAATATGTCCCAAAAAAATGTGACTTCATTGAGCCAAAATTCGCATTCGTTGGACTTGGCATAGAGACGCTATGTTCTCAACGTTTTTAAGACAATTCTCAAGTGTTTCTCATGGTCTTTCTTGTTTTTCGAGTAGATCAAGACATCATCTCTGAAAATTATGACAAATTTGTCTAAGGATAGATGAAACACTCGGTTCATGAGATCTATGAATACGACTGGTGCATTAGTCAATCCGAATGACACCACTACGAACTCATAATGGCTATATCTAATTCGGAAGGCCATTTTAGGTACATCCTCTGACCAAATCTTTAGTTGATGATACCCAATCCTTAGGTCTATCTTTAAGAATACAGTCACTCCTCTGACCTGATCGAAAAGGTCATTTATCCTTGACAGGGGTACTTGTTCTTAAATGTCTCATTGTTCAACTCTTTATAGTCTATACACATTCTCAATGTGCCAATCTTCCTCTTTCAACAAGAACGGTTGCACATCGGCGAGATCTTCAGGAACCATCAAGAAATTCTCATTCGATTGTCACGTCTCTAATGCTTTTCTCGGTTCCTTGTTCTCCATGAAAAATACACAAGGTAGTCCGAATATTCTTTCCTTATCATCTTTATTGCGTCGAGGGTGGAGATGATTGCCTCCCTCTTGCTCATGCTGATTCCATGGGAAAGTGTCAGTTCATTTTCAAGGGGTCAAAAAGAAATTTGTCTTTTGTTGCAAATGATGGTAGTTTGGTTCACAGCTAGCTAATCCACTCCTAAGATTACGCCAATGTCTCTCATTGGTATAACATACGAGTTATTCACCATAGCTTTGAGTGAATTTATGCTCAGCTTTAAGCTCAAGCACACATGTGCTATTGTTGTTGACGTGGTTACTACTCTTGGTGTGGTTGGGGCAAAACATGGATTGCTTGCCGATACGGATCCTGGACAAGCAAATTCAGCATAGATCATTCCCTTGTTCCTTATTCAGACAACGGTTTGCATAATGCCCTTCTGGCTACTGTGTAACAACCTTCACTTCCACTCTTTCATTATTGCAGCATCTCCCATGGTTCTTGTTACAATTTGGGCAGGGCAGGATTCTTTGTTGGTTATCTCCTATCTGTCTAGGAGCACCCTTTTGGCTTTTGTAGCCTTGTTGCTGGGATGATTGCCCCTGCCATGTTTTTTTTTTTTTTTTTTCGTTTGACAATTGTTACTATTGTCCCTTTTTTCTTTTTCCTCAAATGCTCCGAGTTTGTGCCTGTGGAGGTGTTGGCATAGGCATCGTTACTGGTCTTTCTATCGACATCGATGCCCTAATGTTTAATGCTCTTCTAAACGCAGTGTAAGACAATCCACCATGGCTTGCCAAAGCCATCCTAATCTCGTGCCTCAGAGCGGCACAAAGTTTTTCAGCTCTTTTTTTTTTTTTATGTCTACTTGCTCTGGCGCATATCTCGACATATCACAGAACATCCTATCGTACTGAGTAACGATCATTATTCCCTACTTTAGATTGTACAATCCACTTTTCTTCTTCTTGCGATAGCTTTGGGGTATCTACTTATCATATATTTCTGTTTAGAATGATCCCGCGTAAAATTTTTCTAATTGTTCAACTGTCATCATTTTTCTCTGTGCTTTCCTTCCTGGTCTGTAAAACGCAAATGAAATTGAAAATGCACTCAATAGCTCTTACCCAAGTCTCAGCTTTTGCTGGATCTCATGTCCTACTGAAGGCAAGTGGGTTTTGTTGTAGAGATAGTTCCTTTATTCTACGCTCTGGTTACATGGGTGGTGGGGCCATATTTTGTTCTGGCCCTGGTACTGGTACTGGACCTCTTCCACCATCTTGGGAAATTTATCTTTCTTGTCTCGGACGCCCTCATTTTAGTGGATTCCCGATGAGTTGACATATAATCATCAGTGCATTACAAAATGTATTAATGCATATCATCAATTCTGCACACCGATTCTTGATTCTCAATCTTGCTCATACTCTTTCTCACGCAAACATATAATTAACATGGCAGAAGTGACTTGCCGCAAAAGATTGATAAGGTCGCTATATGGACATGGGAAAATTGCTTCGATAAGCACTTTTATATCAACTTCTGAATCTAGATCTATTGATCTATTCAAGCACTACCCATGATGGACTGGGGTCTAGCAAAGCCATCATAAAAGAACTTAGTCACGAACGCCCTGTGGACCAGCATTTTTGTACTAATACTAGTTGAAATAACTAAGCCAACATAGGGGCATACAAAAGCATCGAAACGATCAACGTTTCTTGAATACACAAATAACATTCTATTAAATCTATAATAGATGGTCTAGATGTATGATGTATCGCGTGCTTGACCAATGGTCGAGGCATAAGTGTCTGAGTGATTACTATAGTGAATACGCTATGTCTTTAGGTCCAAGAAAATCTGCTAACAACCAATAAATCACGATGATCGAAAACACAAATGGCAATTAGGCAAAATGTTTAACCAAATTGTTGAACAACCGAAAAGGAATAGCCATAGAGTAGAAATGAATTGACTAAAAGGTCGAAATGAAATGACCTAATAGTCTGAACCCGATTGGCTTTTCAGATGAAGGTTCAAAATATATAGGTTTAGAAACCCATATATGACGACTACCGAGATTTTGATCATGTGGACTGGCCAGGTCCAACATAATCACTTCTCAGTCACACGGAAATATTTCTCCGAACTTGGTAGTTTTTTTTTTTTTTTGCAAAAGGTGCTTCTGGTTTAAAGTCTCTCGTTCATTCTTAATATTTAAAATCTATCCTTGAGAATGTTCTGGGGATTCTCAAACTTGCAGTCTGGTTTCTAAATCCTTTCTTAGAATCTTCTATAAACAAAGTAAAACCTCTCAACTGTACTCAAACTTATTCAACCATCTTCGTCTAAATGATCTTAATGTATTACTTCTAGTACTTGTGTTTGTTCACATAGTACTTGGAATGCAACCATATAATTTGAAGCATGCCCCTGCCCTTGCGAAGGATCTTTTAAATCATGACATCTTCCATAATGAAATGAATTTTGCTCATCCGAGCACCTTATAACGTATGTGTCACCACACATAATACTAAGTCACAGAACGACTTAGTCGACGCTTTCATTTTGGTTACTATGTTGATTGCCTAAACCGAGACGTTGTAACTGGGGCGATGTCTCCAATAGACTAAGGTATGTATACTTAACTTGAGTATACCCTTAGGGCTTCATTAAAATCTCAATCCCTTAACTCCATCATCAAACCCCTGTCGATGCTTGAAGCTCTTATTAAACTTGCAACCACCTTTGGGGACTTATCCCATCTTATGCACTTGCATAGATTTTTCTTTTATCAATCACAATAGTTGGTAACTGTTAGTACCCATGTCACATCTCGTCTTTCTGATTCGTTGCAGGTTATCATACTCAATAGGAGTCCTCAATCATGTTCCCGTATAATGCAATAGGTAACTGTAAGCATAAAGGTTCCGAATATCTAAAACTATAAGTTGACAATTCTAATCGTAATATTATAACATTAAATACAGGGCGTTATAACCCCTTGTGAGTCTAACTCTGCAGTTCAAACATAGATCATGAAGGTTCTTTTCATGCCATAACTGGTGATAATCGAGGGGTTTGAAATTAGGCTTAGCTTATTACGTAACTGCTAGCTAATTACATAAGTTACACTCATCGCTATGAGTAATGTCTCACGTAAGTTCTTGTCGGGTAAGGCAATAGTTGGTTCGGTATCCTATCACGTGTAGACAGCCCGAATAAGGAACTATGCCCGTGTCACTGACTCGTGTGTGACACTCTTCTTTTCACCTCATCCCAACACTTCTCAGTGAGTTCTCACGTCTCTTCAAGTAACATTTGATTTTCTTCATCTTTCTTGGCTCTTCAACATGGCTATAGTGAAATATAACTGAGTTTCTAGCTTCTATTGTCCTTCTCGTAACAGTGATCATGCATTCTTAATGCATCTAAGTTCATTGAGATATCTAATCAATCAATAAAACATAAAACTTGCATGTAAGCATCAGTACATTCATATAAAACGTGAACTTATCAATAAAAGACATAAACAAGATATTAAACACTTGCACATTCGCGCGGAATATAAAGCTTTCGACTTTTGAAAACCTTTTACTGTCCTTTCTCCTGGTTGAGCATGGCGATGTGATGAAGTGTTGAGCTTTGGTTGACTGACTCATATATACTAGTGATCATACTAGAAAAATGGGTTAACTCTAGGGTTCGGAGCAAATGAACTGCTCTGATACCACTCTGTCACGACCGGCCCTAATTAAGGATAATTAAGCCGGGGAAACCGTGACTAATGGAGGGAGATTAGAAGCGGGGTAGAAAGGGGAATAATCATACAAGGAAGGATCGCATTTCATCATTGTTAACAAAATGGATATTTATAATATAACGAAGGTTTAGTCGTATAGACTCAAATAACTAGTAAGTTCGGATAACTCCGACTTAGCCAAAATAACATAAAACTTCTGAGTACGCAGCGGAATAAGGTTCTGATTACATGTATGAAGACATGTATCCCTAGAGTTCATTAATACATAATAAGATAAAAGAGTCCCGCTCGTCACTTCATCACCATCGGCAGCTACTCAACCTGCACATTTAGAAATATATGCAGGGCTGAGTACAAAAGTACTCAGTGGGCACGTATGCCTAAGTATAAAAATACATGCTTCAAAACTGTAAATTGTCATGCCATCATAAACAGTACAACAAGGGAGTTTTTCGCTAAAAAGGCCCAAGCTTACTAAGTTCATTTGTGATTCTTAAAGTTCGACTGCAGTCTAAGTTCTCTTGTAATCTATCATATCTGGAACTGTGTGCCGGAGAGGTGGCCACCTCTCACGGTCACTTGACCGGCCAACCCGTTAGATGACTCACGGTCACTGGTGTACACTAGCCCTGGCAGGATAGCTATCAACTGCTCAGGACCCGAATTCGATTGCATCATTGGCAAAGCCAAAGCAGATAGATATCATACTAAAATTGAAACATTTTATGGCAAGACAATACTTGAAATAACTTTAACTCAAAGATTTTGTCATGAAATAACTTGCTCAAAGGTAGCATTAAACTCGTTTGATAGATATATATAAAACTGAAATTAACAGTTAAATCATCTCATGCATTCATTCGTATAAGAGGCCTACGACACGCAGGGGATCTCTATATACGTATAGTAAAAGTAATGCCCACTCAAAAATTGAAGCAGATCGGCCCATCTCCATTTAATAACACTTTACGCTGAATTCATCTCTCCCTCTCTCGTATTTCCTTTCATCAACTCGGACCGACTCCTCCTCTCAGCAGAGTTCGCCGCCGCCGTCGAGGGACAGGCGAGTGGTCGCGCCCCTGAATCTGGGTGATTCGAGAATCGGCGATGCCGACGCCCTCGTCTCTGATGTTGTCCCCCATCCTCCAATTTCGATGGAGCACAAAATCGAGCCCTAATCCTTCTTCATCAGCGTCCACCACCTCTGCCTCTGAAATTCCCTTGGAATCGTCGTTGTAGCTTCTGAAATCCGGCGTTCAGCTGCCGACGTCTTCGATACCGGCGCCCTCTCCTCCTTCTCCTTTCCTCACGCAGAATCCAATCGAGCCCTAGTTTCATCTCTGGATTCGCCGCCCCTGGAATCTCCGGCGAGGCTGGCGTCGCCGCCTTTGAAATTGATGAGGTTGACGCCGTTCTTCCCCTATCTCGATCTTCTCAAGTACAGCTTCGCGGTCGGCCCTGTCTTCCTCTCGTTTGAGCGAAACCGCCGCCGTTGCTGTTGAAGAAATCCCCAAACTCAGCGAGGGTCGCCGTTCAACCTCGCCTCCCCTTCCTGAAGACTCGCCGTCATCCTGTGTTGTCGTCAGAGCTCCTTTATCTCGACGAACAGGGCAGCCGCTCTGAGTCTTCAGAAGCACCGATGGTCTGTCGCCCCTGGTTCGACGCCATTGCGCTTGCCTTGGCCGGTATCATTGTCTGCCGTCGGAGGAAGGCTCTTCCGCCTCAACAAACAAGCAGTCAGCCTCCGGCTGATTCCGAATTCTCATCGACGAAGGTTCGGTTCCATCTCTTGGTATAAAAGCAAAAGTAGCAAGCTATGTTTTTTTTTCTTTCTAGTTCGGTTAACTGTGATTCTCTTGATTCCTATTTATCGATTATGCAATAGATTGAAGCTAGGCATCCTGGTTTTGCTATTGTCATAAAAACTCTCATCATTGTCTCATGTGAGAAAAGTCAATACATATGAACTGATTTCTGTGCTTGTGACTTTGCTAAATCCATAACATATATACTCATTATATACTTAGTATCCCTTAATCGATCATGCTTGTTGGATGAAAAATGAATGGATTGAATGAGCTGAGCCTAGTGTTTACCTTATCTATTTGTGCTTGGTTGGCTGATGTGTTTTCTTTTCGAGTTCTGTGGGGATTTACTGAAAGTCTGAAATAAACCATAGATGTTGTTGGCCAAATAATGCAGGCTGAAACTATGGAGGTGATGGAAGAAAAACTTAATTCAGGCTTACCTCTTCGAAGCTCGGTAGCCACCAGACCAACTTCCTCCCTTTTGATTGTTGATGCGTGAATGAAGAAACTAGGGGAATTTTGTTGGCTGACCAAATATAAGGGAGAAGGAGTTGTTGAGTTCTACATATCCCATGACATGCGTGAAAGAGGGCAGCAGGTGTAGGGTGGCTGACTTGACAGCTTGCTTGTCCCCACACGCATGCTTTTCCTTTTCTTTTCTGATTGACAGCTTGCTGCCGTAATAATAGAAATGTAGGGAGTAGACTAGGAATTGAGTGATGTTTGTAATAGATAGTGTAGAGTTGCGGCTGATTGTAAAGTTTGAAAAGTTGTGGTGTGACTAATAAAATCCTTCAGTATCTTGATAAAGCGGTATCTGATATTAATCCCGTGTCTTGCTAATATAGCGTATCTGTAATACTAATCCCAGGTTTTGTTAATAATACTAAATACTCTAATAATTCTTGTATTTCGATAGCTGACTTTTCGTCTATTAATATCGTGACTCGTAGAATCAATCTAAATTAAATCCGTAGATTTAATTCACTTCACAATTCAGAGTAAACTCACGACTCAAGTAATAAAGTTAAATAAATAGAAATAATATTTCTATTGCAAATAAAATAATAACTTGACTTCGCTAAGTCAATTATCATTCTGAAATAAATCATTGACTACTCAATAATTCAATCGTGGTCATCTCAGGTAATGACATCTAATTCAGAACTCTGAGCTGAATTAACTGAATATTAATCACTGGATTAAATCAACTGAAAGATGTAAAAATAAATAATGCATTTATTGCTCTTAATCATAAAATAAAATAGCGGGCTACTACATACTATCCCTCTTAACAAAAATTTCGTCCCGAAATTTGCATATCATTGCAAAAAGGTTCTGGGTACTCTCTCATCTTGATTTCTGTCAGACTATCTCAATCATCTCATTCATCGTGTCTGGTCCTAAAATTCTCCTTACACCTACTTTATCTCAGTAGAGTGGTGATCTATATTTTCTTCCATGCATTGCCTCATAAGGCGCCATATTGATTGTTGTCTGATAACTATTATTGTAGGCAAACTCAATCAATGACATCACTGTTCATCACTTTCACCTTTTGCCTTGTACTACTTTTAACGTGTCTTCGAGAGTCTGAATTATTCTCTCAACCATCTATATGTTTGTGGGCAAAAGGTGGTACTGAAATTTAACCTTGTGCCTAATTTCTTCTACAAGTTCATACAGAATCTAGATGTAAACTTCGAATCTCAGTCCAAAGTGATTGACACGAGCATACCGTGGAACGC
The DNA here is from genome assembly GCF_028751815.1 of Salvia miltiorrhiza. NCBI lineage: Eukaryota > Viridiplantae > Streptophyta > Magnoliopsida > Lamiales > Lamiaceae > Salvia > Salvia miltiorrhiza. The sequence continues at coordinate 57,089,304 of NC_080388.1, forward strand.
ACAATTTCTCAAACATATAATTGTCCTAATTTTTCTGATCCGTATGTGATCGGTATTGATATAAAACGAGCTCATTTCGCAAGTCGCTCCATTATTACCCAGATGACAGCACTCCCACTTTTCGACTTCGTAAACTAGTCACGACATCTATTGCAAAGTGCTCTAACTCCCATTATGAGATCTCCAATGGTTGTAATTTTCCATATGGTCTATGGTGCAAATCCTTCACTCGTTGGCATGCTAGGCATCTCTCAACAAGTGTAGCTATATCTTTCCATCGGAATTCTTCTTTCAAGTCTTTGTACATTTTATGCTTCCCTGGTGGCCAGTATATGGCGTGTCATGAGCTTCGCTCATTATCTCATCTCTGAATTGTTCATCGTGTGAACACCCACAATCTTTCCTTAAACACCACAACATTACCTGATGCTTTGTAACAACCTCTAGGTGTGCCTGATCTTATTGCTATACGTAAATTCCCAAGGTCTCATCATTTGTTTGCGCCTCTAAAATCTTTCTTTCCAAATCGAGCGTTACTACCATCGTTGCGATAATCCCTTCTACAGATTCTGGTGGTTAAACAACTTCTAAACTTATTCTACAAAAATCCTTCATGAGTCCCTCATCCCGAGTGAGGAGAGATCCCAACTTAAATTGAGTCTTATGACTCAAGGCATCAACTACCATGTTAGCTTTGTCTGGGTGGTAGTTATTAGCACCGCCATATTCTTTCTCTAGTTCGAGCCATCTCATCTATCTCATGTTAAGATTCATTTGCTCGAAAAAAAATATTTCAAACTTTTATGGTTTGTGAACATCTCACCTCTAAATCCATATAGGTGGTGTCTCTACTACAACTAGTTCTAGATCATGAGTTGGATAGTTCAATTCATGTGGTCTAAGCTTTCATGATGCGTATGCTATCACTCTTCCTTCTTGTTTTAACACGCAATCGAGTACTTTCTTGGACGTGTATACATAATCCACTTATTCTTTGTCAGTCGTTGGAACAGCTAACGCTGGTGCAATGGTTAACTTCTCCTTGAAAGAGTTATGCATGTGATAGGTAATAAGAAATGGGTTGATGACCATTTTGGTCTTTGGAAAATAGGATACCCCGTAGATGAGCCCTAGGAATGAGGTAGGAGTAATGAACCGCCGCAAAAGAACGAGGGAACTTATTCTCAAGTAAATCTCGTGTATATAAATTGGAATTGGGAATCCAATTGATATGAGGAGAGACCCGAATCTATTTTAGATCGGAAAGTTAAAGTACTAAGGAATAAGTCGATACCCTTAGTAATAGTTCTTTGGAAGCACCATCATCAAGAAGAGGCGACGTGGGAACTCGAGTTTAGCATGAAAGAGAAGTACCCAGAATTATTTTCATGTGGTACAAATTTCGGACGAAATTTCTTTTAAAGAGGATAGTATGTCATACCCCGACTTTTAATCCCTGATTAAGGGCTTAATTATTAATAATTAGGGTTCGGCATCCATTAATAATAAAAAAAAACTGGTTTGATTTATCCGAAGTGATTTAATCGCTATATATGTGATTTTCGTTACGTGTGTCATTATGACCAAGTTATTATGATTTATATTTGAGACCTTAGCACTTGGAATTTTGTTTAAGTTTCCAAAGCAAGTGCGGTTTATTTTTGCTGAGAAATCGAATGATGCCGGTTTATGAAAATATTTCCATAATTATTGTGATTTATTTTTAATCACCCTTCTCACACTATTACTTTAATTTCCCTACCATGTGACTAAATACCACAATTTGCTAAGTGTAGAGATTATTGAGTGAGTGTAGAGATTAGAGAGAGAGTGTAGAGATTAGAGAGAGAGAGATCAATGCATTAATTGCCAATATTTCCTTAAGATTACAAAATCCTCTTTAAAGATCACAAGATCATTTACAATCTTGCAAAATCCTCTCTCAATCCTCATTCATCATTTTCGACCAACACCTCTCTCCCTCTTTCTCTCACTTTCCTCCATTTTCCTCCATTGAAGAGACCGTCGGAGCTTCCAAAAATTTTACAAAACACCTCAATCCACTCTAAAATCTTCCATAAAAACATCCTAGCTACTTATATTCAAGAGAATCATTGAAGAAGGGCTTCAAAGCTAGAGTGAGAAAGTGTGAGTCTTGGTAAGAATTTGGGTAAGTGATCATGTATTCCATAAATCTTGCTTGAATGATGTTGTATGTGAGTATTCTCGAAAGATTGAAGAAAGAAAATCACCCCTCCCTTGTTCTTAAAAATTTCAAAAAAAAAAAATGGGTCTTTACCCTTCAAAAATTTTCTTTCTCTTTCCTTGATTTTGGGGTAAAAAAATGAGATCTATGTGGTGTTTGTTGATGATTGATGTGTGTTGTGAAAGTATATGCTTTGAGATGTGAAAGTCGATTGAGTTTAGTTTACAAAAAAATTGGGAAATTGTGAGTCGATGATTAAAATGATGAATTGATGATGTAGATGAGTCCATGAGATGTATATGATGATGATTGATAGAGTAAATTGAGTATATGATGTTAATTGATGATTTTGATATGAGTTAGTTTAATAAAATTGGGGATATGTGTATCTATGCTCTAATTTGTAAATTGATGGGTTATATGTGAGATAAATGGGTTAAGATTGATAGATCCATGATTAGATTAAAGATCCATGTGTGTTTATAAAATTTCAAAGAGTTTAGTTTAATAAAAATTAGGACTTTTTGCCTATGTGTTATTTAAGTGAATTTATATATTTAAACACATTATCAATGAAAATCAATTAATTGCTATTTTGAAAATTGTAAATACTAAAATAAAAATTTATATATTTTCAAATTCATGTTTTGTTTATTGAAATTATGTCGTGGATATATATATATATAAATAACATGTCTTTCAATTTCGATATTGGTCGTGCATCGCACGAGTGGGCGTATACTAGTTGTTGATTATATGTGAAATTGCTTGAGTTTAGATTACTAGGATTTGGGTATTTTTGAATTGTGAGATCAATGTTTGGATTAATGATGTCTATATGCTAATTGGACTTTATAAAGGACTATGGCATGATTAAATTGAGAATTTTGAATGAAATGAAAAGTGTTAGTTTGAGGAAGAAGATGACATACATGTGTATCTATATGTGTATAATGAGTTATATGATGAATGAGATCATGTTTGAATAATTGAGTAATTTTGTGCATGAAAATGAAAAGAGAATTTTAATGATGCGTTCATTGAAACGTTTTACTAGAGATTTGAAGTTATGATGTAAGAAGAGAGTCAAGATTTGAGTATGATAAGCATTATAATGTGCTTGAATGTTTGTGAGTGTTATATGTGTTTAACATGAGCTTTGATGAGTTTCCTTGAAGGAATGTTGAGTTGAGTATTTTAAGAGTTTGAGATGTGATTTTGGTGAATTTCGTTGGCCCACTGACCTACTGTGATCGACAGTTTTTCAATGTCAAAAAGCTTTGAAAATTTTATACCAAGTCTCTACATAAGTCTTGAGAACATCGGTGAAATTTCAAGTCATTTGGACTTCGTTTACTATTTGTATAAAATACAAAACCGAAACTGCACATTACTACCGAGAGTTTCAGAGAGCAGGGAAAAGAGTCATTCATTTCAGTAGCTTCCTGTGTGATCTAGCTTTCCAAAATTTTATGGTATTAACCTTATTGTGTTAGCTAGATATCCACAAAATTTGAGCCCAGTTTGACAATATTTACTATTTTTTCAAAAATCCAAGTTTTCGATTGCTCAAAACTGCCGAATATGGTAGACTGTAGTAAAACAGTCATGTCTCCTACAATACTTGGAGTTTTTGACTCTACTTTTTTTTATATGAAAATAGACTCGAAGACCTTTCTTTTGGTATGAGTCTCGAGTCCAAGAGGTGTCGGAGTAAGAACAGGTTAGATTTTGAAGTTGAGTCAGTGTAAAAACAGAGCATGTTTTGATAATGTTTGATTGTGTTTTCTTATGTGCCTTATGTGATTGTGTTGTCTATGTGTTGAATGAGATTAGACGAGCCATATATGAGAGATAAATCGAGACTTAGTACCATGATTTTCTTGAAACCTATCCTTGAACTTAAGGATTTGAGATGAGTGGAGAGTTAATATAGAGTTGAGTAAAGAGATAGAACATGAGATAGAGCATGAGTTAAGGCTTTATGAGTATGGATTTTAAAAGGATTAAAATGTTTTAAATCAATTCCTTTTTAATGGAGTTTAAAATGCTTATTTAAATCATTTATAAATGAATAATGAGAAATGCGTAAAGGAGTTCGTAAATGAATCGCGGCATGAGATTTTCAATTTCCCTAGTAAACTAGGGAGATATTATGAAGGAACAAGCAATGAACGAGATTCTCACCACCGAGTCACTACAACAATTGGAGAAGGAAAAAGTTCACGCACAAACAAGATATGTACACCACCTCAAGATGGAGGTAAAGAAAAAGGAAATGGAAGGAAAGCACTAGAACTAAACTTAAGGTATAACCCAACCCCAAGGCTAGTAGGCTCAAGCTAAGAGAGTGAATGCTTTGACTAAAGTGTCAGAAGCTACAGCAAGAATAAAGTTGGAACGCCACCACAATGGAAACTTAGAAAACCACATTAAATAATCATTTGAAAATGAGAAAATGAGTTTACATGGCAGAAGGAGTGCCATTAATCTTTAAGTGAAAGTTACCAAGATGATGCGAAAAGTTTGATGTTAGAATTCCATAGTCAAATCTGAGAAGGCGACTTAGGACGAAGGAAACAATTAAGGTAGTTCACCACTTTACTAAGATGAAGTGGGTGAAAGAATGTTGTTAGGTCCTGAACTGGTCCAACAGATGATTGAGAAAGTCGACCACATCAAGCAAAGAATCAAAAAAACTCAAGATAGACAAAAGTCTTACGCCGATAAACGCCGATCGGAATTAGAATTTAATGTTGGGGATCGATTTTTCTTCAAAGTCTCTCCCTCAAAGGGAGTTATACGTTTCGGAAATAGGGGCAAGTTACGACCCCGTTATATAGGACCTTTTGAGATCCTAGATAAGTTAGGCCTTTGTAGCCTATAAGTTGGCTCTGCCACCAAGCATTGTGGATGTATACAATACGTATAGCATCTCGCAATTAAGAAAGCATGTGATTAAGCAAGATAAAGTAGTCCTAGCCAGGACCTAAGTTGTGAAGAGAAATCAGTCCAGATACTTGATCGCAAGATTCAAGTTTTACGAGGCAATGATATTGTTCTCGTCATGTAGTGGAACCATCACAGGATGGAAAAGGCCACAAAAGAGAAGGATGAAATGAAAGACTAGTATCCTCAACTAGATTATCAAGGTATGTAATTTCGGGGACGAAATTTTTTTTAAGGAGGGAGGGATGTAATACCCCGTTTCCTCGAGCTAAGTTTAGAATAATTTTGAACTTAGATATAAGATGATTCACGCCGGAATGAGAAAAAGAATTTATTTTTAATTCCAACAAAAATAATTTACAAAAACATTTGTAAATTTAGTTATTAAATTTATATGCATTGCATATTTATTTAATTTAGCATTCAAGTATTTTCCCGAGATCGATATTTATTTAGCGAACCCTGAAGTATTTATTACAGTCCCGATATTTTATCCTGAGGGATTTTATTAGTTCAATCAACACCGCATCTCACACCATACCCTATGTTCCTAATAGCCACCCTATATCATGATTATTTTTTTTCATACATGTCTTTAGCCACCCTATATCATGATTATTTTTTTTTTTTTCATACATGTCTTTATGCAGACAATCAAATCTCCCATATCTTTATCAAATTTCTTTTGCTTTAGGCTGTCCACTTTCTTTTGCTTCCACTTTCAAATTCCACTACACCTAACATCACCACTGTAAAACCCAACTGCCAGCCATATAATCAAACATCAGAACATGAACCCATCCATCCATACAATCTTTGAGTTCTCAAGAAAACAGCAACGCTGATTTCATCAATAGAAGCAATCAAAACCAGTATCATTCATTCACAAAGGTTCTACCTTTTCTTTATACATCTTTCATTTATTCTTTACACAATTCCAAACCATATCAGACTACATACATTTTTCATGAATTCTTTGCAGATACACAACAAATAGAAACAGACTCCATTCCACACCTACAAGGTTATTTCTATGACTCGAGCACTTCTTTTGAAACAGAAACTCAAGTTAGAACCCATAACACATACACTGATTCCATTATATATAAATTTGCATATGACAACAAGACCCAAACTCAATGATGTTTATTTATCGTCTGTGCATATACATACATACATGAAGCATGTTTTCTAAATAGAAAAGAAGTAGAAATTGAAGCTCTGTTTTTATTCTTTGTTTTCGAACTGCCGTGTCGAGTCGGGGAGAGAGCTTGAGGGCTAGGGATCGGCGGCGGCGGTCTTCCAGCCGTGCAGTCGCCGGAAGTCAGAGGGTAGGGAGGTGGAGACTGAAGGTGGGGATTAGAGGCGGTCGGCGATGGCTGGTTGCTGTCGTCCGTCCGACACAGAGTGAGAGGAAGAGAGGCAGGGGCCGGGCACGCGGCGGTGGTTAGCTCCGCTAGCCACTGTGGCCGCCGGACTTCGGAGAGATGCAGCGGCGTTCTCAGTTTGTGGGAGTGTGTGCGTGCTCGTTCGGTGAGCGAGGAACGAGAGAGAGGACGAGGTAGAGGGGTTTAAGGATCGAGCGGCCGGCGGCCGGCGACTCTACCGCCGCCGGAGAAGGAAGAAAAGGGGGGAAGGCGTGCTGCTGCGCGCAGTTTTGTGTGTGTGAGTATATGCGTGTGATTGTGTGTGTGAGGGTGTTAAATGATGGGTTAGGTTTGGGCTTAAGAGTTGGGTTTTGCAGATGGGCCTATACTTTAATTTTCACTTGGGCTGAGTAAGATTGTGGGTTTGAGTGTTGGGCCGGATTTTAATTAGATTGGGCTGCGATTTTTAAAAGCTTGGGCCATTTCCAAATCTTAGCTGGGCCCTTATTTATTTAAAACTTTGGGCTGATTTTATTTATTTAACATGGACTCAATTTTAATTAATAGTTGGGCCTTCATTCCTTTAAAATTTTGGGCTGCCTTCTATTAATTAAATGGACTACACTTATATTAATTAATTGAACTATTAATTAGTTTAATTAATTATTATTTTTAAAGGATAATTAGCATAATAATATTATTATTATTATGTGCATATTTTAAGTAATTACTTATCATATGTTAAGCATGACATGACATTGCATTTGCATCATGAAATAAAACGTATTTATGATTTAATTGGATTGTGCAGATTTGTTTTAAAGAGCGACACTATTATAATTAATTAGACTTATTAAGTTTGATTAATTATTTTAATTTTCATTATAATATTAAATTATTATTATGTGTATATTTTTAAGTAAATTACTTATTATATGCTAAGCATGACATGAAATTGCATTTTTACTTGCAATAAAAGATTTAATTGGTTTTAATTATAATTCCAATTATTAAAGAAAGATGAGTAAGAATATTGTTGGTGTTCTTAACTCAAGAGAAATATTTTCAAGTATTTATTCATTAAATTTTGAAAACCCGGCTAAGTGAATCATAGAATGTTAAGCACTACACCATGACTTAAGATTAGATACAAGGAGACCTATTGAGAATAGATTTCTTGTAGGCTTCGAGCATCAGAAGGATTAGCACTGCTATTCCGATTCAGAGATAAGGTTAAACGACAGGCTTTGCCTATACAGGTGGGCATTACTTTTACTATACGTATATAGAGATCCCCTGCGTGTCGTAGGCCTCTTATACGAATATATGCATGAGATGATTTTAACTGTTAATTTCAGTTTATTATTATGCCCAAATGATAAATGACTCTTATGAAATGAAAATGAAATGTTTATGAAATGAAATGAAATGTTTATGAAATGATTGACTGCCAAAAATGTTTATGTTTTTATATGTATCCTATCTGTGTTGGTTCGCCAACTTTAAAGGAAATCCAATTGGGATCCTATGCTAGACAAAGGTCGCTAGCTAGGGTTAACGTGTACACTCATGGAGACCGCGAGTCGCTTGCGACCGGTCTTGGCGTCCGTGGTAAGGAGGCCTCCTTCCCGGCGCGTGACAGAAAGGAACAGATATGGATCATATGAAGGAAAATGATCGGCCGATCGACTTTATGAAAATGAAAGAAATATTTTAGTAAGCGCAGATCATTTAAGAAAACCCCTGTGTGTTACTGTTATGGCAGTTCAATTTATATATGTATGCATGAATGTATTTTCGACTATGCCCACTGAGTATTTTTATACTCAGCCCTGCATGTATTTCTAAATGTGCAGGTTGAGCAGCTGATGGAATGGAATGATGTTGAGCGGGTGTTCCTTTGACATTTCAAGAAATGTAACCTTGAGTATACATCTTCATATGTATATCTCACACGTTTTCCGCTGCAAAACACTTTGATTAGGATAACTCTATGTTATAAAGTTGTTACACGTGTTATTGGGTAACCCACCTTAATCAGTTCTCTTTTATGTGTATGTTTTATAAGTATCCAAATGATCATATATGATCCTAGCTTTTTATCTATAAGTGACATTTTCATATACTTTAATGTTAAGTAATTGTCCATATCCGTTCCCACTCATTAATTTTCATCCCAAGTCATAATCCCGGCTAAATCATCATTAAAGGTAGCGGGCTGTGACAAATGCATACATTCGTATCCCAATAAAATATTATCAGAGATCAATCTGCCCGGAATGAAAGCACTCTGTGAATCATCAATAATCATATGAAGCGCTGATCGAAGTCTATTAGCCAAGATTTTTGCCACTATCTTGTACGACGTATTACAAAGACTTATAGGGCGAAAGTCCTTAACTTCCCTGGGCTTCGAAATTTTCGGAATAAGGACTAAAAGCGTCCTGTTCCATGGGCGGATACTACCGCCCCCATTCAGTACATGCAGCACCTCCGCCGTCACTGCATCACCAATCTCGCCCCAGAATTTCTGAAAGAAAAACGGTGGATAACCATCCGGACCTGGTGCTTTATTAGGATTCATCTGAAACACCACTTTTCTAACCTCCTTAGCCGAGAAAGGGGTCTCCAGATCCTTCACCGCTGAACTCCCAAAAACAGTAGCAATAGCATTCGCTATCTCCTCAATCATTCTCTTCTCCGGGGAACTAGACGTAAAGAGCTGAGAAAAATACTGATCAATAATCTCAGCCATCTCATTTTCTTTTTTCACCTCAGTACCGTCTGTACTCACTAAGCAATTAATGGTGTTTTTCTTTTTCCTGTGGCTCGCGTAAGCGTGAAAGTATTTCGTGTTACGATCACCGAGTTGAAGCCAATTAGCTCGAGAACGCTGCTTCCAAGGAATTTCTTCGGCTTCCGTCATCTTCTCAATTGCCTTTGATAACTTCTTAAGCTCCTTATTATCTCCCTTATCGCCCCTCAAGTTTTTCAGCAGCTGAACCCTTTGTTTTCTAAGCTTAGCAAGCTCCTTTGTAGGCCGCGCAAATTTATTTTCCGACCACACCTTGAGAAATTTCAAACAATTATCAAGCCTCTCGTTAAGAGCAATAGCCTCCCACGAGCTCCATTTCATCATCAGGTCCGCAGCAAAAGTTTTGTCCAGGAGCCACTTTTGCTCAAAATAAAATCTCTTTTCACCATTTCCCTTCATAACTTCTCCATCCCTAAAAGAGATCTTAAGCAAAAGAGGAAGGTGATCCGACCGGTATGGATCCAGGGCTTGTACCTTCTTCAAAACAAAAACATCATCTGCCTGTCTATTACACATGAATCTGTCAAGCTGTAAGAAACGTGCCTCTTCACCTTTACGTTGATTATACCATGTGAATTTAGTGTCACAAGCAATGGATTTCAAACCGCAGAATTTAATAGCCCGATTAAAAGACTCCATCTGAGCCCAGGGACGTCGCCCCCTGCGACAACAATCTTTCAAGCAAGTGACCTCATTAAAGTCTCCACCAACTATCCAGGGAATATCAATATCTCCATTACATGCCAGACGTTTAAGAAGCTCCCAAGATTGAGGGCGCCTCTGAGTAATAGGGTTACCATAAAAGCCCGTAAAACGCCACGAAAAATCATTAGAATCAATCACACAATCAATATGCCCGGGAGAATAACTGCGTATACTGACCGAGCACGGGAATTTCCACATCAACAGTAAACCACCACTAGCACCTTTAGCATCAACCAAAAACTGCCCCTCAAAACCGAGGGTATGCCGCCACCAACTACATCTACTCGCATTCATCTTTGTTTCGTAAATAAATAAAACATGTGGGGAGGCGTCGACAACCAGTCGACGAAGCTCATGGAATGCCCGTGGGCTCCCCAGCCCCCGGGCATTCCAAACCAACGCATTCATTGCGATCGGCGGGGCTGCTCGGCAGCCTCCGCCGTTGAATCAGTGCACGTAATGTCGCCACACAAAAGAGTTTTTGATTTCTTCCGATCACCATTCTCCTGCTCTTTCCCTTTTCTCTTTGACCCAATTGAATTCTCCACTTGACTATTAGTATCATGCGGGTTTGTAGCGCGCGCCAATCGTTTCCACCCTTTCCCGCTAGGGTTAAGCCGAGACTTAGCCGGAGAGACCCCAAGAAGATTGGATTTGGGCTTCGCACGTTTAGGACTAGTCCCCGTTTTGTTATCATCATGGCTTTTTTTGTTCACTAACATAACCTCTTCCACCAACACCTTTTCCGAACTGACCAGCAAAGTATCTGTCATAGTAGTACCCACGTCCTCCACATAATCTGTATCAACCTTATCACTCTCTGTCAACTCAAGGAACTTATCTGTTCCATCGCCCGAATCCCCTGCGTTAGGCTTCAACCTCTCTTCTATCACCATGCAATCGTCTTCCATGTCCCCACTCCCACCCTCTTTGGAGACCGTCGGATTAGCAATATGGACTGGATTGCCACGTGGTGGTGGTGGTGGGCCATTGGGATTCCGACGAGGAACCAACGGCAGATTACCAGTTTGAGTAGTAGAGGGTTGACGGGGGTGAGTATTACGGCGATAGTCCACTCCCCTACCCGCTTTTAGCCACGAACCAAACTTAGGGTTTGCTTTCTGCTCATCATCCGCGTCGCAATCCCGAATGTAATGACCCATCTTGCCACAAGCATAACAGAAATGGTCCAGCAATTTCTCATATAACACAAGTATCAATTGCTCCTCCTCCGCTCCCTCTATCTTTAAGGGTACGCAACGGACTAGCGGATCAAATATCGATCTCGACACTCGAACACGAGCATATCTCCCGATAAAATTACTGCCTTTGTTGTCATCAATCTCCAGCACTGTCCCAATTTGTTCCCCTACCTTTCGAATAATATTTGGATCCATGAAAGCAATAGGCATATTGTGTAACTGGACCCAGAGAGTGATGAATTCAAACCGAGTATTCGCCGCAGTATTCATGGACTCCAATTTCTGCAGGATCATGAGTTCATTATGGAAGTGCCACGGCCCATCCGCCAAAATACGATCTCTATCAGAATCAAGATCCAAAGAAATAACGAAGATGTTTCGGCCCACAATTTCCACCTCCATCGTACCCCGTGGTCTGAGAAGCCTCGGAAGATTGTCACGCAGAGACTCTCGATTCAAAACCCTATCTGAAAAGATTTTTCGCACTATAAGCTTTGCAGCCCTAGAAATTCCACGTTCTCTATCCTCAGTAGAAATAGCTACAGATTTCACTTTCGCCTCTTTCGAAAGTCGCAATTCTGCCACGCGTTTCGCAATCTCATCTGGATCCATGAAGAGAAAGCAGGATAAGAAAACCAGAACACACACCGATCCCAACGGATGAAGACACCCTTCACGAAAGAAGGAAGACACCACTCCTAAAACCCTAGCCGGCTAGGGTTTCAGAGGAAAAAAATATATACTTCACTACTTAATCATTAATGGAATAGTTGTGAGCTTATAAGTTTTTAAAGCTTAATTTTACAACATATAAATTCTATAAAAAATTATTTTGCGAAACACTTTAAAAAAATTTATAAGCAATAAATAACTTATAAACTATTTTAAAGAGCTTATAAGCTCCCGACACCTTCTTATTTTCTACTAGTACATTTTAGGATGAGATACGTAGGGAGTATGCTTTAATTTATGTGGATATTTTTTTTAAAAAAATTTGTCATTGCGAGAATACGAGTGAAAGCTACGATTAACCCAAATAAAAATAGTATGTGAAATTGAAAAATGTAGAGTGAATCCCCAATTTACCCCGTAAATCGTTGGCTCTCCGTTCTTGCCCTATTCAATTGTGCCTTTCAGAGTCTGAAGAGCAGCTGCAGAATCCATTAAATTAGAGCACAATCACATCCCCCTTTCAATCTCAACTCATTCTTAGATCATACACTGCACAAGCAGCAAACCCACGTAATTCCGTCGAAATGGGGACCCTAGGAAGAGTGGTGTACACGTTGGGGAGTTGGATTCGGCATACGGGTCAAGCCATGGATCGAGTCGGTTCCACCTTCCAGGCAGGCTACTATATCCAGGATCATAGTAAGTCCTTTCTTGTTCGTTTGCAATTATTATTTTCCACTATTTCTGATCCTTTGTTTTGTATGTGAGATGAGGAATGTCAATGTTTTGAATTCCTTTTTACAATATGCCGTTAACTCGTTTGTTGGGGAAACAAAAATTGCGGATTTTATATTTTTCGAGCTCTGTAGATGGAGATGTGGATGAACGAATTTCCATTAGAAATGGGAAATGTCGGACAGAAGACAGGAAAATGGGGCTGTCTTGATCTTCTTCGTTACTGTGAAAATTCGTGCTTTGATACCTAATTCGACATTTCAATTGCTTTTCATTGGGAGCTACCCACGCTAATAGCCTAATACTAGTTACTAATTGTTTCATTACACAATGCTGTTGTTGCATTATAGCGCAGTCTAAAGGTCTGCACGGAGCGAGGCATGAATCATTCATATGGGAACATGTATTGAATACATTGTATTGGTCAATGATGACATGGGTCAGACTATAAATTGTGTTCATCAGTGTTGTCTTCATATGACATTTAAGTCTATTGTGAGATTATTGGGTAGGTGAGAAAAGTGTTAGAAAGTTAAGCGAAGTAAAAGATTAAATAATGTTATCTGTGATGCATTACAAAGACATCTGTCACACGTATGTCTTCCTCCAAATCGGTGCATCTTGTGCAGGAACCAATCTGAAGACCTTGAATGCAGTTTCTTGCACTCTTCATTTTCCCCCTGGTTTGAGGTATTAGTATAGAGCCAGAAGAGAGTTTGGCATACAATGGGCTGCCCCTTACTCGATCTCTAATGTATGTTGCAGTAATTAGCTATTAGATAGAGTGTCCTAGTTGCTGCAGAGTGCAGACAAAGTTCCTGGACTATTCAGATATAGTTTCACTGGATTTCTGTATGGTCAGGCATTTTAGCTGAAATTTCTGCTGCCGTAATCTTATAGTCCTTTATACAAGGTTTGCTAGTGAAAAATGCTTTAGGAAAAAGTGGATAGCTCGACAGGCATGCATTTGGTCTATAGATGCAGTTGAAGAACATAAAGAGAAGAGGAATAGAATAATTTGACAGGCATGCATTGGGTATATAGATGCAGTTGAAGAATGGAATGAAAAGTTCAAAAACAATATTGAGGCATGTTTAATGAAATTTATTACTCGTAGCAGTCCTAATCACTCGTAGATGTTAGAATTAAGTTCTGGGACACACGTGGACACTACATGAATGTAGATATTCAAGCCCTTGTATATCCCTTACTTACACGAACTTGTCTATGTTTATGCTCCGTTTTAGTATGAATATGGTTGAGTTAGTTGCTTAGTTTTGCATTTTCTTAGGTCAGGAGTTGAGAAGATGAAATGAGAATTGAGGCTGGCATTTCTCACTTGTCCTGTTGATAAACAAAGCAGGAATTAAGGCGTGTCAGGCTAAGTGTTTGCCGTTTTTTGGTGGGAAAATGGTTAAAATACACTAACCCTAATGTTTGCAATGGGTACCATCATAGCCTGAAATATTAAGCATTTTTTTACATGAATGGCTTGGCTTCTTAGCCCAGAAAGTTTAAAACACGAATATGTGGACGAATGGATCTGGATGGCAGCATTTTTATATTATTCTTATATAATGTTTCTTTTGAAGGGAACATGGTATGCTCTATTCAGATTTCACCTTTATGTCTGATGCTTGGCAACCATAATTTCAGGGATATTTTCATTGGATCTGCTTTTGTTTTGTATACAGATTATTTTTCTCGTGTATCTTATACCTTTCATTTTTTTGTCTTTTCTAGCAATCAGCTTTTTGATAATGTCCGGCATCTCATTGAGGCATGGATATATGCTTCTGGATTTTGAGCTTATTTATATCTGCAGTTCATGATGCACATTCTTTTAAACATCTTCAATATTCCATTCTCTCACTTTTTAGGTTTACTTGTTATATCAGTGACTTTGATCTCATAAGACTTTATTTTCAGTTTCTAAGCACCGGACACTGATGAACATCTATGATAAATCTCCGGTCGTGGATAAGGATGCATTTATTGCCCCAAGTGCCTCTGTCATTGGGGATGTTCAGGTGGGCCAAGGATCATCGATATGGTATGGATCTGTCCTTCGAGGTACGCACCTTACAAAGTCATATCGAATCGACTAAGATTGTTCTGTCGATATTGATCTGAGTGAAACATAGTCCTATCCTGTGTTTTAGTTTCCTAGTTCTGAGATTCTGGGATTTGCAGCCTCTGTTACTGCCGTGTTTATATTTTTCTCTATAGAAATTTAACCTAGGTGTTGCTGCAAAGGCAATGGGCAAGTTACACCTCTTTTTTGTGGTTAAGTGATCTTTTTTTGTATGAAAAATTTGTCAGGATTGATAAAGAAGGGTATCAGTAAAAGATCACTGTCAGTAACAAGTCCTCAAAATCAAAGTTTGATCAATTATAAAGCACTCGCCTTGTGCCTAATGAGTGATGAGTTAAAATGTTTATTGAACTATTTAGAGAAGTAAAGTGTTGGACCATATAAAATAGTAAAGTCTTGTGTCCTATAAAGTACTCTTGTGCACTGGTTGACAAACCCCAGGCTTATACAGTCAATTTATGAACATACTGGTTGGGTTCTATGGAAGCGAACAGCAACATAGTCATCGAGAATTTATGATTCTGAAGTTTATGCTAATTTGGAATTTATGAGAATTTATGATTCTGAAGTTTATGATTCACGGCGGTCAAATATTTCCAACATGAGATTTGAATATATATAAATTATAAAGAGATGATTCGTACTTTGCTTAACTGGTGAAGAATAGATGAAATTTCAAAGAAAAAACAAAGTGACTTTCAGTATGATGGAAGATATATATATGTGATTTGTATCATCATTTAGTGACAATTAGAAAAAGTAAAGAAGGGCAGAAAACAATTTCAGTTAGCTTAATCAGTATGTGGATTATCTATTCTCAAGATTAAATAACAGATAAGAAACTGCCTCTCGGTTGAATTTACTTGGAGAGACATTGTAGATATTCTATAAAAACTTGAATCCAGGAGTAAAGCACCCTGCCTAAATGTAGAAACCTGTAAGGACCCCTCATCCTTTTGAGTTAAGGTGGTCCATGGAAAAATGATCAACTTGTTGGACTTCTTCAGATTCTCCATTTTTTCTGCTGAGTGAAGTTTCCTCCTGTTTCTTGATTTCATTTGCAGTGCTCGAGCTAAGTTTCTGTTACCACATTAGCACAATTTAACACAATGAATATCCCGTCTCTTAGTTCTCATCTTACTGCTCTTCATATGCTAATGCTTTCTCATACTGCAACCAATTTTCAGATGTCTGCTCTAGATGATGATGATTTTCACATAATTTCTTGAGAGTCTATTGTCTTAGTTTGCTCTGGTCTTCTTTGACTTTTTATTAGTTTTTCAAGTATTAGTAACTTAAATAATTCTGATAGACTTCTCCAGATTTGATCTTTTGGAAAGATAACATAGTTCAATTTGGAAGCAGAATGGAGCTGTTCACTTTATGATGCAAATTGATTTATGTGGCTCCTTTGTGGACACAGGTGATGTGAACTCCATCAGTGTTGGGTCTGGAACTAATATACAGGACAATTCCCTGGTGCACGTGGCAAAATCTAATCTAAGTGGGAAAGTGCTGCCAACTATTATTGGAAATAATGTTACAATCGGTAAGTAAGTTTGACTGTCTCCCTTTAATGTTTTGGATACAAAGTAGAAATAGTCCAGTAATTAGCATATCAAGGACTTAATCATATAAATTCCATTTTTGTTATCTTATGTTGGAAAAAATAGGTCATAGTGCGGTTGTACATGGATGTATAATTGAGGACGAGGCTTTTGTTGGAATGGGAGCGACCCTTCTTGATGGTGTGGTTGTGGAGAAACATGCCATGGTTGCTGCAGGATCCCTTGTGAGACAGGACACCAGAATCCGATCTGGAGAGGTAGGCATTCAATTGCCATATGAACTTGTTTTAAATTCTTTTGTCTATCTTGCATTGGGAGGTTATGCGTATCTTTCATTGAAAGAGTATCCAGTTTCAGTAAGTGTTGAACTGCTATTGCTATCTAGTTATGTGCGATTTTATAGTCTCTGTATTACATGTTATAGAAGTAGTCATTTGAAGTGAGCTAAATTGAGTGTTAATCACATATACATAAGATAGTATCCAGAGAAGCTAAACTACTGAATTTCTTTCTTTTCCCCTCCTGAAAAAATTCATATGACGAGGAATGATTATTCTATGTCAACTCATCTGTCTCATTGACTTGAGATTACCCAATTCTTTAGTCATTTTTCTTAGAGGTTTTATCAATAAGGTTACTCTGAGCTATGTTAGTTTTCTAGTACTTCACGAAAGTCCTGCAAGTTGATTGGCTTTGAGAACGACAGTAATCCCAGCTGAACTTCCTTTATTTAATCAGTAGGAGTTCGCTGTTTCTTCTTAATTCCTTACTAGTCGATTGAAACATGGGAAGCATTATGGGACTTTGCGTTATTGATAGGCACTTTACTGTTTCAGATTGGTTAAACTTGGTTGAGTACTATTGGTTGGTTATTGCTCTTCAGTCTCTATGTGGACTGTTCTTATTATGAGAAGGTTTCAGCCCAAGAATCAAAATCTCAATCAATTTTTAAAATAACATGGTTGGGCTAGTTGTTAGATGCCCTTTTTGGGCTTGGTTCCAATTTTTTGAACTGAAAACTACGAATCCTTAGATCATGATATGATCAAGTGTCTGTAATTATATTGAAACTTGAGAAGGCAAAACATTGTTTCGCCTCTTCAATCTCCAGCCCTTTCATTCAAGTTAACTGACTTTTTCTCTTTTCATCTCTTCCTTGTCTTCTTTTTTCTTTGTATATATTGGATTGGATCAATCCTTAAAGGGCTTCCATAACTGACAATAGTGATTTGTTCATACTATTTGGATCCCGTATATTTACAGGTCTGGGCCGGTAATCCAGCCAAGCTCCTCAGGAAGCTTACTGAGGAAGAGATTGAATTCATCATCAAATCAGCAACCAACTATGTCAACCTAGCAAAGGTCCATGCTGCTGAAAACGCCAAATCCTTTGATGAGATCGAGTTTGAAAAGATGCTGCGCAAGAAGTTTGCTCGCCGTGATGAGGAATACGACTCAATGATTGGTGTAGTCCGTGAAACTCCACCAGAGCTTATCCTTCCAGACAACATCCTGCCCGAAAAATCCCAGAAGGCTGTTCAATGAGATCTTTCAGTAGAAATTTTGGCTTAATTTTTATTGCTCTTTCAGGCTACTGATCGAATCTCTGCCCCGTGCAGACTCTAATAAACAGTTAGCGTTCATTGTTTCTGATGAATAAAGACTCAGAACTTATACTGGGGTGGGTTTATTCAGCCGTGCTACACGATACATTCTGTCGGCTTAGCTCGATCACACCCCGGTTTTGTGATGTAGAACCCTGCTGTAAAAGCAACATGAATGACAGTGAGATGCTTGCATTTGAATTTAATTATATGCGAGGAATGAATTTGTATTCAAGAAGATGAGTTACATGATATAACTGATAGTTGAAGTTTGCTATTTCTTTTGTAACCTCAGTTTTGTGGGAGAAGCAGATCTGGGCAATAGTAACAAATAAAAGGGGAATTGGAAGTGTGATATTCTGATGCATGTGATTATGTGAAGAATAATTGAGAGGATGAGAATCAAGATTCTTCAACATACATATTAAATTACAATACTCTATTGTGGTAGTCATATGTAGGCATAGGCATTAGCCAATACTTTGATGTTTTATATACAAATTGTTGTGGCATTATTGTTTAGTGGGGAATCTGTAAAAGCAAAATGCAGCAGACATGATTGGCTTGGCTACATGGAAATTGAAAAGCCGCAGATTGGCCGCTCCCGTGATTTCAGCACTTTTTAATAAAATGAATTAGTATTTCTTTTAAAAACATTATGTTATTCTTAATATTGATGTATATAAAAAAGACAATAATTGGGGACCTCCAATCATGCTATGGGGACTTCTCTTTTTGCAGTGTTTACCGTATCTAGATTTGGATTTTTATGAATCTGACGCGGCTGCTGTTGATTGGTGATGGCAGTGTCTAGTTAATCATTTCATACAACACAAAATAAAAATACTATATTTTGTGTAGAAGAAGATAAGAGAAAAGAGAAGATACTCGAATCATCATACTTGTTTTCTTATGGATTTTACTGAACATTAATATTTTGTGTTACTATTGCTTTTGTGAATCGGCACATGCCCTGGTCAAATTTCTCATACTCCCTCTCTCTCTCTCTCTGTATATATCTTAAACAAAAATGCATTTAGTTTTTCTTTTTGTCTCGCAACGATTGAATTTATGTTACTGGATCTGAAATTTCATTTTGATGTCTGAATAGTAGATCACCCACTTTGCTTATCCAATGATGAATAGATAATTATCATTTAAATTATGAATTTTAATTCAATTTTAAGTTTTGACCTGACTTGTAAAACGTTATAAAAGAAGCAAGGTTAATTAATACAAGCATGCAACGCTAGTTAATTTTCAGACAAACTGCACAATATTGTCAATATATATAGCAAGGTTGGGCCTTTTCTTTGCTGTAAATTGGAGATAGCAACAATGTTGCATAATATATACCACAACATAGTAGCTGCATCATTCCTTTTATTTTGTAATTAATATTTGGATAATTCTATTCATAACCCCCATTTTACTCTTTATAGCCCCCTATATAAAATAATAATAATAATTAATTGTAAATTTACTATTTTATTCTATAACACATAACCCCCAATAATTAAATACTAATTATAAAAGAAAAACTGCCTATTAATTCTTTGCAATATCTCTACAAGTTACTTTCCACACACATCATAATATTTTTGCACACCCCGTATCCTAAAATTGAGAAACATTCTTTCTTTTTGCTCTGGGGTTGAAATTCTTGAAGCAATCGTCATCCCAGTGTCTTATGATGATGGTGATGCCAATGCAGCCCTAAAACTAGCAGACAACAATTTTACCCCAAATTTTGCACACTCCCACACCTACTAAAACACACCCCAATTAACACACATTGATATGGCAGCCGCTCACCTCAAATCCCATTCCCAACCCATCAAGATCAAACCCTTAGTTACATTACCAACCTCTCAAATCTGCTCATTACGCATTCCTGATAATTGCATATAGGAGCGGAAGATTTTTGGATGAAAGCCTGTGTTTGAACCATGTAGCTTACTCGATAGAGGAAATACTAACGAATAATTTACTATCTAACTCGCTATAGCCACAATAGAAGGGATTATGGAAAATAAGGAGCAACATCCTTTGTTATCGGAGATCCACATTTCAGTGACAGTAGCGGCATAAAGCTAAGGAGACCTGGCAACTGGTGGCGGACGCTATGATTTTCTCCATTTTAGTTGATTTTTTTGAAATGGGGTTATAGATTATTAGATTAGTTTGCAGAGAGCCTTGGAATTTTTTGATGATTAGCATTTAATTATTGGGGGTTATGTGTTATAGGGTAATATAGTAAATTTATAATGAATTATTATTATTATTATTATTATTATTATTTTATATAGGGGCTATAAAGATTAAAATGAGGGTTATGAATAGAATCACCCTTAATATTTAGTGAAACATATCTGATTGGGGATTTTCTTTTAGGGTTAAAATGGCATCTATTCATTTAGAAAGACAAGACCCGTTTTGAAAGATAAAACATCGAAACACTTATTTTTACAAATATAGCAAATTATACTCTTTTACGATTGTTTTATCCTTATATTGATCAATAATGAATTTTTCAATAATGCTCCCGCTACCCCTTCTCTCTCTCTCTCTCTTCACCGTAACACCGTCACCTCTTGTCTTACCGCTGCCACATCCAAAATTACGACTATTACACACTTTTACAAAAATATATAAGTATACATCCTTTAATAATTGTGAAAATTGTATAATAGTGTAGCTTTATATTGTTATAGATTTGTTCGTAAAAAAATTTAATAATAGTAAAAATTCGTAATTGCGAAAAAGTGTGTAACAGTTCAAAATACATTATTACACAATTTTCACCATTAAAAAGTGTGTAATAATATATTTTACACTATTACACATTATAAGAATATTTTGGTCAAAAATATTATTATTTCCATAATTTTATTTATATGATAAGAATTTCCTACCATTAATTAAAATATTTTGACTATATTAGGGTGGTGCTTCTAATCCATTGAATTATTTACACGAGAGATTATCATCTTACTGTCTTACAACATAAAGTATATTTATGGAACACACATGCAGTTTAAAAATATGATTCAAAATCCAGTACCTAGCTATCAGGTGTAAATAATAATTTAATTATATTATACTAAATGATTTGAAAAAACAAGAAGAAGAAGAAGAAGAAGAAGAAGAAGAAGAAGAAGACACCTATCTCAAAAGCTCACAAACTAATCCAAACTTTTGAACAAATAAGCTCAGTAAAACAAAATGATTTGAAAAGCAATGTTACAAAAGGATGTTTTATTATCTAGAAACATTAGGTTGGTGTGTAGTTGAAAAAATGTGGAAATTAGAGGTGGGGAAAGGAAGGCTTGTGTTTGAAACTGATTGGCATGAAATTGTCATTTTGTGTCATCACCATATTCTTTTATCAGAGGCCGACTCGATTACATGTTTGCAATCACAAACAATTCGTCATCATGTAAATGTTGCCACTTGCAACATTCAACAACTACTCTACACTATTTCGTTTTTACTTTTCTATAGTATTTGAAAAAAGTTAAATAGGGATGAGCATTGGAGTGCTTCAATTCCATCTAAAATCAAATCAGATTATGACAAATTCGAATTGATCTTTATCTTCTTTTTTTTTTTCTTCTTTTTTATTAAAAAAATCAAATTAATTAGCATGTCCAACTGAACTGAAATGTTTTGATTCAATTCAATTTTTGGGATTAACTCCTTTTATATTTTGCTTTTTTATTTTTTTGGATTTGGGGGAATGAGAACAATGGAGTTTGAACCCTAGACCTCACTGTTCGCATCGCTTGGTGTCCTCTCTCAGGCTTCGCTCTTTTTTTATATATATCGAATGTGAATCAAACATGAATGCAGAAGTTAAATTAATCGCAAATACAAACGTTACCAAATTTGTAAACAAGGTTACATAATTCGACCAAAAATGTTGAGGCACATATGAAGTAAAATAGATAATTTAAGTTGTGATTTATTCTAAGCATGATAGTTGACATCAAGTGACATCTTAATTTATTTGACAGGTCAATTTCTTAATGGTTAATTATTATTTCTAGAATTGAGAATGAAAAAACTACAATTTCTTAATGGTTAATTATTGTTTCTAGAACTGAGTATGAAAAAACTGTAATTAAAAGAAATCAAAATGTAAACAATACCAAGAATGTCAATAAGCATATCTGGAATATATTATATCAATTGGAAACCACATATTAAATTATATATAAGTCCAATTCCTCTCAAATGTCTAATTAAATGTAATATAAAGAATATTAGCCTTATCTAAGTCCAACAAAAATTGAAATTAAGACACAGTAAATAGATTATTATATTCACAATGATTTACAAACGAAAACATAATGAATACTTTAGCACAAAAATCTATTTAATATTCAGGTAAATAGAAATATGATAAAGAATATAACTAGACTCAAGAAAAAACAAATAAATTTAAAAAATAAATCAATTAATAAAGACACTGAATCTAGGAAATGTATTGACGTTAAATAAACATATGCATTTAACTTATTGATTCAATTATCAATTTTAATACAACCCTGATGAAATATTACAATCATATTCATAATCTTCTCTAACGAACAACTATAAAAGTTGATTAGTAAATTCTCTAGCACATTTAACTCTTAAGAGAATAAATTAACTATAAAAAACATACAAAGAATAATTTTTTCATTGTCCACCTATCACATACAAGTCACAAGGTAAAATCATAGCATGCATTTGTAAATCAGCTGAGCAATTATCACATTTAAGTCTCAAATTGAATAGCTAGACATTCACATTATTGGTTAGATAATTCACAAAAAATCAAGCACTATGAACTATAAATCAGAAACTGCATGATAAATTGATATCAATAAATGAAACGCACAAATACAATCAACTACATACAAACCCTAAAATTAGAAAAGAAACTAGTCAAACATAGCAAAACAAATCAAATACATAATTAAAAAAAAGTAATTAAAAGACTAAATTAAATAAAACTTAAAAGAAATTAGTATGACAAACTCGAATCTTCAATCTTTTAGAAATCTGATATAATCTTTATGAACTAAGAAAGCAATATATTTGAAAGCTAGAAATCTGAAAATATGAAAGTGGAACCCCAAATTGATCAACAAAGAGACTTATTTATTGGCCCAAATACAGATGAAAATCCCCAAAACAGATGAAAACACGAACATCTGAAACACCTATTTTGAGTTTATTATTTAGATTGCCACGTGATTTACTATTATAGCAAGCACAGAAATTAAATTATCACGTAAATATATTAGTTCACCAAAATTATTCATCGGATGGAAAATTGAATTAATTAATAACATAATTGAGGTATATTGAGATAAATTTAAAACGGATGCAAAATGCGAAAATAAAAATAGTTAGGTTATTTAGAAATATTAATCCCTAATTAAAACATTGGAAATAATTTGAGAATTTATTTATTTTATTAGAATAAACTTATAGAGGAGGACAACATGCGTATTGAGTATAAATCACGCCATCACTAAAAGTAGGGGTGGAAATTTGGGTCGAGACGGGAACTCTACCCGATTTTGGCCAGGTACCCGATCCCGAAAATAAGTTAAAAGTAGTATCTGTACCCGCACCGTCTTATGGAATCGAGTACCTTAATACCTGATTCGAATACCCGATTTGGATATTCGGATACCCAATTATCCGATTTAGCTATTAATTTTTTTAAAGGTGATTTAACTATTAAAATTAATGTTTCATTGTAAGTTCTAATTTATATAGCCCAACTGCCCAAGTAGTATGCTTAATTAAAAGAATAAATGAATTGATGAGCATTTTAACATTTCGAAAATAATAATTTTTATTTATTAATGAGTTTATTCAAATTGCTAATGAATTTCAGCAATTCAACAAAAGGCCGCGGCTACTTAATTACTAGTTTATTCAAATTGTTATTGTATTTAGTATTTACAACCCTAAACTAATACTCCCTCCGTCCCTAAAATAACTTCCTCTTTTTCCATTTTGGGACGTCCCCCAAATAACTTCTCTTTCTTTCTTTCCATTTTTGGAAACCTACCCCACCACTAATAATACTTTATTTATTCTTACTTTTCACTTTTCACCACTCCCAATACTAATTATAACACTTTTTCACAACTTTCAATAATAATTATATCACTTTTTCTCCACTATCAATACACTTTACAACTTTTTATTAAAACTCGTGTCGTCCCCAAAGAGGAAGCCATTTCAGGGACGGAGGGAGTATATAAAATCCTAAATATATAACTATTAAATTATATGCGGGTAATTGGATATACCCGATGCCCGAAAAACAATAGCCTTTTCTACCTAGTACTACTCCGAACCCATAAAATATCGAATATTAAATACCCAATAACCGACTTGGTATCGGGTCGGGTTTGGATAACCAAGTACCTGATACCCCAAATTTCCACCCCTAATTAAAAGGCAGCGAAGCCTAATTTTAGTATGGAATAATTGATTAATTGATGTTTTTAAGTTTAAGTTTAATCCTAGAATATATTTAGAATTAATTACGTTGCTTGTCAAAAAATAACCTAGGAAAGCTAGAAAATTAGAGGCATGTTAAATGCAAATATTGAAAGTAGAGGGATTGCGGCTTATAAATAGATGGTAGAGAGAAGGAAAGGAGGGGAGGAGCGGAAACCAGCAGGCAGCTCAGCTCTAGCCACTACCACCAACCGAATTCGAATTATGGGTGTTGAAATTCAGAGCAAGATCAACGACGACGCTATTCATGGCGCTGCCACGCCGCTCATTCTCGGCTTACAGCCCTCTGCTCTCGTTGACCACGTGGCAAGAGTTGATTGCTCCCTCCTCTCCCGGATCCCTGGCGAGTCCGGCGGCTCCTTCCCTGTAATCCCCTCTCTCTCACTCTCTCTATTAATCAAGTATATGCTTCTTGTGTGAACTCAGTGGGATTGCTATTTTAGTTTTTTCTCTCTCGGTTTGGATTTATGTTGGTTCGTTGCACTTCAAATTAATCCAAAGATTGAATTTTTTTTTCTTCTGATTTTTGCGTATCTAGTCTAGAGAATTTGCAGTTAAGTGCGGCCAATTTTGTGTTGTGGTGTATGAGGTGCGAATTTGATTCTTGACTGTTGATGGCTGGCTAGAATTTGTTGTATTGGATGCACAGCAACACACACATTGTCTCATTATCTGCATTTCTGATTCATCTTTTCAATGTTGTTGTTTTAATGCCCGTATATTTCAGAGGAGAGATTCTGCAAACGTATGAATATTATTTAAAGTTGCTTGCCTTTATATAATATAAAAAGTGTGATCACATATCTCATTAATGTTTGCTAGACTTTTATTTGGATTGCATGATCACATAACTCATAGGTGTGCAACGATTCTATTTGGAGGCATTTGGTTTGAGCGATAAGTCATGGCTGATAAAATAATCCAAACTTAATCAAGTGTTTGGTTTGCATGATTAGGCCAGTGATACCGGCACTCTAATCATTCAATTAGATGATTATTCACCCCAGAGTTGGATTGATTATTTAATCATCCTCCAATCCTATCAATCTTCTATCACATCCACCAAACCAAACGCCCCCTTAGTGTATTGATCAAACTCTTGGCTTTTGCAGGTTGCGGCTGAAGAGCTGAAGTTCGTCTTGAGCGAGGTTAACAACCATTTCGTTGCTTCTCCAGAAAAAGGGTCTTCATTGAAGACCATAGCAGGGGGTAGTGTTGCTAATACAATCCGAGGTCTGGCTGCTGGCTTTGGGATCACTTGTGGCATAATAGGGGCTTGTGGGGACGATGACGAGGGAAGCTTGTTCATCGACAACATGAGCTTCTACAAAGTTGATCTGTCGAGATTGAGGCTTAAAATTGGGCCTACCGCCCAGGTGAGCTTTATGCATTTAACATTGCGGCTTCCTTGTATGTCTGAAAATTTCCTGAGGTAGTAGCTAAGCATTTCTGAATTCTGAGACACGGTTTGAAATTTATCGATGCAGTGTGTTTGCTTGGTT
Source organism: Salvia miltiorrhiza (assembly GCF_028751815.1). Taxonomy (NCBI): domain Eukaryota; kingdom Viridiplantae; phylum Streptophyta; class Magnoliopsida; order Lamiales; family Lamiaceae; genus Salvia; species Salvia miltiorrhiza. The sequence continues at coordinate 57,115,255 of NC_080388.1, forward strand.
GACGAATTGGGCAATCGTACTATGCGGCCATGTCTCTCAAGTGCAGTGAAAGTTCAGGTGTATACAGTGTTATAATTCTCAAGAAATTAACATTGTTAATCTGAACTTGCATATGAACATCATAATCTTATGCTTTTACCAGGCTGATGATTTGACTACGTTGGATCTGAGAGGTTCCAGGGTAAGCCACTACCGATTCTAAATACCACTCATTTTGCTTTACATATGGCCTGTGTTCTTGCTCTCTCTCTCTCTATCTGTTGAGTTTCTTTTTGTTGTATGAGGCATGCTAATCTGTCTTCCTTTTCGTTTCCTTTCTCTCTCGTATTTCCTTGTCTTTCTGTTCTCTGAACCCTCTTTTGAAAAATGGCCGAGATTGCCTTGCGGACAGCAGACATAATTCTTGCATATTGACAGGGACATATTTAACTGTGTCGGGATTTTGATAATCTTATCCACTAATCGTTATAAATGCTTATAATTCTTGGTTGCATCTAGCTAATAACTTGTCTCCTCTTTCCGGTATCTTGGCCTGCTGTGTCTCTAATTCGATTTCCATGGTACAGTGGCTAGTGATGAGATATGGGATATTTAATATAGAAGTTATTCAGGCAGCCATTAAAATTGCCAAGCAAGAAGGTGTTTCAGTTTCCCTAGACCTGGCAAGCTTTGAGGTAATATTTCAGGAATCATAAAGTTTTATATTGTTGAGAAGTAAACCTGATATCAAAGTTGTCCTAATAATCTCTTGGATGTGAATTCATGGTGTGAAGAAATATTTTGAGTGCTGCACTTGAGGCATTCTTGCAATCTACTTTCGAGTTATAATAATCTTACTATTGCAGATGGTAAGGAAATTCAGATTGCCACTTCTACAGCTGCTGGAATCGGGGGGTATAGACCTTTGCTTTGCGAATGAGGACGAGGCTGCTGAGCTCTTGAGGTGAAGTCCATTTCTTTTCACATTAATTTGTGAAACAGTATTGTAGTGAGATAAAGAATTTTCTGTTAGTTTTTTTCTGTTTAATCCTGGATTACGTTGGGAACAGTCTCGTTGATCGTTTCTTCTGATCCTTGCATTTAAATTGCAGTAGTGAAGACGAGAAAGCAGATCCTGAATCAGCTCTTGAATTCCTGGGGAAACACTGCCGATGGGCTGTAGTGACTCTAGGCGCAAAAGGGTGCATTGCGAAGCATGGGAAAGAGGTTGTCCGAATTCCAGCAATTGGGGAGTCGAAGGCAGTTGATGCAACCGGAGCGGGAGACCTCTTTGCTAGCGGGTTTCTGTACGGGCTGGTGAAGGGGCGGACGCTGGAGGAGTGCTGCAAGATCGGGTCTTGCAGCGGTGGCTCAGTCATCCGTGAGCTCGGTGGCGAGGTAACTCGAGAGAACTGGCAGTGGATGTATAAACAAATGCAGACGAAGGGGCTTCCTATACCCGACCACAACAATTTTGTTTATGAGAAGTCATGATGAGAGTCAGTATTCCTTATATTAGCCAATCTGGAATTGCATCCTCAATGGCAATGGTTTGTTTTTTTATTAGCCTGCCAAGTGCTGTCTTTGTTAACCTTTGCAGACAATGTGGAGACTCATTTCTTATTATTCAACCTACATAAATCTAAATTTTCTGATTCACCACCATTTCTATTGCTAGATTCAAGTCGAGTCATTTATTAGACGCTAATTGTACCTACCATCTGTGTGGGGATAATACTTTTGTCCCTTAATTTCACGTTTTATATAAAAAAACTCATGTGAGCAGCAACTTTTATGTCCGCCCTTGGACCCCCTAGGCCCTAGCTACATGTATTTGAAGTAACTGCCAAAAAAAAGGTAATAAAGAAAAAAGTATTGACTAAAATTGAAGTCACAATTCAACTAAAACATAATTCTAAAAATACGATGTTGAATAAATTATGAGAGATATATTAAAAAACAAATAAATGTTATATGGACGTACTTCCTCTTTCCCAATTATATAGGCTGATTAAAATTTACTCAATAATTAAGAAAAATAATACAAAATAAAAATATTCGAGTAAATTTTCTAATATGCTTATATTTATTATTTAATGATGAATTAAAGATGGAGTCAATCAAAAAGTTAAATAAGAATATATTATCTATTATTATAACAAGGTTATATATTTAAGATATCCGAAAAATATTAACAAGCCCATATAATTAGAACGGAAGAAGTCTGGTACTTTTTTAAAATAGAAATGGTGGTAACCTTAATTTGACATTTTAATCCAAAATTTTATATCATCCTATGTTTCACATTTCTTGTCCTGTTCTACTAGACAAGAGCCTTGAAAATTTTCCAAGAAAACATTTTATCAAATTACTCAATGTTCACATTCTCAGGAGCGAAAAGCACGATGAAATTCGCAAAAAACATTACACCAAGATTGAATTGATTCCGTACCAATAGTATATTAGCTTACGTGCTCAAATTCAACCTAAGATGAAAAACATAATGCATCCCATCGTCAAGACAAAGTTCACCACGAATACAAATATAAAAAGCAAGGCACGAAGTGATATACTTAAATAGTCGCACTAAAGATTTGCTTGCCAAGAAAATACGAGTATGCAATCCAGCCAGCAATTTCTGCTCAAGGTCGGAGTTTAAGCAACACGACACGACACTCACTTCCTACAGCAAGAAATGCAAGCAGAGTAGATTTTAGCAGTATCAGATATCCATTGGGGCCGCACCTTGGTCAGGGGCTGCTCCCTCAGCAGCAGCTGGAGCAGCAGGTTCAGCATCTGGTGCAGCAGCCTCATCAGCAGGGGGTTCTTCACCAACTACCTCGAATTCATTGATCAGTCTTTGCACAGTTTCTTGATCCAATACATGAAACGCCTCCCCGGCACCCAGTATGGCAATCGTGCAGATTGAGCTAGTCAGTTTTTCTCCTTGCAAGGTCTCCCTTAATGCAAAAAGCGCATCCTTGATCAGATTTTCTCGTGATGAGTCCATAAAGCTCTCAAACTTCCGTTCTAGGTATGTCTTTGCAGCCTGTGACCGAGATCCAATTGCAAATGCTTGATACTCAAAGTAATTTCCACTAGGACAGTTGTAATATAGGTGAGCTCCAGATTCATCAAGACCACCAACCAGCAGGCCAACGCCGTATGGTCGCTTCCACGAGCGCTGGGTGCAGACCTGCATTTTTTCAGATAAAATAAATGAAGCTTTGGCAATCAGCAACTACTCACATTTGCACACTTTATTAGATAAATTACCGAGCAACAAGAAGTTCCAGTTGACGACATTTGATGACAACGATAAAAGATAACATTCAATAAAGTACGAGTAAAGAAAAAATATTCAAGGCTTGGGTTTTCTACCAAAAAACAACATAGCATAATGTACAAATTCTTCTGAGGCATTCATTCATTAAGATAGATAAGTCTTTTATGACAGCTCCAACAGTTACATGAAACACACAATACATAGCAGCAACTCATCAAGTACTAGTGTGCGTGTGTTGGCCTAGCGCCTAGCGGTAGATGGTTAATGCCCAATGCCTGAAGTCCTGGGTTCGAGTCCACTGTGCCGCAGTCATTAAATTTCTTTATTTACTTGTGTAATTTATCAACCAAAAAAAAAAAAAAAAACTCATCAGGTACTACAGAAGCTACTTTATAGCCGACATTCGTATCAGCAGTTGATATGCAACCTTGATAACCAAATATAAGAAACATATGATAAGTTCTACTTACATGGCAGCACAAGGCCTATAGGCTATACAGAAGGTGAATCTATAGCTGCTACAATCAAATTATTTGTCAGGTCTAATCTAAGGATACTACATATGAAAAAAATTCAGAGGGTGAAGATCATAGTTCCACCTGAAGATGTATTTGAAATGAAAATCTCATCCACAAAAAAGAAAATCTTGAGCATCCATCTCCTCACAAAGTTATAATATGACAGGTACATATGATATTCTATAACCTAGGTAAGCCCAAAAAATTAAAGAAGAACATATTAAACTGCAACAGAAACCCAAATAAATGCTTTAGTTTGAGGTCATATCCTACGTACATGATAAACATACTAGTTAAAGTCCCAAAGAAATCAAAACCTTCTATCATCAATTTTTTCCAAAGCCAAACGCCTTGAGATAATCTGTCTGATAAATGATTATTGACAGATTGATTCAATGACAATGGCCCCTCTTCAGAGAAAGAAAACCACATATATGTATTCCCGCATCCCATCATGTTGTGTCCAAAACTACACGACTCAATTTTAGTTTTGTCTGCATGAATTTCTTAACATATTTTCTCCTGAATGTCTACTTTCACAAGTAGATATGTCATCAATGTGCATCCAATCATCTACATGGCCTCAAACATCAGCATCTGAACTACAGTTTTCAATAGCTACACACTGCAGCTAAAATTCAATAGCAGTCTTTTCCTCTCAGCAAAAACCTATCAGAAGTAACTAAATTCATCTTCAAGTGTCCCAAGGATACCCAACATTCGAATTTCGACCAACTTTTAAGTCTAACTAGGAAATTTGTTGCTTTGGTTTTGCCATCAGATCTTATATCTTGAACACAGACTACCGGGACAGTACATAATTCAATGGAACAAACATGCAAAAGAGATAAGTTGATCAAACAACCAAAGAAATTATATGTTGAACTTATGATCAAATGGACCAAGCCTGTTTTTGACTAATTTTGCTGCATGGAAATTATATGTTGTAAGAGTTATACCAAGAAACATGATAGGGACCCTATGGCAAGGGCACTTGTGAATAAAAACATCTGTATAATAGCATGACAATTGCCAAGCACAAAGGGACAACTCTTCTAGACCTTCCCAGTTTCACAGAGAAATCTCTATCACTAACTTGTGTGACTCTATAATTACACTGAAGCCAAGTAATGACTAATGAGTAATGCTCCAATTGAAAAGCAAGCAAGAGTTGACAAGAAATGTAGTAGAGGATATATGAGGATTGTTTCTTGCGAAAGGACAACTCTAATGCTACACCAAAAAAAGCAAATTTGGTGCAGTTTTCACCCCCATTTCACTCCAACCCTTCACCAAATCTTGCACTAAACTCAGTGTGGGCGTGAATTGAATGTTTTGGAGAGTATTCTTGATTTGCAATTGATAAGTAGATGTGAATAGAACATTTTGGAGAATATTCTTTTTGGTACGGTATTTGGTGTGAACGGGGACTTGAGAAAAGTTTGGGTGCGACATTGCACCACTTTGGAGCAAAATCCACACCAAATTATGTTGCATTGGATATCCTCTAAGAAGCTTTGTCAAAGAGCAAAATACTATTATACCACCAAAGAAGTAAGAGTTTACCCTTCAATTGAGCATAGCTTCAGATTCTCAAGTCATGTAGCACAACACTTGAGCAGTGTTTCCTTTCTTCACAAAATTTTTGGAGAAACAATTATTACTGAGAACCACATCCAATTTCTAATTAAAATTTTCATTTACATTTCTCTCTCCAAACTGAAATGTATGTATTTCGTTTCTCAATTTCTCCATCATGCTTCAATCACACAGTCCTGCACTCCGTCAGGAAAACTATTGAAAGATATAATTTTAATCTCCAAAAGAATACAACAATGCTCTTTAAGCCCCAATTGCAGTGCCTATGTTGATACATAGTTTATTGGTGGGCGTTCACACAAACTGACATGTATATGTAAATCTTCTTTATCCATTTTTCTGCCACAGTTAGCTCTAATAACACTGTACTTCAGGGAAAACTATTGAAAGATTTCATTCTCCACCCTCTAAAACGCTGCACCACACCTCCTTATGCCCATTGTCCCATTCCTCGCTTGATATACAGTTGGATAATCATATATGTGTGTTTGTGTGTCCCATCCTGCTCTAACCAAACAATCTAACTCTTAAGATACAAAATTCTACATTTTCACTAAAAACAACAATCATCAAATACCAAATGAAAAGTAAGCAATCGTGATTTCTCTTTAGGATTTGCCCTCGGATCCTTTCGAGAATTCCCCACGCTACTAACCCTCAAACTTAAGACCTAACTCTCAATCACACAATGATCGGGACAGCAAATCGCAAAAGTAATACGAGACATCGGAAAGATGAAACAGCTTAGGGTTTAACCAAAATGTTAAAATTAAACCTGAGCCTTGTCGGCGAGCTGAACAACGAGGCGGCCAACGGGGAGCGGGGACTCGTAGGTGTAGGAGTAATTAATACACTCGTTACGCATGTAACGCGAGAGCACCCTTCCGTCGGCGGTGAGTCCGGCGATGGCGACGCCGATGTGGTCGTCGACCTTGAAGATCTTCTTCTGGTGCGACGAGAGCTCGGAGCTAGCCTTGTTGACGCTCGCGAGCACCACGTGAGTCTTCGATCTCAGCCCTATCGCCGCCGAGCCCTGCTTTACCGCCTCCATCGCGTACTCGACCTGGAACAGCCGCCCCGCCGGCGACCACGTCGTCACGTCGGTATCGTACTGGTTCCTAAACATCTTGAATGCACGGAGAAGTTTGTCTTTACAAATTTGCAGAATGCAGATTCAAATGATTTGTCTGCTCTTTTCCTTTCTCGCTCTAAAATAGAAGCAGCAGAGAGAGAGAGAGAGCTTTTCTTTCTCTTCAAGGCAAAAGAAGAAAATTTGGCAGATTTGGGGCTTGATTGAACCAATTAAACTTGGGCCTTTGAGAAAAAGAAATTGGGCCCTTTATTAATTTTTATATTTAGGCTTTTTTAATAATTGTATTCATAATTCTCGTTTTACTCGCAATAACTCTTTATTTAAAAATAATCCTCAAAAAAACAAAAACTCTTTATTTAAAAATAATATTATAAATATTAATAATTTTGTTATTTTATCCTTATAGCCACCAATTTATAATTCATTCAAAATATTTGAAAAAAGATGATGAAGTATTACCTATTATCCGAAACTATAAAGTCCTTAAGTAGATATTCAAATAGTTAGATATATATGGAATTCACTTTTATTTCAAGGGGATATCCAAGCAACTCACGTTTATTTCAAGGAATATCCAAACATTGGGAATTCACTCGAATATCCAAGCAACTCTTATCTTTGAACAGTGGGATCTAAAAAAAAGACGTTCATCTAAGAATATTTCCCACATCCTGCAACCATCAATGTGTAGTTGACCATTAATGTGTAGTTGATTGATACTCGTTTCATAATTGTGTGAAGTTACATACTAAAATTCTCTTAATTAAAAGCACATAATATGTAAAGACGCTAAACCGAAATCAAAGTTACATCTCTATGTAAATGAATGTTGGATAGAAATTGAGTTAACACATCCATATATTCGATTCCATAAATCATAGCCATGGTGAGATCGCGTGAAGTTGTCGATCGACATCAGAGCAAGCATCGTTGGTGAAGGCCGGCAAAATATCAAAAGCAGAAGACTAAGGCCTAATTCCAATTATCAAAAGCAGCATAGCTCCAAATCATGAAGTCGCATCTCTGCCTCGATGCAACCTCTCTCCGATGGTGGGGCTATAAGCTATAATTTCAATTATCAATTTGAAAAAAAGAAGCTTGTTTTGAAGAAGTTCGGCACTTGTAAGTCCAAATTAAATCACACTGTGGTCGACCAAGATGTTTGATGGTTTGATATTGGGGTTCTCACGAAGATTTGTGCTTTAGGTATTACTAATGAAAAGTTACCTATCCAATTGCATATGTCGCACATACAAAAAGCAAACGTGCAGCACAAAGTATCAACGAAAGTAACAACACTGAACACAAGAGTTGTTCACCCAGTTCGGTGATAAAACACCTACGTCTGGGGGGCCACGCCCAGGGTAAATTATCCACTAGTAAAGATAAGATATTTACAGGACTTATGTGACAGACTCTCTAGCCTTCTAGCCTCAATATCTTCCCAAACCCTCACAACGATGAATAATTGAGAAAAGAACAACGATCTAATCTCTAAGCGTGAATGAACCTCACTCACCACCAACACCCACGAAAATAACATCCACCAACAGGCTGGAGAAAGCAACAAACGAATAAGAAAACACTACCCCAACAGATTGCTCAATAAACCCACGAAAAAGCAATCGAACAAGATCACACACTCTCACGAAATTGTATGATCTGAAACCCACAAAATTACTCTCCAATATGTAGAAGAATATCAATGAAATCAGCCACCAAAAACGTCCTCCTTCTCTTCCTTAAATAGGCAAACCCTAGAAAGAGTTATATCTTGAGTAGAACTCTAATAAAGATGATATACTCAATCTATAATTATAATCCCTCAATATTTCGAGCATATTGTTGATATAATGTGAGATATAACCATAAGAGACGTGATATACTCAAACACTAATGAGCTGGAAAATCGCAAAGCTGAAAAACCGTAATGAACAGTACTCCCGTAATGAACAGTACCAGCCGAAGTATCAACTTTGTCAGATACTTTGAGAGCAACACTAGCAAATTTGTCTACATAATGACAATAACCAAACTTGAGTATCAAATACTCAACAACTAATACTAGTATTACACCGTGTGAAGTTTTAGAATTTTAAATTGAATATGTATATTCATTATAATTATCAAATAAATATTTATGTAATGAATAAAATGAGTGTTATGATCGAAATCATTCATACTCTTTTTTAGGAAATTTTTATACCAAAGCTTTTGAGTTTTCACTAGCGTTAAACCTGTCGAAATTCGACGGGAATCATTTTATGTCATCATTTAAAAAAACGGTTGACTAACGGAAGAATTAACGCCGTTTGGTCAGAGGGGCCTAATTGCACGATTTTTTTGAGTTCGGGGGTTTAGTTGCACACACAGTGAGTAAGAAGGGTTATACGCTATAAGGGCTACCACTTAAAGGGCCTATCTGCACCTTTTCCCTTAATCTTAATCAATTTCGCCAATTAAATGTAGGTTGTGATAATAGAAATATATTTTTATATAAATATTCATTTGGTGAAGTTTATAAAAAGTTGATGTGGGATTGGAGATTTTAAAGGAAAAAAATATGTAAATTTAAAGTATCCTAGTTGTCATGGGAAAGAAAGGCAGAAATAAAAAAGAAATAGATTATTCCCTGAGAGCTTGTCCAATACTACCAGTACCAGAAATGCATCTCCTTCGCCCGCGCGAGAGACTTCTATGCCAGCCGGGAATAACGGCTCTGTTATGAAAGAAAGCGGCAGACAGACTTACCTCTGCTAACTACTACGTTTTATATTGACTGGAAGTTAGATAGATACTAAGGTATAGTGCCGCTACCAGAGAAGGCTCTTTCATGCTAGGCGTCCAGACCTATTGTTCAACCTAAAGTGTACCTCTAGATTGCTCGCAAGCTATGTTGCATAGGTGCGGGGGCGATACAATACGAGTACGGGGATACGGGTTTCTAAAAAATTATAGGGTGCGATTCGGCAAGGATACATCTAATTATTAAAATTTTATTATATATAAAGCTTATAAAATATATACAATTTAAATTTTCTTAAATTAATTATATGTAATTTACATTTTATTTTACTCAAAAGTTAAGCATTTTCAATTATATAAGTTAATTGGGCAACAATATAGCGATTCAAATATTATTAGTCCAATAAAATTATCAAAATCAACATTGTGTAGACCTTTCGTGCATGAGATAAGTGAATTTCGCCTATGGAATTTGCGAATCCGGTTTATTTTTATAAATTGTTTTAAAAGATACGCCACGTGGCGAATCGGGTGCGAATCCGACGAGAATCCGAGAGAATCGCACCCCAAAAGAATCCGATTCGCCGTACATGCTAATTTTTGAAGAATCCGTGCATCATAGCTCGCAAGAGAACGAGGTCAATCGTAGAGTGATAAGTTTGCCAAGTCATATCCACGAAGAAGACTTAATAGGGCTAGTGATTTATGTGTCACACACAGAAAGCAAATAAATCCTAAACATTCTATCCATAAGTTCAAGGTTTGTTTAGAGAATCAAAAGTAAATTCAAGCAAAGATAAAAATGATTTTAAAACAATTAGCAAGCGGAAAAACGAGTCTAGGGTCCAGGGATATTCGCCTCGAGAGTTAAACACGTTAGCAAAAGATAAGCACAATCTATCAATTCTAATAATGCATTCATGTAGGAGCTCAAGCAATAACTTTCGTATTCATGCTATGAGACTATGCAAAATAATTAATTAGAATTAACAAATCAATTAGATTACACGTTTCCGATCAAATCTAACGTCGATTAAACTATGGTCCAACAATAAATTCATCTCTCGATCTCATTCATTGTTTACAAAGATTAATCAATGGCCAATTGATAATCATAACAAGAACAATCTAATCAACTAGCACAAATCAATCACAAACAATTAAAACTCATCAATTTGAATATCCCAAACCCTAGAAAAAGAAATTAGTTCATATTGATGTAGAAATCAAAGTAGGAGAAAAAGTAAACCATGGAATTAAAGAAAAGAAGAAAGATAAAGAAATAATTGCGAAATTGAAAGTGCAAATTCGTTCCAATGCGTAAAGAAAGTGAAATTAAATGATAATCTAATGTTTTCCTATTGTTCTTGCTTCGAAAAAGAGAAAAGATGGAAGTTCAAAGTGAAAGAGTTATGTTTGAATATCTAAAAGCTGCCTTTCATATGAAAAATCCCGTCAGAAAACTGTCAGGGTCAGCCCGGTTGACTAGTGCGCCGCGGCTCACTTCATATTCTGCTTATTTTCCTTCAAGCAGTCAACATGGTTGACAGTGCGCCGCGGCTCACTGCCTTCTCTTCCCAATTTTCTTCTAATCACCCCCGATTCATTGTGAGTTATGGTTAGCAAAGCTTAAACACTCTCTTTTGCATCGTTGTGAACTTACTTCACAATCTTCAAATGCTTTAACATCGACATTCTTCATTTAACACCAAAAGCATCACAATTAACCATTAAGCTCAAATTAACACAAAATCACCACTACTCTACACAACTTTTGCAATCAAATATGACTAAACTAATAATAAACAACGACACATACATGACTAAATGTTCGCTAATATTTTCACCACGCCGCAAGTATACGGGTAGTTGTAATATACGGAAGCAAGGTCGTATCCCACAAGGATTAGTAGTTCAATCTAGTGATTATCCTAATTCATTTTACTCAACTATTTAGACTAAACGATTGAGTGATTGGTTTGATTATCTAACTAAATACTTAACAAGTGCAAAGACAAATAAAAATCAAATAAGCAAAGTGGATAAATAAGATGATTAAGGCGATTTAGGGACTAGGCATCGATAATTAAGCAAAAGACTTCAATTATAGCTCAATATTAATCTTGACAATCCTAATTATCTAGAGTGATCTCCCAACTAGTTCTAGCCCCCTCCCGGACGACTAGAACGGTAGATTACGGGTCATAGTTGCCGTCCCCGGTCAACTTCTAACCTATAACTCCCAAAAGCACACAAAGATCGACATACTCTCACCCAACTCTCAACCTCCCGGTTATCGAATTGATATGTTTCCAACACCTTATCTATTGCAATTATTCTCTCCCGATTCAAATTGCAAATTAGAAATGCATAGAATGTGGCCAACAAACCATACAAGAAATAAAACAAGGGTTTGAAAAGATAATGTGCAAAGGAACAAACAAGATTTATATTGAGCGCAAATAATCAATCCATTACAATAATCATCTAGCCTAATCCCCAAATCAAAGAGAAATTTAGCCTATCATGTTCAACAATAACATACCCAATGAAAAGAGAAACATAAATGAAAAAGAGAGAAAGAATGAACAAATCCTATTGAGAAGCTTGCTTCAATCTTCTCTCATCTTCAATCCTTCTTCAAATGGGTAGGAATGAGTATGAATGTTGGGGATTAGGGCTTGGATATGGAGGTAGGAATGTTGGGGATGATGAATATGGGTGAGTATGAGGTTGGGGAAGATGAATAATGTGAGGAAAAGGGGGAGAAAGGGGTTTAAGGGCTGAAAAACGCGACTCCGCTCTTTTCCCGCGGTCATGGCCCGCGCCCGTGGTGCTCAAACGTGGGCAAAACTCAGGGAACCCGCGGTCCCGCCCCGCGGCCGCGGGTGGTGACCGCGGTACACCCCTGGAATTGGGAACAGCTGACCCGCGGTCCCACCCCGCGGCCGCGGGTGGTGACCGCGGGGTACTGGGCGTATTGCGCAGTCCGCTCGTTTTGCTCCGTTCTCCCTCGTCCGGACTCGGATTTGGTCGCCGTTTGCGCTCACGGATTCCTCTCGAGACGTACTTCAATCTCATATCTTCAAAATCCTCCAATTAATCATTGAGGTTTCCTGAAATTGCTCCAAAACTACACCAAAATATCAAATCTTTATAAAACTAAATATTCGGGCACAAACAAGCATTCACAAGCAAAACATGAAGGGAAATGACAACAAAACATGTGGAATTGAGGTACGAAAACCATGTTTGTCAACCCCCCAAACTTAAAGTGTTGTTTGTCCCCAAACGACGAAGAGAAGAGAAATAAAAGTAAACAAACATGTGAGCATGAATTGGTGTCATTTCAAGGGCTTCAAATTTTACAAAAAATCTTTCAAAAGTGCATCACAAGTAGAAATGCATTCCAAGAAGTCACAAGTGATAATGGGTTCAATATTATAACCTCCAAGCTTGAATCCTAACAAAGTGGATGTTTCAATGACGCACTCAACTCTCAAGTGTTTAGAATGGACGTGTTTGCACTCAAATTGAAACAAGTATGCAATCTACCATAAGCTTGCCATTTATCCTAACTCTCTATACTTCAATGTGTTACAAATAAAGATCAAAAAGGGCTTCTATTTAGGTTGCAATGAGAGCTCTTTGGTGAGGTGAGGTGTTTATAGGCAAAGTGACTCATATCCCATACAATTCCCAAATTGAATATGTCATATTCACCATTGTTCTTTTCTAATCAATCAACCAATATCCCCACTTTTCTTCCTTTTCACCCTATGAATACTTATCAAGACCATGATTCAAAAGGCAAATCACTCCCCTTTGTACTATTTTATTCACATGTCTCTTCATTTTTCTTTCTTTTTCTTTTTGAGCTTATAGGAGACTAGTGATTTTCACTCAATCGAAGTTTGACAAGCAATTTCAATCATTTTCCAACCATTTTCATCAAAGCAACCACTAACATTCTAAGTTCTACCCCTTTATCATTGGTTCATTAAAAGAAAGGATACAAGGCACGAAAGGGGTAAACTAGGATCAAATGAGAATTTGGACACAATTTGAGTTAAGTGGCTAACAAAGATGGCCTTAAATCACTTCAATATTAACAACACATCTACTTTTATTTTCAAGAAAGGACTCATGGCAAGTTCTAGAGATCAACACACATGCTCAAATGATTTACACTCAAGAACAAAATGAGATTGTAAATGTATGACAATCAAAGGCTCAATTCTTACAAGCTCATTTTCAAGTTCTTGGAGGCAAAACATTTAACTCACTTGTCACAAGTTCAAACTTTTCATGCATAATCCACAAGTGATACACACAATTTTTCCAAGAAACGATTCATATCATAAGCCCAATGACATTCAATCAACATCACAAAGTTTGATACAATTATCCCAAGCAAAACAAAAACAAAAATATCAACCCAACTAACTCTCAAGCTTTCATTTATTCAACAATAACAAAAACAAGACAACAATACTAAAACAAACAAAAACAAGTAAAGCTTAAGATAGATGAGACAACTAATCCATCTCTCCCCTCCCCCCAAACTTATTTCACACAAAGTGAAAATGAGTTTGGAAGAAAAGAGAAGGAGAAGTTGTCTCGGACTCACAAAAAAAAACTAACATATAAAAAAAAATAAACCATACAAAAATTAAAGGGTACCTTGTTGGGGTGCCTCCCAACTAGTGCTTAGTTTAACGTCATGAGCTAGACGTCTCCATGATGGTGTTATGGCTCGGGGGTGGTTCCAACGAACACTTCAACTTTTGGTTTCAAGGGCAAAAATGCCTTGATTCTTTCCTTCTCAACCACAAAGGTTCTTTCATCCTTCTTTCTCAATTCAATTGCTCCATTGTTGAAAACCTTGTTGATTTTGAAAGGACCCGTCCATTTTGATCTTGGCTTTTCCGGAGGTAGTGATTGACGGAAGGTGAGGAGAAGGACTTCATCATCGGGTGCAAACTTCCGTTTTTGCATCATCTCGTCATTAGCACTTGTTATCCTCTCCTTGTAGAGGCTTGACTTCTCAAATGCGTGATACTCATCTAACTCTTTGAGTTGGAGTACACGGTCTTGCCCCATTGGATGTATCTCATTCTCACCAAAGAATGCATACTTCAAGTGTGTGGGGAGAAGCTTCAACTCCAAGCCTTGGGCTTCCTCCTCTTTCCTTTCTCCCTTCAATTTTTCTTTCATGTTGATGCAAGGTTCAATCACTTGCATCAATTTGCATTCCTCCACTCTCATTCTTTCTTCCCCATCTTTGTGCTTGGGAGCTTTGTGGATTGAGAAGGTAACACTCTCATCATTCACTCTCAATGTGAGCTTGCCCTTTGCAACATCAATTAGGGCCCTCCCCGTCGCCAAGAATGGACGTCCAAGGATCAAAGGTACATCCTTGTCCTCAACCATATCCAACACCACAAAATCCACCGGAAAAATGAATTTGTCAACCCTCACCAAGACATCCTCCACTATCCCTTTTGGATATGAAACGGAACGGTCCGCCATTTGCAAAGCAATCGTGGTTGGCTTAATGGTTCCTATTTCAAGCTTGTTGAAGATGGAGAGAGGCATCAAATTTATGCTTGCTCCCAAATCACACAAGGCCTTTCCAAAACGACCATTTCCAACATCACATGGGATAGTAAAGCTCCCGGGATCCTTGATCTTGATGGGTAGCTTCTTTTGAAGAATGGCACAACATTCTTCGGTGAGGTTGACCGTCTCAAATTCTTCTAATTTCTTCTTCTTGGATAGAACTTCCTTGAGAAATTTTGCATACTTGGGCATTTGTTGCAAAGCTTCAACAAGGGGGATGTTGATGTGTACCTTCCGAAAGATCTCAAGGAATTTAGAGAACTCACTCTCCACATTTTTCTTTTGAAGTCTTTGAGGGAATGGAATTGGTGGGCAATAAGGTGGTGGTGCCTTGTACACATCTTTCTCCTTCTCCTTATCGCCTTGCATTTTTGAGGAAATGTTCTCATCATTGTTCTTGACTTCCGGAGGTATCTTGGACTCTTCAAGTATCTTCCCACTTCTTATAGTGATAGCCTTGCAATGTTCTTTTGGATTCACAACGGTGTTACTCGGAAATTGCCCCTTTTGATGTTGGTTGCTTAAGGATTCAGCAATTTGTCCCACTTTCATTTCAAGCATTTTCAATTGGGTTGCTTGAGCCTCTAACCTTTCGTCGGTTCTTGTCATGTGGGCTTGAGTGGCCGTCATGAATTTCATTAAGATCTCTTCAAGGTTGAGCTTCTTCTCTTCCTTGATCATGCCATCACTCACCGCAAATCCGGGCGGTGGTTGCAAGAAGTTATTGGGATTACCATAGGCAAGATTTGGGTGGCGATTTGTTTGAAATCCTTGATTGTATTGCCCTTGCCCTTGGCCTTGATAACCACCTTGATGTGAAGGCCGAAAATTCCCTTGGCCTCGGTTGTTGTTGTTGTTGATGTAGTTCACATCCTCGAAGCTAGTTTGTTCTTCAACCACGGGCTCTACCCTTGATATTGACATAGCATCAATCTTGTTATTCATGGCGGTCAATTGAGCTGTCAAAAGAGCTATCGGATCCGAGCTTGTTGTAGCCGCCACCTTCTTCAAAATAGTCATCTCCCCCGGAAATTGGTAGCTATTGGCGGCCAAGTTCTCTATGATGTGGGTGGCCTCCTCGTGGCTCTTCTCCAACAATGCTCCATTGGCCGATGCATTCATGTCTCTTTGCATCTCACCACTACACCCGGTATAGAATGAGCAAATAATGGTGTTTTGATCCAAACCATGGTTGGGACACTTCCTTATCATCTCTTTGAATCTCTCCCAAGCTTCATAGAAGGTCTCTCCATCGAATTGATGAAATTGGACAATGTCCTTCTTCATCTTCATTGTCTTACTTGGAGGGAAGAACTTGATAAGGAACCTTTGAGCCATTTTCTCCCATATAGTGATGGAACCAATCTCTAAAGATTGATACCATGTCTTGGCCATGCCCCTTAGTGAGAAGGGAAAGAGTCGGAGTCGAATGGCATCCTCCGGAACTCCATTTATCTTGATAGTATCGCATATCTCCAAGAAATTGCCGAGATGTCCATTCGGGTCATCTTGAGAAAGACCGGCGAATTGATTTTGTTGCACCATGTTGATGAGGGCCGGCTTGAGCTCAAAATTATTGGCATTGATTCTCGGGGCATGCACTCCCACTTGTTGGACCACGGGTTGGAACATATTGCTAATAGGTGGTGGTGGTGGTGCATTCCTTTGAGCCTCTTGCTCATTGATTTGCCCTTGCATGTCCTCCAATTGCCTTTGGAGTTGACGGATTAAATCGAAATTTTCCGCCATAGCTTCCTCCAACTCTCTATCTCTTCTTGTTCTTGCTTTGTTGTGTCGGCAAAAAGCTTCAACCTCAAGGTCTATAGGTATAAGAGGTGCACCTTTAGACCTTGTATTCATACACTACCTATCAACCAACAAGAACAAAGAGTCAAATCACAATCTTAAAATAGAAAACAAAAATTAAAGCAAGTAAAATGTCTAAAGTAGTTAAGCACAATGAAGCAAAATATCACAAGCAAAGAAACTAAACTAATCCCCGGCAACGGCGCCAAAAACTTGTTCGCTAATATTTTCACCACGCCGCAAGTATACGGGTAGTTGTAATATACGGAAGCAAGGTCGTATCCCACAAGGATTAGTAGTTCAATCTAGTGATTATCCTAATTCATTTTACTCAACTATTTAGACTAAACGATTGAGTGATTGGTTTGATTATCTAACTAAATACTTAACAAGTGCAAAGACAAATAAAAATCAAATAAGCAAAGTGGATAAATAAGATGATTAAGGCGATTTAGGGACTAGGCATCGATAATTAAGCAAAAGACTTCAATTATAGCTCAATATTAATCTTGACAATCCTAATTATCTAGAGTGATCTCCCAACTAGTTCTAGCCCCCTCCCGGACGACTAGAACGGTAGATTACGGGTCATAGTTGCCGTCCCCGGTCAACTTCTAACCTATAACTCCCAAAAGCACACAAAGATCGACATACTCTCACCCAACTCTCAACCTCCCGGTTATCGAATTGATATGTTTCCAACACCTTATCTATTGCAATTATTCTCTCCCGATTCAAATTGCAAATTAGAAATGCATAGAATGTGGCCAACAAACCATACAAGAAATAAAACAAGGGTTTGAAAAGATAATGTGCAAAGGAACAAACAAGATTTATATTGAGCGCAAATAATCAATCCATTACAATAATCATCTAGCCTAATCCCCAAATCAAAGAGAAATTTAGCCTATCATGTTCAACAATAACATACCCAATGAAAAGAGAAACATAAATGAAAAAGAGAGAAAGAATGAACAAATCCTATTGAGAAGCTTGCTTCAATCTTCTCTCATCTTCAATCCTTCTTCAAATGGGTAGGAATGAGTATGAATGTTGGGGATTAGGGCTTGGATATGGAGGTAGGAATGTTGGGGATGATGAATATGGGTGAGTATGAGGTTGGGGAAGATGAATAATGTGAGGAAAAGGGGGAGAAAGGGGTTTAAGGGCTGAAAAACGCGACTCCGCTCTTTTCCCGCGGTCATGGCCCGCGCCCGTGGTGCTCAAACGTGGGCAAAACTCAGGGAACCCGCGGTCCCGCCCCGCGGCCGCGGGTGGTGACCGCGGTACACCCCTGGAATTGGGAACAGCTGACCCGCGGTCCCACCCCGCGGCCGCGGGTGGTGACCGCGGGGTACTGGGCGTATTGCGCAGTCCGCTCGTTTTGCTCCGTTCTCCCTCGTCCGGACTCGGATTTGGTCGCCGTTTGCGCTCACGGATTCCTCTCGAGACGTACTTCAATCTCATATCTTCAAAATCCTCCAATTAATCATTGAGGTTTCCTGAAATTGCTCCAAAACTACACCAAGATATCAAATCTTTATAAAACTAAATATTCGGGCACAAACAAGCATTCACAAGCAAAACATGAAGGGAAATGACAACAAAACATGTGGAATTGAGGTACGAAAACCATGTTTGTCAACCCCCCAAACTTAAAGTGTTGTTTGTCCCCAAACGACGAAGAGAAGAGAAATAAAAGTAAACAAACATGTGAGCATGAATTGGTGTCATTTCAAGGGCTTCAAATTTTACAAAAAATCTTTCAAAAGTGCATCACAAGTAGAAATGCATTCCAAGAAGTCACAAGTGATAATGGGTTCAATATTATAACCTCCAAGCTTGAATCCTAACAAAGTGGATGTTTCAATGACGCACTCAACTCTCAAGTGTTTAGAATGGACGTGTTTGCACTCAAATTGAAACAAGTATGCAATCTACCATAAGCTTGCCATTTATCCTAACTCTCTATACTTCAATGTGTTACAAATAAAGATCAAAAAGGGCTTCTATTTAGGTTGCAATGAGAGCTCTTTGGTGAGGTGAGGTGTTTATAGGCAAAGTGACTCATATCCCATACAATTCCCAAATTGAATATGTCATATTCACCATTGTTCTTTTCTAATCAATCAACCAATATCCCCACTTTTCTTCCTTTTCACCCTATGAATACTTATCAAGACCATGATTCAAAAGGCAAATCACTCCCCTTTGTACTATTTTATTCACATGTCTCTTCATTTTTCTTTCTTTTTCTTTTTGAGCTTATAGGAGACTAGTGATTTTCACTCAATCGAAGTTTGACAAGCAATTTCAATCATTTTCCAACCATTTTCATCAAAGCAACCACTAACATTCTAAGTTCTACCCCTTTATCATTGGTTCATTAAAAGAAAGGATACAAGGCACGAAAGGGGTAAACTAGGATCAAATGAGAATTTGGACACAATTTGAGTTAAGTGGCTAACAAAGATGGCCTTAAATCACTTCAATATTAACAACACATCTACTTTTATTTTCAAGAAAGGACTCATGGCAAGTTCTAGAGATCAACACACATGCTCAAATGATTTACACTCAAGAACAAAATGAGATTGTAAATGTATGACAATCAAAGGCTCAATTCTTACAAGCTCATTTTCAAGTTCTTGGAGGCAAAACATTTAACTCACTTGTCACAAGTTCAAACTTTTCATGCATAATCCACAAGTGATACACACAATTTTTCCAAGAAACGATTCATATCATAAGCCCAATGACATTCAATCAACATCACAAAGTTTGATACAATTATCCCAAGCAAAACAAAAACAAAAATATCAACCCAACTAACTCTCAAGCTTTCATTTATTCAACAATAACAAAAACAAGACAACAATACTAAAACAAACAAAAACAAGTAAAGCTTAAGATAGATGAGACAACTAATCCATCTCTCCCCTCCCCCCAAACTTATTTCACACAAAGTGAAAATGAGTTTGGAAGAAAAGAGAAGGAGAAGTTGTCTCGGACTCACAAAAAAAAACTAACATATAAAAAAAAATAAACCATACAAAAATTAAAGGGTACCTTGTTGGGGTGCCTCCCAACTAGCGCTTAGTTTAACGTCATGAGCTAGACGTCTCCATGATGGTGTTATGGCTCGGGGGTGGTTCCAACGAACACTTCAACTTTTGGTTTCAAGGGCAAAAATGCCTTGATTCTTTCCTTCTCAACCACAAAGGTTCTTTCATCCTTCTTTCTCAATTCAATTGCTCCATTGTTGAAAACCTTGTTGATTTTGAAAGGACCCGTCCATTTTGATCTTGGCTTTTCCGGAGGTAGTGATTGACGGAAGGTGAGGAGAAGGACTTCATCATCGGGTGCAAACTTCCGTTTTTGCATCATCTCGTCATTAGCACTTGTTATCCTCTCCTTGTAGAGGCTTGACTTCTCAAATGCGTGATACTCATCTAACTCTTTGAGTTGGAGTACACGGTCTTGCCCCATTGGATGTATCTCATTCTCACCAAAGAATGCATACTTCAAGTGTGTGGGGAGAAGCTTCAACTCCAAGCCTTGGGCTTCCTCCTCTTTCCTTTCTCCCTTCAATTTTTCTTTCATGTTGATGCAAGGTTCAATCACTTGCATCAATTTGCATTCCTCCACTCTCATTCTTTCTTCCCCATCTTTGTGCTTGGGAGCTTTGTGGATTGAGAAGGTAACACTCTCATCATTCACTCTCAATGTGAGCTTGCCCTTTGCAACATCAATTAGGGCCCTCCCCGTCGCCAAGAATGGACGTCCAAGGATCAAAGGTACATCCTTGTCCTCAACCATATCCAACACCACAAAATCCACCGGAAAAATGAATTTGTCAACCCTCACCAAGACATCCTCCACTATCCCTTTTGGATATGAAACGGAACGGTCCGCCATTTGCAAAGCAATCGTGGTTGGCTTAATGGTTCCTATTTCAAGCTTGTTGAAGATGGAGAGAGGCATCAAATTTATGCTTGCTCCCAAATCACACAAGGCCTTTCCAAAACGACCATTTCCAACATCACATGGGATAGTAAAGCTCCCGGGATCCTTGATCTTGATGGGTAGCTTCTTTTGAAGAATGGCACAACATTCTTCGGTGAGGTTGACCGTCTCAAATTCTTCTAATTTCTTCTTCTTGGATAGAACTTCCTTGAGAAATTTTGCATACTTGGGCATTTGTTGCAAAGCTTCAACAAGGGGGATGTTGATGTGTACCTTCCGAAAGATCTCAAGGAATTTAGAGAACTCACTCTCCACATTTTTCTTTTGAAGTCTTTGAGGGAATGGAATTGGTGGGCAATAAGGTGGTGGTGCCTTGTACACATCTTTCTCCTTCTCCTTATCGCCTTGCATTTTTGAGGAAATGTTCTCATCATTGTTCTTGACTTCCGGAGGTATCTTGGACTCTTCAAGTATCTTCCCACTTCTTATAGTGATAGCCTTGCAATGTTCTTTTGGATTCACAACGGTGTTACTCGGAAATTGCCCCTTTTGATGTTGGTTGCTTAAGGATTCAGCAATTTGTCCCACTTTCATTTCAAGCATTTTCAATTGGGTTGCTTGAGCCTCTAACCTTTCGTCGGTTCTTGTCATGTGGGCTTGAGTGGCCGTCATGAATTTCATTAAGATCTCTTCAAGGTTGAGCTTCTTCTCTTCCTTGATCATGCCATCACTCACCGCAAATCCGGGCGGTGGTTGCAAGAAGTTATTGGGATTACCATAGGCAAGATTTGGGTGGCGATTTGTTTGAAATCCTTGATTGTATTGCCCTTGCCCTTGGCCTTGATAACCACCTTGATGTGAAGGCCGGAAATTCCCTTGGCCTCGGTTGTTGTTGTTGTTGATGTAGTTCACATCCTCGAAGCTAGTTTGTTCTTCAACCACGGGCTCTACCCTTGATATTGACATAGCATCAATCTTGTTATTCATGGCGGTCAATTGAGCTGTCAAAAGAGCTATCGGATCCGAGCTTGTTGTAGCCGCCACCTTCTTCAAAATAGTCATCTCCCCCGGAAATTGGTAGCTATTGGCGGCCAAGTTCTCTATGATGTGGGTGGCCTCCTCGTGGCTCTTCTCCAACAATGCTCCATTGGCCGATGCATTCATGTCTCTTTGCATCTCACCACTACACCCGGTATAGAATGAGCAAATAATGGTGTTTTGATCCAAACCATGGTTGGGACACTTCCTTATCATCTCTTTGAATCTCTCCCAAGCTTCATAGAAGGTCTCTCCATCGAATTGATGAAATTGGACAATGTCCTTCTTCATCTTCATTGTCTTACTTGGAGGGAAGAACTTGATAAGGAACCTTTGAGCCATTTTCTCCCATATAGTGATGGAACCAATCTCTAAAGATTGATACCATGTCTTGGCCATGCCCCTTAGTGAGAAGGGAAAGAGTCGGAGTCGAATGGCATCCTCCGGAACTCCATTTATCTTGATAGTATCGCATATCTCCAAGAAATTGCCGAGATGTCCATTCGGGTCATCTTGAGAAAGACCGGTGAATTGATTTTGTTGCACCATGTTGATGAGGGCCGGCTTGAGCTCAAAATTATTGGCATTGATTCTCGGGGCATGCACTCCCACTTGTTGGACCACGGGTTGGAACATATTGCTAATAGGTGGTGGTGGTGGTGCATTCCTTTGAGCCTCTTGCTCATTGATTTGCCCTTGCATGTCCTCCAATTGCCTTTGGAGTTGACGGATTAAATCGAAATTTTCCGCCATAGCTTCCTCCAACTCTCTATCTCTTCTTGTTCTTGCTTTGTTGTGTCGGCAAAAAGCTTCAACCTCAAGGTCTATAGGTATAAGAGGTGCACCTTTAGACCTTGTATTCATACACTACCTATCAACCAACAAGAACAAAGAGTCAAATCACAATCTTAAAATAGAAAACAAAAATTAAAGCAAGTAAAATGTCTAAAGTAGTTAAGCACAATGAAGCAAAATATCACAAGCAAAGAAACTAAACTAATCCCCGGCAACGGCGCCAAAAACTTGTTCGCTAATATTTTCACCACGCCGCAAGTATACGGGTAGTTGTAATATACGGAAGCAAGGTCGTATCCCACAAGGATTAGTAGTTCAATCTAGTGATTATCCTAATTCATTTTACTCAACTATTTAGACTAAACGATTGAGTGATTGGTTTGATTATCTAACTAAATACTTAACAAGTGCAAAGACAAATAAAAATCAAATAAGCAAAGTGGATAAATAAGATGATTAAGGCGATTTAGGGACTAGGCATCGATAATTAAGCAAAAGACTTCAATTATAGCTCAATATTAATCTTGACAATCCTAATTATCTAGAGTGATCTCCCAACTAGTTCTAGCCCCCTCCCGGACGACTAGAACGGTAGATTACGGGTCATAGTTGCCGTCCCCGGTCAACTTCTAACCTATAACTCCCAAAAGCACACAAAGATCGACATACTCTCACCCAACTCTCAACCTCCCGGTTATCGAATTGATATGTTTCCAACACCTTATCTATTGCAATTATTCTCTCCCGATTCAAATTGCAAATTAGAAATGCATAGAATGTGGCCAACAAACCATACAAGAAATAAAACAAGGGTTTGAAAAGATAATGTGCAAAGGAACAAACAAGATTTATATTGAGCGCAAATAATCAATCCATTACAATAATCATCTAGCCTAATCCCCAAATCAAAGAGAAATTTAGCCTATCATGTTCAACAATAACATACCCAATGAAAAGAGAAACATAAATGAAAAAGAGAGAAAGAATGAACAAATCCTATTGAGAAGCTTGCTTCAATCTTCTCTCATCTTCAATCCTTCTTCAAATGGGTAGGAATGAGTATGAATGTTGGGGATTAGGGCTTGGATATGGAGGTAGGAATGTTGGGGATGATGAATATGGGTGAGTATGAGGTTGGGGAAGATGAATAATGTGAGGAAAAGGGGGAGAAAGGGGTTTAAGGGCTGAAAAACGCGACTCCGCTCTTTTCCCGCGGTCATGGCCCGCGCCCGTGGTGCTCAAACGTGGGCAAAACTCAGGGAACCCGCGGTCCCGCCCCGCGGCCGCGGGTGGTGACCGCGGTACACCCCTGGAATTGGGAACAGCTGACCCGCGGTCCCACCCCGCGGCCGCGGGTGGTGACCGCGGGGTACTGGGCGTATTGCGCAGTCCGCTCGTTTTGCTCCGTTCTCCCTCGTCCGGACTCGGATTTGGTCGCCGTTTGCGCTCACGGATTCCTCTCGAGACGTACTTCAATCTCATATCTTCAAAATCCTCCAATTAATCATTGAGGTTTCCTGAAATTGCTCCAAAACTACACCAAGATATCAAATCTTTATAAAACTAAATATTCGGGCACAAACAAGCATTCACAAGCAAAACATGAAGGGAAATGACAACAAAACATGTGGAATTGAGGTACGAAAACCATGTTTGTCACTAAACACCTACTACGCCCGAGCCGCATCGTTGATATGATATACGATTGATGTGTCGCATCTGCTGTTAATCGTATATCGATAATATTTACTCTCTCCGTCTCTCAAATATTTTTCTTTTTCTTTTTTTTTCTATTTTGGTTCGTCCCCAAAACATCTTACTAACCTATTTTTGGAAACAATTTTATTAATTATTATTTTTACAATTTCACTTTTTGTGGGACTCGTTCTCCACTTTTACTAACTATCACTCTTATAATTTCACTTTTTGTGGGACCCATTCTCAACTTATCATATACATAACTAACTTTTATTAAAACCCGTATGTTTGGGGGACGGAGGGAGTATTAAGTTTGTTCAATTTTTTTAAATTTGACGGATAAGAAATAATTTAACTAAACATATGTCATCTGAGTATCATCTCATATGGACCTAATAAGACCAGATAATCATATGAAGCTTTAGAGACCACATATGACATTTGAACGTCAAAATTTTGAAAACCATATTCTTTGGAGTTTGAAATACCACATCTGAATTTTGAGCATCATCTTGTGAGTATCATTTTATCTAGAATTTGTGAAACTATAATTAAGTAATGAGAATAATCTCGTCTCAAACTTTAAACAACATCGTCAAATTTGAAATCATATTCAATCATATATATACGTTTATATATAGATGTATTTACTTAAATAATTAATTAATTATATATATATACATATTAATTTGTGAGTATGATGTGATAAACTTAAACTAATATTATATAATAAAATAAAATACAAATATAAATCTTTTTTAGATATGGAAATTGATTAAAAATCTAGAAAAAAAATAAGAATGAATGAAATTTGAAGAAAATTAAAATAGAGTGATTATACGGCCCCACGTAGGATATGATTTATTTTGCTATTATATATATATATATATATATATATATATATATATATATATATATATATATATATATATATATATAGAGAGAGAGAGAGAGAGAGAGAGATTGAGCATAGACATGTATTTTATTTATTTATAACATTTAGTTGAAGAATATATTTTCTAAAAAATGAATTGACATTTGAATTGATTGCTTTTCGTGGATTAATTTATTGGTATACTTTATTTAAGTTTTAGTCACACTTGGAACAATCTCAATTAAGTGGGTATAATGATTCCTACTCTGGATGCCATCATTTTATTAAGTTAAATTTTTGAAAAAAATGTGGATTGTGAGGCATGATGAGTTCTTGTTGGTCATTGAGTTTATATATATAAGAAAAGTTGGTATGAGGTTGGGAGAGATTTCAGGCGTTTGAAAACAGACGAATGGACCCTCGAAGTGCTAATGTGTTTTAATTTGGCCGGGTTCCGACAATCAAATGGATATGTAGGATTTATAATTAAATGGATATGTTGGATTTATCTAATAGTTTTATACAATTATTTAATAGTACAGACTTTATCTAAGAGTTTTATACGATTATTTAATAGTATAGAATTTATCTATAAATTTATATGATTATTTAATAGTTTTTAAATGTAAAAATTAATTAGAAATGTATAAATAAATAAGAATGAATGAGAATCGAGGAAAATTAGAATAAAGTGATTATGCGATAACACGTAGGATATGATTTATTTTGCTATAATGTAAAAATCGATTATGTAACTACCAATCTCTCAAAAAAATTCTAGGGTTTGTCTATCTAGGTAGAGTCTAGCAACATGTTAGATTTCAGTTCTAGATCATCTTTTAAGAAGTTGGTTGTGAACCTTAAAATATTAAGGTATCATTTGAAGTTTTAAAGGCTTTTTTTAAGTTATAAATCTATGAAGAAGCTTAGAGCATCCGCAATGGGGTTCCTTGATAGCCTACTTGATAGTGGTTGTGTTATTGAGTAGGTAGTGCTGCATTGGGGTTCCTTGATAACCTACTTGATTTTTTTAGTTTTTAAAGAGGAGAGAGAAATTTTTAAAGAGGAGAAGAGAATTAAAAAAAAAAAAAAAATTATCGAGCATACTCGATAACTCGAGTAGCACTCGAGTAGCACTCACTTGCAACGCCTACTCGAGTGCAATACTCGAGTTCGAGTAAGGCATCGAGTACCCCCGTTGCCAATGCTCTTATGCCTCATTTCTACACTTTTGCTAGAAAGCGCAATCTATACCTTATACTGTAAAAAACAAGTAAAAACTCTTTTATACACGTTAACTTATGAATCATGTTTTTTATATGCAATGTTTTTAACGCTTATTTATTTATTCAACATTGTTTTTTGTTTTTAAGAAAATGATGTATTTTTTTTTTAAACTATAACAACCGCACGCAGGCGGCACTATCCACACAAAGGTGGAAACACTACCCACACAAAGGTGGAAACACTACCCACACAAAAGTGATAAAATTATAACAATTGAGAACACTACCCAGAAAACTACCCGCACATAGGCGTGAATTGAACCCAGAACCTCTCACAAATGAAAGTGTTTGGATGCCTCAGTCTTGCCACTTAAACTAGATCTCATCAGCTTAAGAAAATGGTGTATATTAGAACAATTTTCTTTTTATTTACAATGATAAATCATACAAAGATCAATAATTCAAATTAATTCCAATTGAACGATGATTGAAAATTTTAAATTAAAATACTACCCCCCACATCCTAGTTATATAGGTTAATCGAGTTTTGCACAATAATTAAGAAAAGTCATTGAAAAAGAAATGTATACAAGTAATTAAATTTCTAATATAATCATATTTCTTCTTTGACAATTTATTAATGCTAGAAATAATCAAAAAATTAAATAGGGGTGATGATGAAAATGAAATTAAGGGTCTTCTTTTTATAAGGAAAACTTAAGTGAGATATGTGAAACCTATCTAAGGCCCAAGTATGCAAGTTTATATACAAGTTACAACTATAAATAATCTGTTATATTTGTATTATTTTAATATTTTTACAAGTTTAAAACCACACTTATCGGATATAAAGCAACCGTAAATCCCAACTCAACATAGTTGAGTAATACAATTCTTTTAATAACGTCGACCAATATATTCTTGTTCTTGTATAATCATATGATTTCATAAATTAGATTCTTATATTTTGTATAATGGAGGAATCAGGAAGTGAATCTAACAAGAGTAAAAGCAATTTGTTGAGAAAGATCTTTGTGAAGAAGTGAGATCTTGGTTCAAATTGATGATGAATTGATGATCATCTTCTGTTAAAGATAGGAAAAGAGAAAAAAAGAGGATATAGTAAAAGATAGTAGTTTATATTTCAGGGTAAATTCTATGTTGCGCCTCTCGTGTTAGAGGACGCTGCACATGCACCGTTGATGGATGACACGTGTCCCAGGTATTTATTTAATAATTGTTATCGGTTCAGTTGAACCGGTCTGGTTTTCATGAGTAAAGCACAAACCATAGTTAAAACACTGTAGGGCCCCCGCCGCCTGTCGTAGGGATGATGATTGATGATGACATCTTTTCGCAGAATATCGGTAAAGTATCGGTATTGAATCTATTCTATCAATTTGTAATCGTTTTCCATCGGAAAAAATTCTCAGTATAGTCGAAGTGGTATTCTATATGACGTGCCTTTCGTTTGTGTTTTTCTTGTTGTTTTAGATATTTATAATTTTTTTTTGTATATATCCCAGTATGTCTTGTAAAGATTTTCTGTGAAGCTATGGCGGAGGTGTTATCATTACTTTGTAGTTTGACATTTGAGCCCTTAATCCTACGGATTTGATTTTTCCACGTTTTAGTGTGACTATTTTGTCCTCAGTTTACGCGTCTAAAAACTCTGTAATGCGTATCCGAGAAGCAACTAGAGCGTAATTGCTTCTGGGTGTAATTGGGTTGAGTTTATTTTTGAAGATCAAGGTCCTTTTTGTTTCTTTCTTCAGAGCCTTCGGCATTCGAACTTAGCGCATACGTTATGGGCCGAGTTGGGCGACCTCGTCGAAGAATTAGCTTGAAAAGTATGTTTATTTTGACTGGAATTGATGTTTGTTAACAATTTACCTCTTTCATCTGTATGTATTATGATCATTTGAGTAAAATGAATTTAGGTAAATAATAGGGCATGTAAATTGTAATGTACTGTGATCTTATTTGGTGCAGGTGCATGTTGCATTTTGCTGTTTCTTTTTATAGTTTATTTTATATGTATTTATTTGAGTTTGTGTGTTTAGTTGTATTTCTCATGTCATCACCTTTTACGACTTAATGTTGTTTTATTAAGCTTTAGTGTGATCACATTGAAATTTTTGTGTTCATCGTCTGTTGAACCGATTAATGGCATGATTTGGTGGTTATTATGATTTTGTAACCTATTTAAGAAATTCTGTGTAGATGCTGTAATCCCTGTGCGGTCGAAGATGTGGTATTTAGAAGTAATACAATCGCGTCTTTCGCCGCCTAATCTGGAGCATGTCCGTAACTCATGTTTCGGACATTTGTTTTGCATCTCTGACATGGTCTTCCAGGGATAGGTTTACAATGCGCTGTGCAGGAAGCTGGAATCTTCGTCCTTACGTCGAAACTCTTTAGAATTTGTTGTAGGCAATTATAATGTAGAATTTAGTTCAGCTGATTTTGCTCTAATGAGTGGGTTGCTGATGGGTGGGTGTGTTGATCTGCCTAAATGTAGTGAATTTTATACGAAAACTTTTGGTGGTAAACCTAAACTTTTGTTTAGCCACATTGATAGAGCATTCAGCCTCGAATCTTCTAGAAGTCAAGGTGCCTCAGAGTTGTGTTTGAAGCTTGGTTATTTATATCTAGTTTATGGCCTTTTTATGATGACAGATCGGACTTGGAAGGAATTAGAAGTTGGTTATGTTCATCTGATGGATGATTTATCTGCTTTTCTTGCTTATCCTTGGGGTCGGGTTTCGTATGAGTTGCTTGTTGCTCATACGCACAGGTCTCGTAAGACTATAAATAAGCAGCAGAACAATACCAGAAAACTAATTAATTGTGAAGCTCATGGTTTTGTCTATGCCCTGCAATGTTGCTTGTACGAGGTACTCCCTGGTCTAGGTAAGTTTTGTGCTACTCGTTTACAAAGAGATGTCCAGCACCGTGCACGAATGCTGAGGTGGTCCCCATCTAGATATATTATGTTTGATGATGTTTATGAGTTCTTCCTGCCATCTTCCAACTTTATACCCGTAAGTTTTAATGATTGCATAAATATTGTTTATTTTTATGCTTTATATTTTTTTGTTTTAACTTGTAACTAATATTGCTGATTTGTCATTCTTAGGTTCGTATTAGGCTTAGTCCTGCTGACGTTGAAATGCTAGGTCGGCTAGGTGTGTCAGTCGAAGAGAATGTTGCTATTCCATGCCTTCGTGTGAAGCAATCAATGTGAAGAATCAATGTGAAGAATCCTAGTAATATTTGTTTGCCTATTTGTCTTAGTCATTTTTGTTTTAGTTGATGAATATTATCTTATTTTTTTTGTTTTTGATATGTTCTTTTGTTTCTGTTGCTTTGTTTTCTCGCAGTTACCTCATTTAGACAGCCTTTTGATCATCTGAATTTGCCCTCAACCAATATAGGTCATGGTATCGGCACTAGTCTTATGAACTGTGGAATTGTCGACAATCAGTATCCAGAGAAGGTGATGGTAAATCTTAGTTTTTTTTAACTTATGTGGTTTATGTCCTTGGATTTCTTACTTGGCCTTCTTTGTTTTTATCAATTTCAGGTCGATAAACCATCAGTTAAGACCATTCGTGAACGTTTAGCGTCGCTTCAAAAGATCTTCATGTTCAATATGTTTTTGTTAGAAAATCGAATAAAATGTTTGAAGGATCTCTTAAATGACTCATTGGGTAGGCCTAAACATGATGTGCATAAAATAATTAGTGATTTTGTTCTTAATGATGTCTGCGACACACCTGATAGAGCTGATGCTAATAAACTTGAAACGCCTCCGTCTGCACCAATCTTTAAGAGGAAGGCCAGTAACTCTGAGTTAGGTATCAGTCGGTTTTCATGTTCGACGCAACCCTACAAGAAGAGATTCATGGCCCGGGTTATTGAAATATCCGATGATGATACCGAGGAAGATATTGCTGATGTTCAGACCCAATGTGCTAACTTGAACGTAGTTCATGGTGAAAATAGCGTTGTTGAAACAATTTTTAAACAATGGATGGGTTCTGTTGAGTTGACAACTTTGTATGGACATTTTCTGTTTAATAGATTTTATAATTTCCTTTTAATATACCATATTGTGAATTAATACACTGCTGATGTTTGTTAGGCCGGCCGAAGTTCAGTTGCCGTCAGGTAATTCCCAATTTGCCGACGTGGATTGGTTCAAACAGGCCTTGAATTCTAATGAACGCCTTGAGAACTTTGTAAGTTAACTTACTATAAATATATATTCTCAATTATTTGTTGAATGTAAACTATCAATGAATTTGGTCAAACTTTGCAAACATTTCAGCATATGGATGCCTTTTTTAGCACGATGGCAATTAATTATGACATCCAACTTGACAATGTTGGTGTACGTGAATGGACAATAATTGATCGAGTCGGTTTGGTGAGTTGTTGAACTAGTTATCGAGCAACTTATATATTGTTTTCTTATTAGTAATTGTTAATAAGTTTTAATTTACAATATTTAAATTTTGTTATTGTATTTGTTCTTATTTTGTCAGAATGCTCTGAGAGAAACAGATCTTGGTATTTGTAGCAGTGTGCTAGTACCATATTCAAGAGGTTATTACCCACGTTGTTCTGGATTACGTTGGGTTGATTGCAACCGTGTCTTCGGTTTTGCTTGGATTGAAGGGTGTCATTGGATTTTATACGAGTTATCATTGAAGGATGAAGTTATTCGGGTGTACTTTGCCGAGGAAGTTTCTTGGATGGAGGTCAAGTGTTTCTTTGATAATGTGCGTTCCAATTTAAAAAAATTTATACAGTGGGATAATAACTCAGACATTCGGGATCCGTCAACGGAGCGTGAGTGGGAGGTTGTTCGTAGCACATGTTTTGTTGGTGGTCCAGATGGTATTCAAAGTGGTGTTATGGCTCTCAAATTTCTTGAGTGTCTAATTTATAACTTGCCGCTAGCGATTGTTGATCCCGCATGTTGCGCCAGTTATAGATACTCCTTCTGTGCTCAGTTGTTCGCAAATTGTATTCGGAAAGTTTAGTAGAAAATATTGTTGTATCCAGGATCAGATTCCATGACTTTAACGACTCGTATTCTGGTGTTTGTTGATGTTGTGTTGTAATTATACTAAGCGAAGATGTCGGTGGCATTTTGTGGTAAGACTAAATCAGTGTCCTATAATAGTTATTTGTAATGTGAGTGTTTGTGGCCAAGCTCGGAGTTTTCTAAAAATTCGCCGTTTATATTTTCTATAAGATATTAGAGTAGTTATATTGTCTTCCAATTTTTTGTTGTGTTTGTTCTCATTGTATTTGCATCTTTGATAAGTTGTTATTTCCCATTCTTGTATTCTGCTTGGTAATTTCCATATTTATTAGTTTAATGTTTCTGTTATTTATATATTGGGCATGTTATCATAGTTATATTTGACTATAAATTGTCTCGTAGGTTTTGATTGCTGTGAAAAATGTTCACCAATACAGTAGACACAAATTCTTGTTATTTATGATTAATAAAATGTTCACAGTGGTGCATGCCTACATGGGCTTAAATTTGATATATCTGCTGCATGACTAATGAAATTTGATACATTCTCTCACTCTCACAATAACGTAAATTAGCTTTATACTGTCAAGGCAAGTGCATTATATTATTATTAATATTAAGTTGCTGTCAAGAAACTTAATATTGTCCACAATTTGTACAAAGCTTCTTACAATTATCTGAATCGAAACAGTGCTGGATGAGTGTGTTATTAACAATTGTGTTGAAATTCAAAGGGATGGAGAATGAGAATTTGCGTACTAAGGGAATAAGAATGTGCACACAACAATTATTCTATATGCCATTAACAAGATGTTTTTCAAAAATTTCCAAGATTTCCAAAGCAGCTTGTATTGGTGAATGTTGGCAACGAAATTGAATTATGATTCATGAAGCCTTATGTGATCGTCTGAGCCCTTCCGTGTTGGCAGTATTTTATGGATGCAGATACTCTGAAACCGTGGATGTTCAGGATCTGCACATTCGCCGACATTGCATCTATTGTCCTACGGTCTACCTAGACGACAATTGTCTTCGCAAGCAAAGCTAGATTTACAAGCGCTATTCATCAAACTAATGATCAATGCTCACGCTTGGACAACGAAACAGATGGCGAGGCGCGCAAACCTTGCACACAAACAAAGACCTTGGGTTTCCAGTACGTTAGAAGAGCAGGACGAAGAAGAAGAAGTGCCAAGCGCGTTTTTGCAATTACAAGCGAAGCCTTATGGAAGTAATAAGCTACAACTGTAGCTTTTTCGATTTAAAAAAAACGCGCTTGGGATTCACGACTTACAAAAAATGGGTATTCATATTATAAAGTGGGTTCAGAAGTACAAAACCCTAGAACAATCCTCGACGCAACCTAACGGTGGAACATGGAAGAGCAAACGTCGTTGCCGTTGGCACTCAACTTCTACGTACAAATGAATACAGAAAACATATCTGAGCTGGTAAGCAGGATTTAATACTATTCACACCGTAGAGATTTTAATTTTGTTCTGGAAAGGATCGTGTGTAAAACATAATTAATCTCCATGTAAATCCATACGAATTTTCTGCCGCGTCTCTGCAAAAGAACTCCATACCCCGAATTAATATGAGTATTGTTGTCAATTTGTCAGTAACCTTAATAGGTTTCTGGAATAATATATTCTTACAGACGATTGCTAATAAGTTGTTTCACAGGTGTTACCTCATAAAGTAGAAATGGCACTAACTAATATGGCTGCAAGGCGATTGTGTATTCTTCAGCGTACTAAACACTGGAAGTTTTCTATAGAATATGGGAAAATTGTTGATGGTGCGCCAGATTGTTATGATAAGTGGCGTGGATTTGTGGAGAAAAACAAAATTCAATTAGGTGACAGATTGGTGTTTACGTATTTTAGAGATTTCCACTATCACATTTCAATTTTCGGGAGGGATACAGTGGCTGTTGCTATAAGTCCACTGGGAGTAAATGGTATTCATGGACAAGAAAATACAACAAAAAAATACTACTTCCGACGGTCAGACATTACATACTACTATTTGATTCAGTTGTTGTTACTAGAATTTCATTAACCCTAAATTAGAATTATTTCTTACAACTTTTAGAATGTGCAGATGACGTAGTTTTTGAAATGACAATAACTGCTTACAATGTGCAGGCATCTGCAATCGTGGTTAGTAAAGATATCATTATTAATATGTAAGTAATGTATGAATAGTTATAAGTACAAAACTGAACTAACATGCAAATTTCCTTGTATAGGATTTTCCTGCCAAACTATTTCAAATGTTCGAAACACAGAAGATTGCAGCAATTGAAATAGAGAACGAGGCACGGGAAAAATGACGCTTATCCCTTTATCGGTACGTTGAAAACAAGACAACTGGAAGAACTAGAACACGCTTATATAAGGGGTGGAACAAGTTTGTCATTGAAAATGGATTATGCGAAGGTGATGTGTGTAAGTTTAGCCTGTTAAGCAAGACACCTATCTTTAATACTATACATCTTAGTGTTCGAGTTGTCAAATTGTAATAAACAGGTTGAACTAAACTTATATTATTTCTGGAATCTGTGTTAAAATTGTTATTCTATTATATGTAATCTAAATCTGTACCATATGAAAGTTTAAGATATAAATGAGTTCTCAGATGCAAACCCAATGGCATTTCAGTCGCGGTGCCATGAATAACGTAGATAATATCAATATAGAAGAAAGGTGCTTCAAATTATATTGCTGAGAGCCTGTAGATGTATGTAAAGATTATTAGATTGTCATTAACAAAAATAACTATCCATGAATAGGTTCATGTTATTGAGCTAAGCCTCATGAATGGATATTTGCAAACTAACTGAATTCAACTAAAATGCAGACTAAACAACGTACACAAGCTGTTGTCAATAAATTCTAAACATGTTTGGTGGGGAATTATTTTCCAAATGATATTCCATAGGAGTACAGAAGGCTACAATATCTTTGTCTATAGACACCACCTAACGCTGGATTAATTACTGATAGTGGGAGACAACAAATAAGACATTCCAAATACTTAATCGCCATAATGCCACAGTCAGAATTGTTTGCATGTCGTGGAGATTCACGGTATGGAGCAATATCCCAAGCAGACTTGTAGGGCAAGTCCTCCAGCAAATTGGCATCACGACAGATTATAGGCAAAGTAATCGACATATTAAGAAATTCCTTAGAGACAATCGACCATCTCATGGGCAACGAGTCGTAAACAATTATTTCTTGTTCACGCATATTTATCTCAAACAAAACCCAATGATTACCGCAAACATTCAAAACGCTGTAAACACGAGTCTTGGTAGTCCATGCAACAGTCCGTTTCAGAGGTTTGGTACCACTGATAAACGATGCAATATATTTACGGATACTTTCGACATCAGGAGACTTTAGACTATCCTGTAGAAAAACAAAAACAATAGCATTTAGAAGCAAATAAAGGAATAAAATTCCACCAAGTGTGATACATTTTTCATTTTGAGAATTCGGAAACATACCGCTACAAACATCTCCAAAAAAGTCCATTCCAATTTGGATTGAAAACCGCCATTTTCTTCATATACTGAAGAAACAAGATATAAAAGAGCTTCGACATGCTGCAAAGAAGAAGTATAAAATGATAAATCCTGCTTATAGAGTGAGCAGAATTCAAAACTAAAAATAGAGAACACAAAAACAAAAAAAAAACCAATAAATTAATGGAATGAATAATACATCAGTCCGTAACCATTTTTGTCCATTTTTAATATCATCAAACCATTCACGATCAGCATACTTCAGTATTTCTGAGGGTAGCCGTAGCTCTTCGGACGTATTTTTTCTGTGCATGCAGACAAAAAAATTAAACCATCAGAGATTATAAGAGTCTAAAGAAAATAAACAGACAGCTATAACACTAACAGTCTATTCTTCTTTGCAGTTGCTTGCCAGCGTAAAAATGCATTCCAAACCACAGTCTCACTGTCAGCAAGTTCACCAAACATCCAACCAAACCCACCACTGGCTGCACAAAGCTTCTGAGTCGAGAGACGAGGTCCGCTTACATCAGAGCAGATCAATGACTTTTGTATTTTAGCCTCTCGGCTTCTGGTCCTTTGACTACTGTGAGCAGAAAAAATCTCACTATAAATTGACCTAGGTAACTCTTCGCAGACAGGTGACAAATGCGAACTTGGTTCTTCATGTGAAATTTTACAACTAAACGATGGTAAATCAACTTTCCCAGAATCTTCAAACCCAACGTTTACAGGACTGCTTAAAGTTGGGGGTTTTACACCCAAAGAATTACGACAACAAATTTTAGCCTCCCGTAATTCAGCTAGAACTAATTCAGTCTGTTTTAAACGCTCTTCGAGAGCACAAAATCTGGTTTCAAATTTGACCTCCAAACTCTTCACAGACTCCATTACTACATTCAGCATAAATTTAAGTTCCTACAGTAAAATCAATAAGAATTAAAATACAATCAAATTAAAGATAATAGGAACAGTTCAGGGGTTATAAACTAACCAAACTAGGAGCTCCTTTGGAAACAAAATTATTTGTCGTCAGATCTTTCTCCAATGCATCAGATTCAACGATCTTGCACATTGAATCCTTATCCCTAACTGTTTTTCCAGCAATCTTATTACAATGCATAACCTTACCTTGGGAACGAATTCTATCCGAACACCTTCTCGGTGATTTAACAGACTTTTCACAACCACGACGACTATTTCCAGTTTCACAATGCACATCGGTTGGACTACTTGGGAAAAGCTTATTCAAACTCTCATTCAATTGAGGTGAGGTTACCGCAAATGACGTGGTATTTGGCATTCCTAATTTATTAAGCATACAGAGCTCCTCTGCCGATGCCACAACAGACCCCTGTTGTGGTTCCACAACAGGCATTAAATAATTATCAAATAAAACAGACAATACAAATGCTAATCAATTTACGATGACAAAAAAAAGATTAAACTGAAACACAAAACACAATAACAAAATTAATTACCAGCTTATATGGACTTGAACGATTGAAAAACAGAAATAGGTCATCAAATTCATAGTAAGGCTCGCTCGTCCAACGTAAAATTCTGGCACAGCAGGGACGTCTATTGACTACAGATTTCGCACAAAATGATGCAAGTTCGGGAATAACCTCATAAGCCCATGCCTGTAGAACAAAAACAAAACCACGAGCCTCTATTCGAAGCTTTGAATCTTTACCTTCATAACCATTGATACAAGCTTTTGCACTAAATGTACGCAACAAAAGTTCATCATAGGTAACACGGCCCCAACGATATTCATTGAACTTATCCATATCATCCATCAGGTGCATGTAACCTAAGTCTAAACACCTTGTGGATCTATCCTTAGCCATAACCACACCATATAAAATACACAACAAAGCCAACCTCAAGCATAATTCAGAATTACCGCGACTTCTATCACATTCCTTTAGAAATCGTTTTTGTATGTCAGAGAAGCTCAATTTTTTAACACCTTTAAATACAGTGGCATGAAACTGAGAACTAGCCGGTAGTTGCTTACTACCTGTCATTTTCAGCCCACTAACGAGTGCATGATCACCAGGACCAAAGTCTACCAAACTATGACCGATATTGTAAGTCAAGCATCCTGGATTTGAGGGATTCCGAAGCATGCGACACATTGCAATATACAGTTGACCCTGAAATTGTAAGTCAGCCATGTCGACCAAATGTCCAATACTGGACAGCCGCAAAGCACAAATATTTGCCAACGACAAACGGTCCCGGATAACATCAAGTACCCAAAAACTAAACCGCGTTGAAACCATTCCACCTAATCATATAAGTATAAGGATAAAATGACTGATTAGACTTCGTTAAAACATATATGTAAAAGAAAAAATGAATTGTGGAGAGTTAATAAACCTATTTGTATCAAAACAATAACTTTCTGTGATTACATATTATTAATAAACATTGATGCAGAAAACTTAAAACAAACAAAATATTAAATAACGATATGCTACATAATACAATCTACATTTCATTAGAACATTGCTCAATGCTCGTTGTATATACGAAAAATTAGTAAAGAGTCGACAACACAATTTCAGGTCTAAATAAAAAGGTTGTCAACTCAAATTGCATAACAAAATGAAACAACTAAGAGTAAATGTTTTTTAATGGATACAGCTGAAAACCATGTTACTCACAAAACTTTCTTAATGTTAATTAAAACGACATAAATTAGAATAAAGAAGAATGTATAATGCCAGAAAGCCAGCCAATAAAATAGAGTTCAACAATAGTAACAGCAAAATTGTGTTAAAAGTGAAATCCCCGAAAACCTACTCACCAGAAACAAAAAATGCCCTTGTATGCGCAATAAGATAAGAGCACAAATGTACAAATCTAACATACTATCAATTCACCCACGATTTGAAAAAACATATTTAATCTCCAGAATAATCAAATTATGAAGTTGCAATTGGAAGGAAGCAGATCGTTTTCTACAGAAATATGCAAAACAAAAAATAACTGCAGTACAAAAGCCATTAATAATACAGAGGAAGATAGTCAAAATTGCACGGTAATGCATAGATTGTATATTTACCGAGCCCGCTGGATCGAGTTCTTTTCTTGCCCATACTGGTTTTCTTGTCTTTATGAGTATTACTAAAGAAACTGAAGAGTAAATCTGCACAACAGAACCACCGGAAGAAGGGTTTCGATGGACAACATTCACAAATAAGAATATATTACCGAGCTTCAGCAAAACAATAAAAAAAATCCGAACAAATTGACGAATTTGATATCTTCCCGATATCATATCGGGAATTAAATTCATAATGAAACCCTATACCTAGAAATGAATACGACAAAAGTAACTAGGGTGTAAAATTAGAACCAGGGTTAATAAAAAACCAGCCCGAGTGCTTGCAACCAGTTCGATGCCGGTTTACACAAAAAACCGAATATTACAGATGGCGCCCATCCAACGTTACGGCGCAGCATGCTCTAACGAGAGCGGCGTAGCATAGACAGACCCATATTTCAGGGGACTTTTTCTTGAAACTAGGCTGCTAGGCTGCTATAATGATTGATGTTTGAAGTTCTTTGTCTTGTTCTCTACGAAAATTTTGGCTAATTTTTTGAATGAATTCACTAAGACATAATCACAGGTTGCAAACCAAAGATCGAAGATGGGTTGGAAATTCAAGACATTTCAGAGTGAAACAAAGCTTTAATTTGGAACATGCATGCCAAGGCCGACTCGTTATGGAAGAGTTTATCAAAGGAAAAGATCTATGGCAAAATCTCTGAGCAAAGTAGCAATTGTAAATTAATCAAAAATACGACATTTGGGATTTTATCATCCAAAAGTGAGAAGAAATTTGCTGAAAGTCAAAGACATACTTGAGGAATGGGACAACAACAACATATATAGTATTTATACATATTTGCCTAAGATCATATATTATATTCCAGACTATAATTATTTGTTAGATTTAGTCAAATTATTATTTTTGTCTTTATAAAATTAAATTAATTAGTTACTATACTACACATTTGGAAATGAAAAGTTACTTAATTATAAAATGCAATAAATTGAGATATATATTTTGATGGGTAAGTTCATTTTTTATGTATTTAATCAAAATGGTATTATGTATTTTCTTATTGAACAAAATATTAAGCAATATATCTGATATCATTTATGTGAATAGAATACTTTGAATGTATCTAAAATTTAAATTCACCAAAGACTTTGATTGCTTCTTTTTACACCATTAATTATCAATGATAAAATATTTGTTGTTTTTTATTTATTTATTATATTATTAGTTGTTAGGACATTTTTCGCCATGATCCATATTAGGGTTTAGTAAAACTAATTATTTGATAATATAAAATTAGTAAAATTATTATTTATTTTTCTTTTGATATTAGTCTTATTAGTAATTATTTTGTTATACACGATTTTTTAAAATAGATATCCACAATTGTATTTGTATGTACTTTCCCTTTGTCTTTATATACAATTGTATTTGTATGTATTTTTATAATTTAATAGTCAATGAGGCCTAGTTCAGGTGGCTGAGGCACCCAAAGACTCTTCTTTGTGAGAGGTACGTATTGGGTTCAATTTCGCTTGCGCACGGGTAGTTTTCTTACTTTTGTGTGGATAGTAGTCCTGCCTGCGTGCGGGTAATTTTCTCACCTTTGTGTGGTGTAGAGGTCTCGCCTGTGTGCGGGTTGCTTATTTGATTATATAATGTATACTTCTTCTATTGTAAAAATAATAATTTTATAATTTAATAACATTGTCTATATACGTAAATTATATATATAAAAAAAGAATAAAAAAAATAACATCGTCTATATGTACAATTGCATTTGTATGTATTCTTATAATTTAATAACATTGGATTAATTGAAAGGAAATTGTATCACAAAATTAAGGATTCTTACTTAATACGCATGAAAGTGGAGTATTATTTTCTGTTTTTTCTCATCCAAATTCCTTAATCCACCTATTATCATTAGAGGCACTCTCTCGTGCAATTGATTTTTGAATGACAATATTTCAACAAATAAATGACACTTGAAAATCTTCAAGTGTCATTTGTATGTTGAAATAGTGATTCGAAAATATTCAAGTGTAATTTCTCGAATGAAGTAGTGTTATTTTGAAAATCAATTGCACGGTGCAATCAGTACAAGAGTATTTGCGTTATCATTATGACTTTGACAAGAACATATGCTTTTTCGTTACTCAAAAAAAGAAAAAGAAAAAGAAAAAGAAAAGGAGGGGGGGGGGCATGTGCTTTTCGTTTCAATGACAAATTATGTAATTAAAACAAACAAAATTATAGTATGAATCACCAAATTTCATGCATGATTGAATGTTGAATCTAACTAATGATGACAACACTGGCACTACTTGAATTGGATAACAATAAATGTGCAAATGAAAGAAAATGACGGTTTTTTCCATGGCGATGAGTCGGTGGTGTTAGATCTACCTCATAAACTTTTCAAAATAATTTATAAATTAATTGAAAGTTTATATATTTTTTGAAAATACTTGATAACTTAAACTCATAAACATCTTATAAATTATAAAATAAGTTTCCATAACTTATAAGTTCTCAAAAAAAAAAAAATCAAGCTCAACTTATTTTTTTATAATCTCATATGTAGTTTTATTATATAAATTTTTTTTTACTATAATTTATTATTTCCATCGTATTTTATTCTAATTTCATTTCTCTCAGATGTTCTCTCTAATTCACAATTCTTTCATTAGCTTACAAAATGAATTATTCAAATATTTTGATAATTTATTTATAAGCTCTTGAGCCTTGAGATATTCTTTTCTTATAAGCTACGAAAACATTTTATAAATTATTACTGTTAAAATTTACGAACTCTTTAAAATAAGTTTAGTTAATTAATTTTTTAGGTCAAAAAATTTAAATTAGTTAACGAAGATCTTTTTATAAGAACATGTATCAATATCATGTATGTTTATTTAGTGCACCTAAAATAACGGCTACGGGGAGTGGGTGATAGCATGGTCAGCGATACCATTCATTCAATCATTCTACTCCTTTTCAAGCATTGATACGCCAATAATGTGCAAAAATAAAAGGACACTTTCTTTTGGTTTCAACTATTATTCTTAAAAAAAAAAAAAAACTATTATTCTTAAAAAAAAAAAAAAAAATTGGCTTTCCACCTTTGCTTTATTTTATTCTTGTGTGTTTAACATGGGTTGTCTATGTCTAGGAGTATTGTTTACTAGTTATATAAGATAGTATTATTTATAGAGTTAATTGACCGTAAATATTTAAATTATATACCCAAATTTTGATTTTTAATCAGATCAACTTTTTTGATAAAAAAATACATAGATTTTTATCTTTATGGAATTTGACCTGATTCCAAAAGTTCGTTGAACAATTACTTTCTTGTTTGAATTTTGATGGCAATCCGAAAGTATCGTTGGAAAGTTCTTGACATTATCTTTCTAATTATACTTATATTGTTGAGTTTTGGTTATCAAAAGTTGTCGAAAAAAAAAAGAAAAAATACAAATTTCGTGACATCAGTTTTCATATAATTTTTTTTACACTTTCGATAATCAAAACCCAACAATATAAGTATCATTAAAAAAAATAACGTTAAAATCGGTACGTTCAGATTGCCCACTAGAAATTAGACAAAGTTATTAGTCGGCGAATTTTCAACTAAGGTCAAATTAAAAAAAAAATTATGTATTTTTTGACAAAAAAATAGATTGTATTAAAAATCAAAATTTTGATATAACTTGTGTATTTATAGGTAGTTATACTTTATTTTAATTATATAAGTTAATGCGTATTGCTATTATTTCGTTGGTGAAATAAACAATTGATATAAATAATGCAATATCCACCTTGGATCGTATAATTTTTTTAAAAAATAAATAAAAAACTTTTAATCTATTTGTTTATTTCACTTGTGTATCAAATTTTACTTGTCCAATACAACATTATCATATTATAAGAAAATTATCATTTTTAGACTTAGAATCTATATTGAGAATTAGAATAATTTGTGTATCAAATTTTACTTGTCCAATACAACATTAGCATATTGTAAGCAAATGATCATTTAAAAATTAAATAAGAACTAGTATTATATACTTATATGAAAGTGTAACTATAAAACTTACAAATTAAACATGGTCTTCTGTAATGATCTAATTATAGGAGCCGAAAGAAAATTCTAATTCTAGTATGATAAAACTCTTCATTAACAGGTATGTCATAGATTTTCATTCTAAAAAAACATGTATGTCATAAACTTATATATGTATATCGTTTGCACACATTATGTGTGATGCAAGGATTCTAAGAAGGTGTTTGGCTAAACTTATTTTAAAGAGCTTATAAGATGTAGTTTTTAAGATCTTATAAGTTGTCAAAGTGTTTGGATAATTGAACTTATAAATTAGAAAGATAATTTTTAGTTAGAGAGAGAAATTTTTTGTTAGAGACAGAAAATCGAAAAGAGATGAAATTAGAATGACATATTATGAAAATAAAAAAGTATAATTGAGTTATTTTTGTAAAATGAGTGTTGCTTATAAGAAAATGAGAAAATATCTTATAAACAACACTCATTTTACAAAAATAACTCAATTATAATGAGTGTTATTTATAAACTCTTTAAGAGCTTATTTTACTAAACACTTTGAAGAAGCTTATAAGCTCGGCCAAACAATCTCTAAGCTGAGTCGATGATGTTCAAGAAGGAAAGGTGAGCCCAAACGTCCGAAGAAGCCACCTGCACAGCTTAAAGATTTTCACATGCCAAGTAAATAGGAGTAGTTGATTGGTTGGTTGTTATATTATTATTATTTGGATAATTAGTTAATTTTTTTCTTATGAATAAACAAGTAAATTTGAAGATTGTGTAACAATAAATTTGAATTTAAGATATTTGAGGTTTTTTTTAGTAAATGAAAATTTTATTCACACACGAGGAGTGCAACCCAAAAGCGAGAATCAGAGTTACATATGGATAAAAAGAGTCAAATTACAACAACTTAAGGCAATAAGATGGATTACAAATCCAATCACTCAAACTATAACAAACAACACTAGGAGATAGATTTGATACCCAAAACTAAAACTTCAGTCTAACCATCTCAATAAGGTCCTCTCGATGAGTTATTGAAAACTATCGCATTTCGATGAATCCATAGGTTTCATATAATACAAATCCAAAGTGCTTTCCACCATTCCACCGAACTTTTCTTCCTTGCAATTCCCAAATGTTGCAAAAAGTGACAAGACAGAGTATCATGCCCGACCTAATAAATTCCAAACCAACTATAACACTTGACCCAAACTCTACATGCAAACGAGCAGGAGAAAAATAAGTGTTCAACAGATTCACTTTGTGTCGAGCAGAAAGGGCACCTGCCATCATCAAGCTCGCATATCACACCCTTTTTCAATAGATTTTGTCGTGTTGGAATTCTATTTTGAAGAAGTTTCTAACAAAATGAGCTTGTCTTGATTGGAGTGAACTTGCACAAGATATTTTTCAGATTTTCATCTGCCCATCTTCCTTGACTCGCTCTCTTTTCGATCTCCAAATAAGCCGACTTTACTTTCTGCAACCCACGTCTAGCCATCCTCTTTGTTTTTGGTTGGCTTGAACCTGTCAATAAAGAGAAATTAAACGGGTATATAATTCTTTTTCCCACTCAAATAAATCCCTCCTCCATTTTCACTCCCACTCCCACGGATTATCAATTCATTTTCCTTTCTCTTTGAGGCAAATTTCCTTATCTATTGTTACTGTGAATAGCCTATTAAGATATTTGACCTTAAATATTAATCATGTTATTACTAGACCAATACATGCCTATTTCTTATTTTAATTTGTCATTAAAGTGTTTTTTTTTTATGATGTTATTAAAGTGTGATAATGAAATTATCCACTTCTTAGAAAAATATAGAATTACATATTTCAATAAAGATTAGACTATTTTTGCAACCAGTGCCATGTAATTTGTCCATTCAAAATTTATAAATTTATTTTTTGAATTTAAAATTCATATTTTCTTCTTTTTTTAAACGAAAATTCATAAAAAAAAAGTTAAGAACGTTATTTCTTAACTTCAATTTTATTGTTGGAGAGTATATTCATGTAGCCTTCCATTGGTAGACGACTTGAACCATAAGTCACTTTGAAGAAATCAATTTTATTTGTCTCCGAAGGACATCTAACTAGTATGCAAGCTTTGTTCGTAATCAACCAAGTTTAGAGTTTAAATTTCATCATTCTTGTTATGTTAAGTAAAATAAAATATAAATTAATTTTATTTCTAATTTTTGATTGAATTTTTTGGAATTCCAGTTTAA
This sequence comes from Salvia miltiorrhiza, assembly GCF_028751815.1. Taxonomy (NCBI): domain Eukaryota; kingdom Viridiplantae; phylum Streptophyta; class Magnoliopsida; order Lamiales; family Lamiaceae; genus Salvia; species Salvia miltiorrhiza. Next base: position 57,159,477 of record NC_080388.1, read on the forward strand.
AAGTAGTATCTACCTTAACAAAATAAAATAAAATCTAACCTTCCATTTAGTCAATTTTTTGTTTGGTAAACTAAGTTCATTTAAATGTTCCATGATAAAGATTAGACTATAACTCATTTTCAATTCAAAATTCCGTTAAAATGACTGGCAAACTAGATAGGAGACTAGAGAGGACAAAACATATTAATTCCAAAAAACAAAAATCATATATTTTTTGTTAATTTTAAAAATTACTATCTTTGTCTCACGAAAATATGAACAATTTGTCATTTTGGAGCGTCGCACAAAAATATGAACATTTCCATTTTTATACACTATAAATTTATTTTTTATCCCTCATTTTCTTACTTATTTACAAAAAAACCATTATAATCCATCACTATTTCTTCTCAAATTAACTCGTTATTCTCACGACACTTTATAAAATAAAACATATTTTTCACTCACATTGACTCTCAATTAATATCTCTTAAAATCCGTATATCTCTCAATTATTTATAATTTTACGAGACAAAAGGAGTATTTGCCTAAAAAAATAATAAAAGGGTTGTAAATAAAATTAGCCACCCTTTACCATTCTCCTTTCATGTATTCGATGTAGTCATATGTAAATAATAATAAAAAAATTAATAAAAGTGTGTTTTTTTTATGAACAAATTCATCATGAGAAAATAAAAGATAATAAAAATTTATATTTTTTAAATATTTATTTTTATTTTTTATAAAAGAGAAATTTATTATTTTTCATTACTTCTTTTCATTTTAAGGAAGAGTAATATTACTCCATTCGTCCCACGAAACATGATCCAATTTTCTTTTTAGTTTGTCCCACGAAGTTTGATTTGTTTCTAAAAATGTCAAAAAATTTATCATTTATTCATATTTTCACTTTTTCACATACCACACTTAACACACAAAATACCAACTTTTTAATTCGCGTGCCGAAAAGAAATGGGTCATGGTTCATGGGACGGATGAAGTATTATTTTAAAAATTGAGTGATAAAACTAGGGGTGAGTAAAATATCCAAAATCCAAATATCCGATCCGAACCAAACCGAAATTTAAAATTTGGTTCGGATTTTTCGAATTTTCGGATCGGATCGGATTGGCACTTTAAAAATCCGAAATATATTTATAATATAATTAATATTATAAATAAATATATATAATTATTAGTTTTTAAATAGTTAAATGGAGTATTTCTAAATTCTAATCCTATGCTCTTATTTTGGTTGATTATAATTAATGGTTTGTTAATTAGGGCCTCAATTTGATTGTAATTATCTAATAGGTTAGATTGACATCTATTTCGGATTTATCAATTTTTTTTTTTTTAACATTTTGGATTTTTCGATTCGGATTGAATCGGATCGGATAAAAATTTGATCCGAAATCTGAATGCTCACTCCCAAGATAAAACTATTAGAAAGAAAAAAAAAGGTATTTAAAGACATAAATTTATAAAGAGAGGGTTGTATAGTGTACTACTCACTAGTCACTACTGTGTAGTGAAGTGGGAGCGCCGCGGCAAAATAATCCCCTGGTGGACCCCACTCTAACGCATAATAAAAACATTTCTCAAATAATACTAATATTTTCTCTCACATCAATCGTTTTCTCTCTCCTCCCCTTTCTCCTTCGTTTTGTCTGACTCTGCAGAACTTTTTTCCCTCTTCAGACAACTAAAGCCTGTCTCACCGAACAGGAAGAAGCAAAACCCCCCCCCCCCCAAAATTCCAGAAAAAATCGAGTCAAAAACCCTAGGCGAACACGACCTGCTACAAAGTCCCTATCTCTCTCCATTTTCATGGAATCTCTCTCCAAATCTTCGCACAGGAGAAAGCACTCAACTACGACGGCGAATGTCTTCTCCTCATCTTTCTCCTTCAAGAACCCCTACGGAGACGTTTTACTGCCGAATGGAGCTGAGAGGAAGTCGCTACAAGTTCACGAGTACTCCGAGATTTTCTCCGGCTCCTCTTCCATTCCAGTGCTTGATCTTTCGGCCATGGACGAGCGGGTCGCCTTGGGCGATCTCCGGAGCTCCAAGCTCGATTACACCAACATCTTCTCCGGCTTGACGCATGACGACGTTTTCGTGCCGTACGAGGAGTTGCTTAATGGTTCTGCTAAGAGAGCTAAACCGCGGTGAGTTTCTATTCTTTCATTTCGCAAGGAAATTTTGAATTTTACAGTAAATGTGTGAATGTTGCACTTGCTTGCGCGTGAATGTTATGCTATCGGGTTCTGGAATTAGTAAATGTGTTTTTTCTGTCACATTTTTGAAGAATCTTTGTCAAAATTCTCGCTTAGGAAAGAAATCATTTTTGTTTTGCTTGATTTTATTAAAGAAAAAATTGGAATTAAAATAAAAACCTGCTCGACTGAACTGTGGTACTCTTGTAATGCTAGTAACAGGATGAACTAATTTACAGTGTCAAAGTTGTAGGCGGTGATGCTCATTGTCAATTAAAACTTAACAGTGTCCGAAAATCCATTTGATGCGCAGTTCTAGATATGAATTTCCATTAAATCTCTTCCATTGGCGTGTGTTATATGTCGTAGTCAATACTTGTTCAACTCTACTATAGAAAAATATCTGTTGTTAATTGCTTCTGGCAGTGGTAACCCGTATACTCTATGGCAGCGTCTAATGTCATCTTTGGTATAATATGAATATTTTGGATAGTATGTTATTTTGAAGTTGATATTCACATTTAATTTGAAGATATCAACTGTTCCACTGTAGAGCTGTCTTTTTTAAAAGTGCAAAAGCGTATTGGTTTGCATTTTCCCCACATGGCGTGTGCTCGATTTCTTGTAATCCGATTGCGGTTAGTGAGTTAGTCTCTGTTTAAAATGGCATAACCATTTGTTTTCTATTTCATTCTTTCAAATGGAAAGCTGATAATAGTTACAATAATAGTCATAGTTGCCAATTCCTATGACTCCTTGCAGCCAGTGTTCCCGGATTTTCTGAGCATTAATTTGTTTGCCCAATTACCTTCCCAGCTGTAAAGTATCTTCTCAAAATAGGAGGAGGTGTCTAGTTACCTGACTTGATGTCAGTAGGAATCCATGTATATATTATTTAATATATTACACTCAAGCTCTAATTTTATGACAAACAATTTAGCATCTGATCTTCTCTGCGTAGCAAACCAAAATATCAAAGGAAAAGAATGCATTCTCTCCTGGCCTTTGAAGAGGAGAAGGCAGAGAAAGAGTTCAAAGAATCTGAGGCTTGTAAATCAATATTGGAAAAAGTAAACTGAAATAGTCTTTTATTTTCTATATAGGCAAAACAAGGCTGACCTTGTGATAACTCAGAAGGTATATATAAGAACGAATGACATCCATGCATGAAAAAGTAATTTCTTACGCTAGAAATTGGTGAATTATGAAATGAAAATAATTTGTACAGGACATAAAAATTAACTTATCAGATAAATTGAAAAAAGTTGGATATTCTTTCCATTGAGAGGATTAGTCATATTTCCTCTCTAGCTCCTATTTATGCTTTTGTTTATATGTTGAGATAAGTATTAAAGGCTTTTCTCGTACCCCTTTTCTTTTGATTGGAGGGGTTGGTACGAAGGTGTTAGGATGGACAGGTGAGAAATGAGATGTGGGAGATAATTACATATTCTTTAAGTTTTTTGTAATATTTGGCATTTAAATGTGCATGTTGACCTCATTATATCTTGAAATTTGAAACAAAAATGATTTAATGCCTAGTTATATTTTGTGCTTCTATGGTGCATCTCATTTGTCTGAAAATAAATTGATGGAAAGAGTTGTATGCTTGATCCAAATTATTTTGTAGGATTCCAATGGAGGGGCGGCCTCATAGACAAGAATCAGGTTCTCGACATTCTTCAAGAAAGACACAAAGGTCCCCTGGTGTGGCATCTGATCAGTCTATTGATAGAGTTAAGCTGCAAGAATCAGGTTCTCCACCTTCTATAGTAAAGATGGAAAGGCCCTCTGGTGTGGCATCTGATCCATCTTTTGATGAAGGGAAGCTGCAAGAATCTGGTTCTCTACATCCTTCAATAAAAACAGAAAGGCCCTCTGGTGTGGTATCTGAACAGTCTACCGATGGAAGTGAGCAGCAATTTAACTTGTCTTTCAATAGGACCAATCAAATAAATGTTGATGCATCAGATGCGAAGACGCACATAGCAGAGCTCCATGCTGTTCCTGGATTTACTCATTTTGTTGATGGAGGTCGGCCACATAAGGGAAAGAATGACAGGCCACCTTTACTCAAACACGAAGTTAGTCGCACTTGGAGTTTCAGTGCTGAAGTTGAACCTGTCAATGCTGATGGTGGATCAAGCTTGGAGAAATCACGGGTACTGGATGAGTCTCACCATGTGAATGAACTTAATTTCAATTCACCACTGTCAAATGCACCCATGTCGTCAAGTCATCCAACAAATTTAAGTGATAACAAGGAAGTCAGACAGTCAAGGACATCTGGGTTTGCTTCTAAAGAAGATGTTTCGCAGAAGATTGCTGGTGAATCTCCTGAGGATTTTGATGATAACTCTGTTGATGGTGTATCTGCTGCTGCCTTGAAGAAGGCCATAGAACAGGCACAAGAAAGTATAAGAATAGCGAAAATAATAATGGAAAAGAAGAAGGATGGTTATCAAGATGGATCAAAGCTTAGGCCTATAAGTTGCTTGAAAGTTGCAGATAGGGAAACTAAAATTGACCATGAGGCCTTTGGATCAAAAAACAACAGTACCAGGAAAAAGTACGAAGAAATAGATCCTATATTCTCTGCACCTGCCGGGTTTGATGGAAAATTAACTCCATGTTTTCCTGCTGAACGTTCTGAGGGCAAAAGGGTGTTGGAGAATGTTGTAACAGATAATGAACCAGGAGAGACATTTGCAGGCCGAAATAAGTTATTTGCTTCAAATGACACTCAGAGTGAGACAACACAGGTTGATGAAACTGTTCAAGTAGAAAAGCTTGAAAAAAATGTGGAAGCAGATGAAGTGCTAAGAGAGGGAAAAAGTTCTTCTGGATGTGAAGCTGTTGATTTGGAGCCTGCAAAGGCAGGCAACTTTAATAGCTTAGTACCCCCCATGAGTGAACTTGCATCTGACCTTGGAAGGTTGGAAACAGGCACAGAAACCTTTAAACGGAGAAATGTTACCGCTGCTCTTATAAAAAGATCTGAAGTTGTTCCTGAACTAGTGGAAGGGGCACAGCATACATCCCAAAGGACACAAGGGATAGAGAAGAGTTGGGAAGAAGGTGAAGTATGTCAGACCACTTTTGTTCATGCAGAAGGACCTCAAAATGATGGTGGAAAGGTACTCAGTAGTTCTCAAAGAATTGCTGAGCATGACAAGGCAGTGGATGAAGATTGTGAAAATTTAAGGACCTGCCCAGAGGATGGAGTGAATGATGAGAGAGAAAATGATAGGGATGATAAGAAACAGCATGAGAAGAAACTTGAAGAGTGTGACAAAATGGCTAATGCAAGATCAGAGTCTAATGACATGCTCGATGAATCACATAATCTGGCTAGGAATGAAAGTCTGGACCCACAAGAGATAGACAGAAAAACTGAAAGTGTCTCTGGATTCGAAGTGGATGGCCAGAGACATGCAAAAAATTATGATGAAGAAATTAGGAGGACCGGGCAGACAGAGGGCCGCCTCTGGTTTGACGATAAAGAGCAGCTGAAGGAAGTCTTGCTGGAGGAGGTAATCAATGATGGGAAATCTGATGTGTTCCCAGAAGTAGGGGAGTCAAAAATTAAAGTTGACAAGGCTCATCAACCGCAAATTAATGATAACAAGCAGTATTTTGCTGATACTGGTGAAGAGCCAAAATTAACTGAAGAACTTCTACGGAATCAAGTTGAAGAGGAACATGTTAATACTACTATTAAGTATGAAACTGTGGGGACCAATGTGATGGAGGCAAACCATTGCACCAATGTTCAGAAGAGGGAAACTGAGGAAACAGACAACAGTAAGAGGGGTGCTGGCAAAGGTGAAGGTCAAGAGGCTGCTTGTCAAGGGGATGTCAATGAAGCTGTTAATTTGGGTAGTGGAGAGGCTAGCATCATCTTTTCTGCTCCTCATACTAATGGAACTAGCAATATCGTTGCTGAAACTGAAGAATCCTGTTGTGTTGAGTCAAACAGCAAAGCGGAAGAACATCATAAATCAGTCAAAAATTCTGAAGAGGATGTGCCCAAATCAAAGGGAGCAGTTTCTGCACTTGGTGAGGACCGGATGGAAGAAGGATCGTTCAGTCTGCTGGGTGATGAAATGCTCAGAACTAACTATTTGCATCGGAGTGCCTCTGAAGAGATTTTCGTGAAAAACAAACTGCTTGATACTTTTGAAGGTCTTCCTTCTGATAGCAGAACAGAAGCTGTTGATCTCATGGATGCGGATGCCGAAGAAAACCTGTCACAAGATGAGGATGTATCTAAAACAACTAGTGATATTCATACTGCTGCGCAAGAATATGTTGCTGAAATTAATAGACAAGATATACCTCAGGACCTTGAATCTCATTTTACAGGAGTAGAACTGAACTTCCCAGATGTAGAACAGGTGTTGGAGCAAACTAAGGAGAGTGATGAAGGACCTATATCAGCCTCAAGCTTTGAGAAGAAAGATGAGCTGTCTGCTCAAAAATCTGAAGAATGTCCAGAAAATGTGAAGGCCACGACCTCAAACAAGGAAGAACTAAGTAATGACATGGTTTCTGATGAAAGAAAATGCGCTGAGGAACAAATTGAAGGATTATACTCTCAGTTACATGATGAACCCAAAGAAACGGATGGACCCTTGGAAACTGAGGAAGCGGTAGATACAGATGTGAACGTGGAAAAGGATAAGGAAAATCTTGTTGGAACTTCATCTATGGAAGAGATAGATGCCAAAGAATGTGTGCAGAACTTTGAGAGCAATGATCAACAGCAACGAATAGAAGCCATAAAAAGGGGAAGAGAGCGGGAAAAGGATAGGATAGCTGTGGAAAGGGCAATTCGTGAAGCTCGTGAGAGAGCATTTGCTGAAGTTCGAGAAAGGGCAGAAAGAGCTGCTGTGGAGAGAGCAGCTACTGAAGTTCGGCAAAGGGTTATGGCAGAGGCTCGGGAGAAGGTTGAGAAGCCTTCTGTGGTTAAGCAACCACTTGATAAGGCCTCCACAGAAGCCAAACTTAAAGCTGAACGAGCTGCAGTAGAAAGAGCCACAGCAGAGGCTCGTGAGCGTGCTCTAGAGAAAGCAAAGTCTCTAAAAACTTCCGAAGAGTTGAAAACACCAGTTGACAGACACTCCACTGAAAGGTTTTCTAGTTCTTCCAGAAATAATGTACTGAAGCACAGCTTTTCTTCCTCAGTAAGTGTCCGTTGTCTTTTATTGCTTGCCTGAAGGTAATATAAATTGTGTTCCTGAATTTGATGTCAAACTCTCCTGCAGGATCTGGAGACTGGAATCAACAGTGAATCAGCACAAAGGCGTAAAGCAAGACTAGAGAGACATCAGAGGATAATGGAGCGAGCAGTATGCCCTTCTCCATTTTATCTTTGTAGCTATAGTTAGAGAGATTTTGGAACTGTTTACCCATCCAACTGGTCTTTTCAGGCAAAAGCACTCGCAGAGAAGAATATGCGGGATCATCTTGCACAGAAAGAGCAGGCTGAGAGAAATGTAACATCTATTACCACGCGTTTGAATTAATAATTATTGCCTTAGTAAACTTAAATGGTTTTGAAAAATTAATTTGTGTTGTTGATGAGGATCTTGTCATATCGCAGAGACTTGCTGAATCTCTGGATGCTGATATTAAAAGATGGGCCACAGGAAAGGAGGGAAACTTGCGTGCACTTCTCTCAACTTTGCAATATGTATGTATTGGCTCCCAGTTAACTACTGATTTACTATCTCAATCATTGCTTAGGGTAGGGTTTATTATATTTATTTGTATATTAATTTCCAGATCAAGATTTGGGAACTTGCATGGGTAGAAAACCTTGTAATACAGCGAAGACCTGGAATAACCCCCTACTAGAAGAAAAGGGAAAAACAAGTCCAAATTCTGAAGCGGGAGAGAGTCTCTCTCTCTCTCTCTCTCTCGTGAAGCCAAATATGACATGAGACCTGTGTCTGATCAAATGAGCCAACCACTGTTTTATATTTAATCGATTGTCTTGTGCAGATCCTTGGTCCAGAAAGTGGTTGGCATTCTATTTCCTTGACGGAGATCATTACAACTGCAGCTGTGAAGAAGGCCTACCGAAAGGCAACTCTTTGTGTACACCCTGACAAGTTGCAACAAAGAGGAGCTAGTGTTCAACAAAAATACATATGCGAAAAGGTTTTTGATCTTCTTAAGGTATGTTGTTAATATCCCTTTAGAACGCCTCTTGCCGTGTGTTTTGGTTTTGAGTTCTTCCACGAGTCTTGGTCATTACATCTACATCTAACTTATGTTGTTGCACAATCCCCCTCTCAGGCAGCATGGAACAGGTTCAACTCGGACGAGAGATGATCAAGTAAGTAGTGACAGTAGCCTTTGCCCTCCTGTTTATTCATTTATTTTATTTTACTGTTTTTCCTTTGGAGGGGTGTAATTTCATGCTCTCACTAGATAGAGTTGGCCTGGTGGTATATGGTGACCCTATTTAGATAGCTAGATGTAATTTCATTACTCTGAACAAGCAGTATGCGAGAAAAAAAAATGAAGCTATTAAGGTCCAAATAAGTTCGTCATGTTATATTTAATCCATTTAAAAGTCAGTGTTAAAAACAATGTGTGAAATTCATGATTTCACGTGTTACTTTGTTACGACTTCATTTCAAGTCTCTGGCAACCATATCAGCTTTAATGCCCAACTTCCACCAGTGTTGTAAATGTACGAATTATATGGATAAATGTTTTTTATATCAAGATTTAGGAGTCACGTTGAAAATAAAAAATATTTACAGAAGTGACACTATTATTATTCTTTTAATTTCTCCCTCTTTATCCAAATATTTATAATTAGTACTTGGATTTTTTAAGTGTCCTCGATCATTAAATCACACATAAAAAAAGTAGGGAAATTTATATTTGTAATTTTAATAATTATTTTCTTGTTGTGAAGAGCTTTATGATTAATCTAATAAAACTAGATGAAGTAGTAAGAGTATCACAATTTAAAAATGAGATATGGAGTATTTATTTAAAAAATAAAGAAAAATCAAAATGGGACATTTGAAACGAACCGGAGGGAGTAGTTGAGTTGAAACAATAAATTTTGTGAATCATGAGTTGGAGAAAATAGTGAGCTACGAAAGTAAATGATGGCATGACTAACGCCTTATTGTTATTGGAACCAACTGCCAACACTTCGGAAATGCCATAATTGCATCGGTACTTCAATCATGTTCTTTTAAAAAAGCAAATACCTACAAATTCTCTTCTTCAAAAAATGGTGTGAATTGGTGAAAATATTCATTTTCTTTAAATTTTTATGTAAAATATTTATTTTAATAAAAATAAGTAGTCAAAATAATTAATTTATTCATAAGGTCTCAATCATTATTGTATTTAAAGGATAATTTCTTATATTTTTTTATATGTCCAATACTTTTTCAACAAAATATTTGAGAAAGACAATGACGTCGACTGAGTAAAATAAAAGATTGTTTTTTTTTATTTTTATTATTTTATTTTTTTATAACATCTACTCCCCTAGTTCCGTCGAAGTTGATGTGCATTCCTTTGCGGGTCGTCCAAGCGAAGTTGATGCATTTCTATATTGGGTAAAAATTAGAGAAATTAAGGGTGTAATTATTAAATTGAGGTTTATTATAAAGTGAAAAAGAAAAAACATCCCTTGAAAGCACAAGATGCAGACTAAGGGCACAAAACTAAAAAGCGAAGGAGAACAACTCAAAAAGGAAAGTCAGGATCATTATCCAAATCATCCGACCAACGCCTATGGACGACATTATTCATTGCAATCATACTAGGCCTATTGGTGACGTCAACCACAAACTCCGTCGGCTTGTTACCCATTTCTTCCGCATTCCTGAGACGACTTTTAATACAACCTTCCGGAATTGCATGTATAGGCTCTCGTCCCTTTACCGAGCCCTTTGGACGACCACGTCCGCGCTTCTGCTCCGAGAGCAACTGCATCCCCTGATTAACTTGCTCCTCTAACCTAATAATACGACTCGCCATGTCATCCGTAGAAGAAATGGATTTATTATCAAAATCAACTTCCTTAAGGGTGTAATTAAACTTAACTAAAAGTGCACTTATTTTACTTAAATTTTGGATTAACAAAAATCGGCTCATTTTTTTGTGGCCCAAATCTAAAATCTTCACATTCATTTTTCATTCTTCGTTTCTTTTGCCGCTACACCATTTCTCTCTCGATCTATCTTTTGTATTCCGATCTACTTTGCCTGAGCTACCTCCTCATTTATCTCCTCTGTCTGAGCTACAGTCGCCCCCTACTCTGTTTGAACATATCCTTGTCGCTACGCACGCGGCAGTAGCCTACTCGCACGCCACCCCTCCGCTGCCATGATGTATTTTGAGCAATGGGGGAGGCATCGACGGGAAAAGGTCGATGATGATAACATCTTTGAGATCACCCCTGAAATCCTCGATGCCATGATGTATTAAGAGGATTTTTTTTAAAAGTTTTTTTGGAATTGGAGGTTTTGGATGGAGAAAGACCGGCTCGGCGGTCGCCGGGAATTGAAAAGAGAACTGAAGGAGAAGACCAAAATTAGGTACTTAGGGTTTCTAGGTAGCGACTAGGGCTGAGCAGGGCAGGATTGGCGACGCTCTTCGCCACTGAGAAGAGAGGGAGTCTTTGCAGTGTGTGTCCCAAGAGGCGTACGGAGAAAGGGAAAACGAAGGACTACTGAGGACTATGATTTTCGACATCTGCTGAGCGACAAGGTGATTTTCCGACAACTGCTATTTTACGGGCGGGCGGGCGAGGGGGGAGCGGGGTAGGAGGAAGATGGGTTGGGGCTTTTTTTAATTATTAAAAATAAAATTTGAAATTAAGTAATTTAGAATTTGGATTCAAAATTACTAATTATATAGATACTTACTTAATTATAAATTTACAAACAAACATAAATAATTAAACAATAACTTCTTAAATTTTGTATCCAAAAAAATACATCTACTTCGACGGGATGGAGGGAGTATCTAAAATGACAAATGGCAAGTGCGGTTAACTAAATGTGCCCGATATGTCACGAAAAAGTGCATTGCATGTAACTTTTAGTATATAGGGGGTATATTTTTTCACAATACTGACCATCCCCATATTTAAGCATATCTTTTCTTTTTGATATGTTCCTAAATTTATGCACATTTTATTTTTGGATACTATCCTTATTCTCTCTCCGTTCATGAAAGAACTTCATAATTTTCTTTTTTAGACGTCTACAAAAGAACTTCTTACCTATTTTTGGATTACACCTTACCACTTACTTTTTACATTTTCACCACTCTCAATACTAATTAAAACATCTCTTCACAACTCTCAATACACTCAACAATATTTTCCTACTCTTAATACATTCAACAATTTTTTCTCAAAAAAACTTATGTCACTCCCTTCAAGGAAGTTTTTCACGGAGGGGGTATAATTTTTTATAATTTTACCTTTTGTAACTTATATTATTTATCCACAATCTATTTAACGATATTTTAAACAACTTTTTATTAAAATTTATGTCGTAATTAACTATGCATATTTATGGGGAACGATCCAACGAAGAGAATATTAATTATAATATTAATGATAATTTAGTGAATTTGAGCCTGAAATGCATATCTTTATAAAATAAGCATCTTTCCACTTTCATATAGACAATAATGTAATTATTTTAAATTTTCACTCTATGTTTTGTTTATGTGCATTTTCACTCTATGTTATGTTTATATGCCCAAAATTTTGTACCACTTTCAATGGGCCTTTCTTGAAGCAAGAGAAACCACAAACCGGGTGATACGCCTTTTGACTGTCGCACAGTTCACAAATCACGGATACAAAATTAAAGGATGAAATGCTAAAAAACAACGACATGAAACGCCGTATACCATAAAGCCAGAAAACAATTTTGTGAGAAACACAAAGTGAAAAAGATGAAGAATATGTGTAGGATATTGGTGATAGTTTTGGTGATGAGTGAGGCGAGAGGCGAAGATGGATTCATGAGAGTTGATGGAGAGCATTTGATGCTAAACGGGAGCCCATTTTACGGAAACGGATTCAATGCATACTGGTTGATGTATGTGGCCTCCGATCCCTCTCAGCGAAGCAAAATCTCATCTGCATTTGAACAAGCTACCAATCACAGCCTCCTCATTGCAAGAACTTGGGCTTTCAGAGATGCTGGAGACTCTCCCCTTCAGTCTTCTCCTGGCTCTTACAATCAGAACATGTTTCAGGTCACCACACTTTAATTGCTCCAAAATATTTCAATTAATTTAATTTAGTGTATATTATTTTTATATAGGGGTTGGATTATGTGATATCTGAAGCTGGAAAGCACAATATTAAGCTGATTTTGAGCTTAGTGGACAACTACAATTACACAGGAGGAAAGCAGCAGTACGTGAAGTGGGCAAGAAATGAGGGCCAAAACATTTCCTCTGATGATGATTTCTTCACTAACTCACTTGTAAAAGCCTACTACAAAAACCACATCAAAGTAAGATTTCTTTTTTCTTTTTACAAACCAATATTATTAGTGTATAAATAAATAAATGTTGATTATATACTAGGCTGTTCTAACAAGAGAAAACACCATAAGTGGCATTGCTTACAAGGATGACCCAACTATAATGGCATGGGAGCTCATGAATGAGCCAAGATGCCCAACTGATCCATCTGGGAATACTATTCAGGTTATAAACTATATCTTTCTCACTCTTATTCTTTTGGGGTGTGTTCTATTTCCTTGAAAATTTACCCTGAGAAAATAAAAGACAAGAAAATTTGTGGTAATTGATAGTAGTGGTGATATTGTTAAGATAGGCATGGATAGAAGAGATGGCTTCGTATGTGAAATCCATAGACAAGAAGCACTTGCTTGAAGTAGGACTAGAAGGCTTCTACGGTCACAAGCATCATAAAAAGAATCCACATTTCCAAGTGGGGACAGATTTCTTGAGAAACAATCAGATTGCAGAGATAGACTTTGCCACCGTGCACTCCTATCCAGACCAATGGTTGGTATATATATGATCAAATGTGTTAGTTTTTATTTTATTTGAGGTAGAATAGTGATGTAGGAGATGGTGGTGGGATGGACAGGTTAACGGGGGAGAGCGACGAGGAGCAGCTTCTCTTCTTGGACGAGTGGCTGAGCAGCCACATCAAGGATGCAGAGACGAAAATCCAGAAGCCGGTGTTGTTTGCAGAGTTTGGGAAGTCGTCAAAGGATCCTGGGTACAGGACTAGCGTGAGGGACGAGGTGATGGGCGCAGTTTATGCGGCCATCTACTCGTCTGCGAGGAGAGGAGGAGCGGCTGCAGGTGGGTTGTTCTGGCAACTGTTGAGTGAAGGGACGGAGAGTCTTGGAGACGGGTATGGGATCGTGTTGAGCCGGAGCCCCTCCTCCACGGCCACCCTCATTCAGGACCAGTCCAACAAGCTCAACCAGGTTAGACTCATGTACAAGGACCACCATTTCACCAATGGATGATGCCTCACTTGAATCCATTGATCTTCGAATTTGCCAACAACAATGTGTTGTTTAGTTTTCCCAACACGAGTTTGGAATTTTATGTATGCTTACGAAGATCTAAAGGGGGAAGCTTGCATGTTTGTTTGCGATCGCAATATCCCCTCCAAATTTGATCACAAAATTTTACATGATGTTTTTTCACAAAAACTTGTGTGTGCCTTGCGGATTGATGATTCACAAAGGTTTTATAAATAAAAATAACAATTATTATGAACGAAAGTGACAATTGTTTCGAAGAAAAGTATACAACTGTTTTGAATTAAAGTGTAAGTTGTTCTAGAAAAAAGTTAACAAATATATAAACGATTCTAGCAAAAAAAATGATATTTTCCTAGTATATAAGTTTTTCTATAGTGCTTTCTCAAAAAAAAAGTATTTTTTTTTCTTTTAAAAGTTTTTGGGTAATGTTAATCGCAGGAATGATTAATGTAAATGTTATTTATGCTAACTTCACAATTGGTGTCGAGAGCGGATTATAATATAGTTGCCACCAAATGATGGTGACTTGATATTTGTGGAAATTTCAATGATTTACCGAAAATCATTAGTTTTCACAACAAATTGCAACAGAGAAATCAATTTCTATGATTCTATCTTACAACAAATTGCAGCAGATAAAAACTAGATGACAGAGTGATATGATGCGTGTAGTTGAGATGATACAATGTACTCCAATAATTTAATTTGACTGCAATAATATACTACTTGAAGATACACTAAAGAGCGAAACAATTTACAAAAAATGAAAATATATATTTTTTTACTGGAAAAAATGAAAATATGTTATTTGAATGTAACAATTTGAAAATTTTATACACTTCTTAACCTCCCCTCAAATAAATGAGAAAAACAAAAAACAAAAAACATTAATGTTATTACTGTATCTGGAATATTTTCTTGAAACCATTTTCTTTCACCAAAGTTATATGCACAAAATATTAGACTGATTGCCTATAAATACACAAAGTATACTCAAAATTTAATTTTTACCCAACAATATTCTTTTAGTAAAATAATAGTACATGAATTTTGAACTTTTTAGAGTTTGACACGAATTAAAATGTTGAAACTTATTAGTGGTATTAAACCTAGATAAGCCAAAAGATGATGTTTTCATTTGTATAGTTAGAAAGAAGGTAGAATTGCAATTTACAGCAGCAAAGATGTAGAAGTGGGAAAAGCAAGATTATTAGATTCCTGGGAAACAAGATATTGAAGTTGAAGATTCATATGAGAGTTCCATCTTTAATGGTGGCATTCTTCAATACTACTGTGATTCCAGATCTTATGTAAAATCCTTCCTCCGCCCTGTCTGCTTCTTCCACACCCTGACATAATATCAAAATCACTCATCACTCCTGCTACCCTTATATCACATCACTTCAACAACAACCACAACCAAACTTACATCTTTGTTTGCGATCATCACATTCCTTCCGATCTTTGCATTCTTGTCGATTATACACTTACTACAATCAAGAAAAAGATTTTAGTCCAAGGATAACTTGTTACAAAATAACACTTGAATTCAATCCTACCTGATCTTGGTATTTTCTCCAACACCGATTGGAACCTTTCCTTCCGCCACAGCAGATGCTATTTCAGATTCTGTCTGATAATAGTCTGCTCCCATCATCATCGTATCCTGAAACACAAGCCTTCATTCACAAAATTCAATACAATATGTATCTCAAAACAAGATCAAGAAATACACTTCACCTTGAGTTCAACACCGTTGTCTAGCCGTGATCTCACACCAACTATAGAGTGTTGAACACTACATTCCCCCAAAAAGCAACCATGGGAAATTATTGCATCCACTATCTGAAACAACCATATTCATGAGATATGCCAACCACAAAATTTAAGCACCCTGATACAAGATTACCACCATACCCTGCATTTTTCGACTTTCGAAGGTGGCAAGAATCTTGGAGATGTGTAGAAAGGGGTCTTTGGGTCATTAAAATCAAACTTTGGAGGCTGAAAATAGAACATGAAATCATTTCAAAATCACATTTTCAAAGCTTGAAATAGTATATAGGAACTATGTATGCAGTCTTTCCAAGAAGAACCACTTCTCATGTCCTCTGAGCATCTTCACCACGATTACATTCTTGGCCAATCAATAACAAGAATGAAAATTTCCTGTCTCGTAAATCCCAAATTGAAAACGAGTAATGCATGCACACTAGAGAATTGACCTGCTCTGTGAGGGCCAAGTTGGCGTCAAATAGCGACCTGATGGTTCCAATGTCCTCCCAGTAGTCACTGAACAAATATGCCTGCAACGAGAATGCAATCGAGACAGTCAGAATAGTGGACATGTATCAAAATCTCGAAACCTAAACCAAATCTCACCTGCACTTTGTGACTCCTCACGGCTCCAGGAATGATCTCGGAGCCAAAATCATTGCACGATGGGTATGTATATTTCAGAAGCTGTAGTAGGACGTCAGTCTTGAAGACGTAAACACCCATTGATGCAATGTAGGGAAATTTTGCTGCCTCTTGATGAGAAAGTCCGAGAACAGAGGTGTCAACTTGCTGCAGGACATCATCAGATAACCCAAAAGATCAAAGGGAAGATAATATTAAATTAAAATATGTCGAATTACCATCAAGGAAAGGTAAACATGAACACTGAATCTTCATATTGTGCAAAACGAATAGTATTAGCCTAGCTAGAGGAGACTGGTTACCATTGCTTGTAGATCAGAGCCCTTTGGTTTCTCTGCAAACTGAATGACCTGGCCCGTTTTATCAATTTTCATCAATCCAAAATCTGAGGCTCGGCTGAGTTACATGGGAAAGAACCGAACAAGCTCATTAATCGATCATGAACATTAAACGAAACTTTATGCTGCAAAAGTTCTATATGCCTGAGCTCATTAGTTGAATCTCACAATTATGTTAGCTAGAGCATAACATTGGAGATGTCGTCATGCAAAAGCTATGAGTTTAATATAGGTCATAAATCAAATACATACCTATCATCCATGGGTACACACGAAACTGTAATGTCTGCATTTGTATCTATATGTTTCTGCAAGCATGTTGTCCGTCAATACACAAGTATTAACAATGATAAGGCAACAGTTCAACATACGGACAATTAGCAGCCAGATTACCTGAACAAAATCCATATAGTCCATTCTGTAAAGATGGTCACCCGACAAGATTACTATGTGCTCGATATTTTTATTTTTGGCAGCCTATAAACACAGAGAGAATCCACCAAATTAGTCCTTTTACAAAAATGAATGACCCAAAGGAATATCTCAACCACTCACATCGAAAACCCAAATGAATTGTCGAACTGCATCTGCAGTTCCTTGGAACCATCTCTTTCCTGTTTCTCCCGATGTTTGGGTGGCAGCAAGAACCTATATCCATTATATCTATGAAATTTAAAACATCATATTATATCAAATCAAGCACTATAGACTATAGCCAACACAATCTCACCTCCACAAAGCCATCTCCAAAATTCATTCCATTTCCAAAGTTGTAGGTCCGAGCAAGGTGCCTATTGAGGGAGAAAGAGTTGAACTGCGTCATAATGAATATCTTTCTTATCCCACTATTGATGCAGTTGCTCATTGGGACATCAATGAGCCTATAACAACCACCAATCGGAACCTGCACAAGTGTATAAACATCAAACTCCACACTTTCCATATCTTCAACGCACGAAATTCTCTGTCTAAACTTTTTGTTCTACTCCCACATTATGAATACACACGTTGATAACATTGGAATATGAAATGTAACACATTTACAACAGAGAAATGTGACTGTATATATGCATCTTCTAGTTTCTTGAAACAAGACTTAAAACAGCTTAAGCAAAAACCATTTCCTCTTATCTCATACAGCAAGAATGTCACATTAACATTTAACAAGTTAAATCTAACACAAATATTTTCTTACGGCGGGTTTAGCTCTTCTGCTAGTGAGAGGAAAGAGGCGAGTGCCGGCGCCTCCGCCCAAGATTATTGACGCAACGGTTGCTGGATTTGCATTCGGAGTCTCCTCAGGAAATGGTGTGGATTGAAGTGCCTGAAATTCCATTACTCATTTTCAATTCAGGGCCAAAAACAAATTACTCCTAATTCCTAAAGATTCAATTTTTTTTTATCAAACTCACAGCCATTTCTTTGTTGATATCACGTGTTTGAACAGAGTATACAACTCCCGGCTTCAAATTTCTCGTCCCATTCTCACCCTTTTTCTTCCAAACTCGTGATCCAAAAACAATTTCTTTCGAACTCCTAAGTTTCTTTCCAAAAAACCCAGTTTCCCGCCGGCTCGGTGGCGGCACATTAGCTCTAATGGCGACACAACATGAATCCATGTTTGTGGTAATGACGCAGAAAATGATTCACCAAATGATCTACAAAAGAGAACTGGAGAAACGTTATGATTATAGGTTCTTAAAAAGTACTAAAAATTCAAAACTTTTTGGTAAAAGATCACATGCTAGAAAACCTTGAGAGTAAAAACTAAAAAGGTTATTACCTTTCGCCACCCTAAAAATTCAATCCGGAAACATTAAGTACAGCCAAAACCCAGTTGGGACAACAAAATTGACAACACAAATGGAAAACAAGAAAGAAGATCACAATCAACAAATCCTAGGGAAGCCAAAAAAATGAAAATTTATGAGGCAAATATTGAACAATCAAGGCTTGTACGAAGTAGGAAAACTTGTACTGTAGTAAACGCACGTGACTAAGAAAAGGAGAGGTTCTGAACAATTAATTTTGATGGTGGCTTTTCCTCCCCAAAAAAAATATAAATAAAACAGATTTTCTTTTTTTTTTTTCATTTTTTTTGGGTGAGTACAGGCATCAATGTGGAGTAAACTTAGTTGGATTGGTCTAAACTTTGCCGAAATTAGTGTTCAGACCGCGAATACTACGACGCTAATATAGAACATGTGGAATTCATACATATTTAACAACTAAATTAATGTCTTTGATGATTTATAAATACTCCATCCATCCGTCCATCATATTTATTCATACATTTTCTTTTTGGTTAATCTTTGCGCACTTTATTTTTTTAAATATTAATTTTTCATAATTTTATTCTTATAATTTATATTATTTATCCATAATTTTCTTAATAATATTATCAGGGTGGAATCATTTTTTCACTATTAATACTTTAAATATTTTTTTATTAAAATTTATATCGTGATCAACTATACATATTTATCGTGGCGGATATAGCAGTAAATATCTTGTTATTTTAATTGTGTAACTAACTGAGCTGGGACTCAGATTTCAGACTCCCATATCTGCTTGGGAATTTAAATATTTGGAGATCCACGCTTCCTCTTAAATTACTTTACTAGTCTCGAGATTTTATCTCGAGTTATTGTAGAATACGATCACATCACATATTGAGACCTAACTTTGAGGTGATATAATTTGCAAATGTAGATTACACGATAGCTTTATTTTAATAATTAATGCTTCGATGAAAAAATATATCCAAAATAAAATCTTAACCATGTGACTGAGGGAATGCGTGATATTGTATAATTTTTCTTGGTAAAAATAAAAAATTAGGCATCAATATATCGAAAAATACTCACTCCTCTCAAATGTCTTTCGGAATTCGTGTACTTTAATTTTTTTTAAAAATTATTCGCATTAAGGGTGAGTTCACTCATTAACGTTAAAAATGCAATGCGTGTTTTTTTATATTTATTTTATTGGCGTTGGTGTCATTAATTTACTTTTTTTTTGAAAAAAAAAATCAGATAATAACATTTAGACGAAGTACAAAAAATATCCTGATGTCTCAAATGTTCCAACAAAAAATAATCGAAATGAAGCCGCACATTCTTTTCAAGATTTTATATAATATACTACGGCCCACTATGGCTTTGAAATTTAGACGAAGTACAAAAAAATATCCTAATAATTTTTTTCAAGATTTTTGCCACCTCTATTATTATTATTATTATTATTATTATTATTATTATTATTATTATGATGATGATGATGATCATCATCATCATCTTTTGCAGAAAAATTTGCCACCTCTAGAATATAGATTACCACTTATATAGTAGTAACAGATAACTAGGGGTATTTTTATGGATAGTTTATTGATGAAGTAAGTTCTTTAGATTTTAATCAATCTCATAAATCAAAATCGCATATATCAAATGTAAAAGTAAAATTAGAATGAGTCGGTGAATGATTTTGCAAATGAAGTATTTAGATTTACGAAATTTCACTTGAATATTATAGCATTCATTCTATACCATTACAAATGTTCTACTTTTTATAATGAGATGTTCCATTATAAATGTCTTATTTTTTTTTATAATATATTCTCATTCTATATCTAATATTTAAATAATTTTCACCAATCTATTTTATCTACTTTCTACGTATTTCTTAATTTTAAAAATAATAAGATATTTGTAATGAAACGAAAGGAGTAGATTTTAATAATTTTGATTTATATTTGATGGATGGATTAAAAATGAAATACAATGATTTCGATTCATATTAGATGGATTACAGATGAAACTACAAGGACCTCTGAAATTCCCCTCGAATCATTATACAATACAATGATTTGGATTCATATTGGATGGGTGGTTAATGATAATGCCACTTTTCTTTCTATCTTATTTCCAATTTTCTTATTTTACATTTATTTACTAAGATAATCGGTGGTGTATATCAGCTGTTTGATATACAACAATTACTTCCTTTTAGTCACTTGCAAAATAATACTTCTTCCGTCACGTGAAATTTGAACAATTTTTTTTTGGTACGAATTTTGAGGAATTAATATTTAGTGTGTTAAGTATAGTAAATTAAAAAGTGAAAAAAAAAATTGCCATATAAAAAAAATGCTCAAACTTCTCGAACAATTCGAAAAAGAATACTGTCAAGCGAACGCGGGGAGTAATAGTAATAGTAATAATTTTATTATTTTGAGGAAAGAATAGTCTGAGAATTGGGAGAAGGATGGTTTGGTAATTTGAGAAGTAGTAAAATGCATATCCATAAAATCATCTTGATTTGAGAATACCCCAATCTCTCAATCTTCCAACGACACCAATGGCGCTCTCCCTCTCCAACCCATTCCTCCACAAAAACCTCTCTCCTTCTCCACTCTCTCTCAACGCCAAGGTAACAACAAACCAATGTTTCCCACCACCACTCCAACCATCTCCACATATTGTTTTATTTTTTTGAAATTTTCAGGTGAATGTAGCCGTGGGCAGCAATCAGATGAGATGGAGCTGCAGGAAAAGCGACATACACCCCCAATTCCACGACGACGCCAAGGTTTACTGCAACGGTGAGCTGGTGATGACCACCGGCGGAACGAAGAAAGAGTATGTGGTGGATGTGTGGTCGGGCAACCACCCCTTCTACCTCGGCAGCCGCTCCCAGAACCTCGTTGATGCCGATCAGGTTGAGAAATTCCGTAAGAAATATAGCGGCCTCGATTCGATTATGGAGATTCCTACCCTCAAGGGAGAGATTGTGCTTCCTCCCAAGAGGAAGAGCAAACCCAAAAAGAAGTAGTTTTAAAGATTCTGTTTTGTGTATTGAGCTGTAATTGCTGATTGTTTTTGCTGCTGGTGAAATTGATACCATGGCTTGTTGTTTCATTGTAATGATAAGTGATTGATTGGTTCTTCATTTTGTGGGTTTTCGGTTTAATTTGGAGAATTTGCTTTTGGTGCTGTGTGTTTTGTTATCTGATGTAGCCGGAGGAGTTCTTCAAGATGATGGATGGTTGAATTCAGGTTTGGTGATATGATTATTTGCAGATTGCTTTTGTGCTTTTTTTAGGTAATTATAAGATGTATGTTTTGATCAGTTTCTTTGAGTGCTAGGTACTGTTTTGAGTTTCTGTATGCAGTCATTTTTCGAAAAAGTTGAAGTCTTTGATCATGTGAAGCCGTTTCGCAGTTCTTTTGCTAGTTCTTGAAAGATAAGTAAGCATTACCCTTCTCTATGTATTTCTTCCTGTAGTGATATGTATGTGTATCCAGTTTTAGATTACAATGGGTTTAGTATGGATGAAGTAACTTGGTTTAAGAATGTTCTATGTTCTAACAGATAAATTTGGTGTTGTTTCTTTGAACTAGAGATTCTTGAACATTAATTGGTTAGTGGAAAATTGTAAGAAGTTTTTTGTTAATTTTCTTTGTTATCCTAGAGTTTGATCTTAGATAGAGTCACCATATCCATCTATGATCCCATATTAGACATTTATGATCTTGTGAACCTTGCACATATCAGCTAGTTGAGATTCTAGTAATCAGTATGTTATGCTTCATTGCTTCTGTAACTTAGTGAGTTACTGCAGAGGTTTAGAAAATCTTCCTCAATGAGGATACAACTAAAGGTCCCTTTCGCGTTTTCTTATCCTTTAGACCGCAGGCTGTTGAGAGGACTCGATCAGTGCACGCTAAGTTCTCTTCTCTAGTGAGTTAAGGAATGTCCCATGATATATAAAGATGTACAACTACTTATGAAATTGATGTAATGATTCTGTAATGAGATAGGAGAAATCATAAAATGATGGAATCTGTACTTATCAAGTCAAACATTATGGACTTATAGTTATACCTTTCTGTTGATAATATTTGGAAGATGTAATATTTGTTAATTATCACAACAGAGAGGTAAACTGAATAGCTGAATTTTCTTTAAAACAAGCATTATATGTATGAACTATCCGAGTGTCGCTCTGCTTTCTAGTGTTCTATGTTATCAACAAGAATACTTTCGTTGCAGTAGAAAATAGTTGAGTTGGTAGTTTATATTGTACTATTATGACTAGATTCTATATTATGAAAATTAATCTAACAGTTAACTTCGCTGCTGCTTCCACGGTTTGAATAAAAGTTTACATTTCCATAGCACTGCCTCCTTTCTGTGTGTTTCTTGATATTTTCTGGTTTGTACATATTTTTTACTTGAACTTTATAAATGTTCTTGGTAGCCGTGATGTTTTGCTAATGAGATTTTCTGATTTCTATCCTCTTTGGGGTCATTGCTTTGAGTGAGAGGTTTTATTGACAAATGACAATACTACATAGATATTTGAAGGATTACATGTTGGTTGTATAAATTTTATTAATAACCTATAATTCCCATCGAGCCAGAAACTTTATTAAAAAAATGGGTTAATTGCATATAATATCACAAACTTTGTCCGAAATCTATTTTCCCCACGATTTTTAAAAATTCCATTTTTTATCAAATACTTTGATATTTGTTCAATTTCCCCACGATTTTTTTCCCCACAAATCGGAATCGACGTGGCGTTAATGTGGCTTGCTGACACACGTCATTCCGATAAATGAAACGCTGCGTTCAGTGTAAACATTATAACCCTAGTTCCTAAATTTAAAGCAGCGTCCATATCAAAAAAAGAAAAAGAAAGAAAAAAAAAAAACAGTGTCCCTCTTCTTCCACTTTTCCTCTTCTTCTTCTTTCTCGTTTTGCCCGGCGAAGCACCGGCCAACAATCAAGGCCACCAATGAGCGAAGCACCAGCGCCAACAATCGGCGCACTAGTTTGGAAGACTGGAAACACGAAGATTAATTATGAGGTATATGAGCGAGTAATCAGCGCCATTGGTTTGGAAGACTTCCACACTGGTCTGGAGAGGAACCCTTCGACAGAGATGGTGGAAAGAAAAACAAATGTTTTTTTCTAACCCTTCGACAGAGATGGTGGAAAGAAAAACAAATGTTTTTTTCTAACGCAAAAATAATCTTTAATTTTCTTTTGCCTAAAAAAAAAGAGAAATTAAAAGAAATTAGGACTTTTTATTATTATTTAATATTATATGTGTAATTTAAAATTCATATATATTCAATGTCAGTGTTTCGTATAAAATTAAATGTGTTAATATATAAGAGTACCCACTTTTAGGGCTGAGCATCGGTTCAAAACCGAACCGAACCGAACCAATTTGGACAAACCAAAACCGAACCGACCTTGGTTTTAGCCGGACCGAACCGAACCGCCTGAGGGCTGAAAACCGACCCCAACCGAACCGGCCAAAACCGATCGGTTTCGGTCGGTTTCCGAACCGACCGAATTTTTTTTTTTTCAAAAAAACCGAAAATCTGTAGTATTCTGTAAAAAACTAAATCTGACCCTAAAGAAATATGTCCATTCATTCATTCAATTCAATTTACAAATCCGTCCATTCATTCACAAACAACAACAAATCTAAATCTGACCCTAAACACAAATCTGTCTATTCATTCAATTTACAAATTACATGAATGTAGATCGATTCAATTACACAGGCACAACAGTTGGTTTACCTTTCGAAATCGGAAGCGTCAGGCTTCAGCGGCGGTCCGGCGGGTCTGCTCGTGCTGCGCTACCGTCTGGCTGGTCTGGACGACGTCTGGCTCGTGCTGCGGTGCTGGAGACGTCAGAAGCGGGGGGCGGCCGGCAGGTCTGCTCGTGCTGCGCTGCCGTCCTGGTCTGCCAGTCGTGCAGAGAATGGAGGCGCTGGGGGTGGTCGCTGGTTAGAGAGGCGCCGACTGCCGGCTGGGAAGTGTGGAGGAGGCGCCGCGCGGCTGGGAGGGAAGGAGGAAACTAGGGTTTCGGCTGGGAGGGAGGGAGGAAAGGGAGGCGCCGCTGGGACTCACTTGGGAGTTTCAAAATGAGGATGAGAAATTGAGAATAGGGTTTAGTTTTACCACTTGTAATACTCCCTCCGTCCACGAAATGAGTACCCATATTTCCTTTTTCGTCCGTCCACGAAATGAGTACCCATTTCCCTTTTTGGCAAGTGTACCCCACACATCTCTTTAATTAATACACTCAAAAAGTGGGACCCTTAAACTATTTACACTACACTCCATACATTTCTTAAAACTCGTGCCGTCCACAAATGGGTACTCATTTCGTGGACGGAGGGAGTATAAAATATAAAATAAATAATATATTATATATATATCATGATCGGTTCGGTTCGGTTCATAACCGAACCAAAACTAAAAAACCGACAACCGAACCGATAATGATCGGTTTTTAAGTATGAAAACCGAACCGAAAACCGAACCAGAAATTCTAAAACCGAACCGAACCAGAAATGATCGGTTCGGTCGGTTTTTTCGGTTCGGTTCGGTTTATGCTCAGCCCTACCCACTTTCATATAGTAAAAATAAATTTTACCCACTCAAATAAAAACATAAAAAAATACCCACTTTTTATGTTAAAGGACTAAATTACCCTTCTATATAAATGGGCAAACCTTAATTTCATTTCATTCTCTCATTTTTCTCTCTCTCTCTCTCTACCCGCTCTCTCCTCTCTCTCTCTATACACGCCCTCTCTCTTCTCTCTCTTTCTCTTCCAAGCGGTAGTTGGATGGCGGAGGTGGCGGTGAGGTTGCGGGTGACGCGCTATCTGGTGGCGGGGAAGCCAGAGCTGGAGAGGAGGTGGGATTTGGAGAAGTGGCAGGAGGCGTAGGGGGAGGAGGAGGGGTCGATGTTGCAGGAGCAGTAGGCGGCCTCCACGAAGTTGCCGTAGCGGATGATCTCGCGGCGGAGGGTGTCGTCGCGGCGGAGGATGATCCTCGTTGGACCGCGCCGCCCCGTCCTTCACCACGCCGTCGACCTGGATCTGCATCGCCGCGGGCCTGGATCTGCATCGCCGCAGGCCTGGATCTGTAGCGCCCGCGCAGTCTGGCACTACTACAAAATTACACATACATAACACTTCATACATAACGGTTTTTTTAAAAAACCGTTATGTATGAGCGCATTTTTTGAAAAGATAACGGTTTTGACAAAAAACCGTTATCTATGTACTGTTGTCCATGGAAATAGATAACGGTTTTAGTAAATCCGTTATGTATGAGCGTTATCTATTAGTTGCATACATAACGGTATTACCAAACCGTTAAGCCAACCGTTATGTATGAGCGTCTTTTTATAACGGTTGTTTTAACCGTTATATATGAACGTCTCAAAACTGTTATGTATTATATTTATTTTTAAATTTAATAATATTATAAAAATAAAACCCTAAATCCCTCCCTTTACCCCCTACTCTCTCTCTCGTCCTTCATCTCCCCAGCTTTCTCTCTCTCTCAACTCCGGCCATAGAAGCACGCCTTCCCTCTGTCCTCTGCGGCCGCAGCAACGATAGCCACCAAGCTCGTTATGTATCACTTGTAAAGATAACGGATATTTACCGTTATGTATAAGCGCACATACCGTTATCTATACTACTATACATAACGGTAACAAAACCGTTATGTATGACCGTATCATAGATATCACCACTATACTTATCGGTTTTTTGGGGTCATAGATAACGGATAAAATCCGTTATCTATGAGCGTTTTTGTAGTAGTGTGGAGAAGCACGCCGCCGTCTACTTCCTCCCGGCGCCGAGCGCTACGAGCCGGAGGTGGCGTACAACGACCGCGCGAAGTCCGCCGAAGGTCGGCGTGAAGGGAGCCTGGCCTAATTTAGTTTCCTGATTTGAAGAAATTGATGAAAATCGCTCAATTTTGTACAAATGTTCTTGAATTCACAACCAAGTTTCTGAATTCACAACTGAATTATCGGCGTTGGTTGTGAATTCACAATTGAAATAGTGTTGATTGTGCATTCAAGTTTTATTGGTTGTGAATTCACAACTTGAAAAAATATTGGTTGTGAATTCAAGTTTATCGGTTGTGAATTCACAACTTGAAATAGTGTGGGTTGTGAATTCGCACACTAAGTTGTGAATTCAAACTTTAAAACTTGAATTCACAACCAATACTTGTTATTCAGTTGTGAATTCGAGTTTTAAAGCTTGAATTCATAACCAAAATTTATTTTGGTTGTGAATTCACTGGTTGTGAATTCGTGGGTATTTGTAAAAAAATTATATGTAAGGGTAAAATGGTCAATGTGGGTTTTTTAAGTTTTTATATTAGTGGGTATAATTTATTTTTACTATATAAAAGTGTCTATTTTCAAAATCCACTCAAATTAAATCCACATCATTGCTATATCATTTTTTCGGTCATCGAAAAAAAATTGTGGAAAAATTGAACAAATGTTAAAGTATTTGATAAAAAATAAAATTTTTAAGATCATAGGAAAAATGAATTTTGAACAAAGTTCGTGATATTGTATGTAATTAACCCTAAAAAAATCTAACATGTATAATTTTTTCTTGATAACCATATTTTTGTTACAATTTCAATCAAAACACTTGGTCTTGATTTAGCCACAAAATGAATGTCATTTCAACATCAATTTAGATAATTATTAGTAAATGAATTGGATGATTTACATCACCCCCACCGTCAAAGTATCCACTGCTCCAATATCTGCAACTGAAAACAAGAATTTGCATGGGGAGAAAGCTAGTGGGAAATGCCACAATATGTCGTTTATATCTTAGAATAGCTTTTAGTGAGTTTCAACTTTATTATTGTTATTTTTAATAATATTTTATTTCTATTGTTTTTGAAAATCTTAGATGTTTGATCTTTTTATTACTTTAAAATAGAAAAATAAAAAATATAAACAAACCGCAAATCAAATCGCTCCAAACTGCATTAATATTATTTGGTTTGATTTGATTTTAATACTAATACAATTTGATTTGGTTTCAAAAAATTATCAAATAGTATTTTACAGTCTGGCTTGGTTTTGGTGCCAAACTGCACCAAACCAAACCGCGAACACCCCTACATTTAGGGGGTCTTTACTTGAGGTATAGCGTAAAATGAGTGTTTATTTTGAGAATATGTTTAGATAAATGAAAATTCAAGGCTAATTCCTTATTTATTTAGATGAATTGTAATTTTGGGAATATCCTTCGACCCTTGATAATTTCTATAATTTGAGCTAGGTTTGTTTAATTATATTTCATTGAAAATATGGGATTGATGATATTCTAATAATGAAGATAAAAATACCCAATCATGTATTTTGTCAATCATGAAGAGCAAAAGCCTTCTAAATAGTCTAATTTATTATTCATCAAAATAGATAGGAACATTGGGATGTCTCAAGACCCTTGATAATTTATATAATTTGAATTACTTTTGTTTGATTCATATTACATTAAGAGGATAAGATTTAAAAATAAAAAAAATACTCCCACTGTCCCAATTCAATTCAATAGGCTACTTTCTATAATGAAAAGTCAATACATAATAAATATCCTCATATAACTCATTATTTACATCAAATATTATTGTACCTCACACATAATTATTTTTTTTCTTATTTCTTTCTCCTACTTTTTGGACAAATATATCTTCAACAAAAGTTATTTTCTCTCTCCTATTTTATTATAAATTATCCGTTTATGAATATCTGTGCTCAAGCCTTGTGACATATTGAATAAGGACGGAGGGAGTATAATAATGAGGATAAAAATATTACTCCCTCCGTCCCACGAATCTTGACACGTTTTTCTTTTTGGGCCGTTCCACGAATCTTGACACATTTCCAAATAAGGTAATAATTATTACCTTCTCTCTTCTACTTTATCACTTTTATACTTTATTAACTACACACTTAAAACACTAATCTACAACTCCTTAATTTTCATGCTGAAACCAAACGTGTCAAGATTTGTGGGAGG
This sequence comes from Salvia miltiorrhiza, assembly GCF_028751815.1. Classification (NCBI taxonomy): domain Eukaryota; kingdom Viridiplantae; phylum Streptophyta; class Magnoliopsida; order Lamiales; family Lamiaceae; genus Salvia; species Salvia miltiorrhiza. The sequence goes on from NC_080388.1 coordinate 57,187,860, forward strand.
GAGGGAGTAGATCATAGTACTACTTACTATTTTGGAGTGCACCACTTATCCTTTTATTTTTGTTGAACAATGTACATTTGGGCCGAAGTTGTAGGTGACATGAACGTGCTTTTTGGGCTACACAAATTACGACTTCAAAAGTATGGGCCCAGACCACCCGGACCCGGAAAATTTCGACTTTATCCACTCAAATGAATCACTAACATTGGTGGAATCTGTTTTTTTTTTTTAAGGCTAAATAGTCAAATACAATCTAAATTATCACATTTTTTTTCCGATTATATTTGATGTTATTGACTTTGACTAATTATAATTAAATTATCGAAAATATTGCTCAATGATAATTTGCATAATTTTCGGTAATTTGGGTATTAATTGATTAACTCGATAATTTATGACACAATTGAGAAAATGATGATAATTTGAGATATAATTAATTATCTAGACAAAATTTTATAATCGCGAGTGTTGAGTGTAAACGATGGAGACTGTCGAATCTTAGACATCAAATCACAAGACGAATAACAGGGAATTTAAAAAAGGTTACTCAATTGCCGAAGAAATGAAAAAAGAGGAATATATTTTTTTTGCCTTTAAACAAAAAGAACTCCACAATCAAAGGGAAAAAGAAAAACGACCCGATATTTCAGTTTCTTATTGACAAAGGTTTCTTCTAGTTTGATATTCTTTTGCCAAGTGTTCTCCCTCACATCGCAATCACTACTATCTAATCTTTAATAATTTTGCACTTGTCATTTATTTTATAAAATTTCAACCTGCAAGAGTCTATCCTTATTATTGTAAAATGCACAAATATCTTGTGATTATATATCTTTAAAAGGTTTTCAAGTCAAAAAAGGAGTGATACAAATTCTTACTACATGATCTAAGGTTTGCATGTTTGCTTTTAAATGTTTGGGTGAATTAAGAATGCATTTGAAAGTGTCACGGAGAATGAATTGCTGACATTATTTGTATTTTGATTAAACCATTATATATGTTCAAACTACAGTACGAGTTAGTAAAGGAATTTTCGTCTCGTAAATATGTTATGATACTAAATTCAAAATAATTAAACAAAGGGAAAAAAAGTATATATATCAGTAATTAAGACAGCAAATTAAATAATATACGCGACTAATAAAAATATCAAATATTCATGATTTACTCACACTCGAAGTCATCATCATACGTAAAACCCTCAAATATATACGGAAGATATAATATTTGAAATAACTTTTTTATTAGAGAATTAAATTATTTGGATAAGAAAAATAAATTGTGAGAGTTAACCATGTTGGATGAGGCCATATTCATGATTCAACTTTTTCAATAAATTTGTGTTACTTTCAGCTGAGGAGTGTAGAAAAAGGATACGCTTTGTGGTTTTTAAATTAATACATCGCATGTGAAAGTTGTAAGGACATGTTTGTCATGGTTGAAACAGCGTCCGAAGTTTATGCACCTTTTTATAATAGTATATATTTTTCGATGTTCAAAACTTTCCCAAGTGAAGAAGTTGGTGTTTATTTATTTCATTCACATTTACTAGATAAATATAAATTTTAAACGTTGCATCATAATTGACTCAAATTCAAAAAATTTAGGAGTAATTGCCTGTAAATTCATAACGTTTCTCCCGAATTGGTTTCTGTTCATAATTTAAAAACTCTATTTTTAAATACATAACCTTTTATTTTTGTCTCAAATTGTCACGGTGACAGCCGAAATTGACACCTAAGCATATTTATGACATGTGAAATAATTTTTTTAAAACATAACCCTCCTACCCCATCGTCTTCTTCCCCTTCCCCCTTCCCCCAACCCGCCGCCGCCACCACACGCTGGCACCGCCCCCTGCCTTTACCACCGCCAGAGATCCTCTCTGCTATATGGGCCTTGCACGGAACCCCCACACCAAAAAGAGCCCTAAAAGTTTCCGCATTTTCAAATCTGTCTCAAAGCCTCCGACTTCCGGCGAGGACTTGCCCGACCGAGGGCGCCGCCCCTCTCGTTCGTTCTCCTCTCTCTCAATTTGTGTGAAGGTATTTCCATGGATGGCTTTGGACCTGCGATTCTTGGATAGCTTTGGACCTGCATTTCCATGGTATTTTGGCGAAGGGTGAGATTTGTTGTGAATAGCAGGCGAGCTCCGTTGGCGAAAGGTATTTTAGAGTAGCATAGCAGACGAGCTTTGTTGTGAATCCGAAATCTGGCGATTTTGAGGTCCCAGAAGACGTCCTCAGCTTGACGGGGGAGGGGGGATGAGGAAGGGCAGATAGGGGTCGACGGTGGCGGGGGAAGGCACGTCTGGTCCTTGAACTTGTGGAGCAGATCGTCGGGGAAGAGGATCTCAGAGAGGCGGTGGCAGAACTTCTGCGCGGTGGTTCTGAGCGGCGGTAGACAGACTCTGTGGACCTCCAACGCTGGCATTTGCATTGCGAGGAGGCCCGACGGCGGCGGGGATTCGTGTTCTGAAAAGTTGTCGACTCTGTTCGAGTTTATGCCCATTTTCGCACTGGTCTTGGAGACACGAGAGGTTGAGGGGTGAGAGAGCAGCAGCAGCCGACGGCAATGGCGGTGGCAGGGGCGACGGCAGGCAGCGGCAGGTTGGGAACGATGGGAAAATTAGGGTTTGTGAGTGGGGGAGGTTGGGGAAGATGATGAGGTGTTTTTTTTTTTTTTTTTTTTTTTTTTTTTTTTTTCTGTTTTAATGTTTTTTTTCACCTGTCATAAATATGCCATCGTGTCATTTCCGGTGCCGACGTAAGAAAAAATCGATCACCGAACAAATTCGAGACAAAATTAATGGTTATTTATTTAAAAGTAGAGTTTTTAAATTAGGAGCAAACCAATTCTAGATAAACATTATGGATTTACAGGCAATTACCGCAAAAATTTAACTACCATTAACCACTCTATACCACTAGGTCATGCACATTACAAGAATACATTTTTACATATGATATAATGATAATGCTATCTTTTAAAACTATATTTTATATATAGTATTTGTAATTATGCATATTATATAATTTTCAGTTTTCATACCAACGGTAAATTAATCAAAGATCAATGATCTAGAGTGGGTTCTATATACTAGTACGATGGAAGGTTACATATGATCCTCTAGGGTTGAGATTAAGTGAGAATGGTATCTTTCATGAAAAATGAGAATGACGAATAAGTCAATATAAATCTACGAATAAGCTGTTTGTAATGAACGAATAACTATACGTAATTCAATTAATTTGGTGAAATTTTCGCCACCTCTAGTATTGAAAACCATGTTTGAATGCTTATTTGTGCATTTACAAGAAGCTTATTCGTAGATTTTATTGACTTATTCGTAATCAATTCTCAATTTCACGAAAGATAACATTCTCGTCGGATCCTTTATATATATAAGGTTGGGCGGGCTCCAATGAGAATGTCATTTTTCGTAAGAAATTAGATAACGAATAAGTCAAATATAAATCTACAAATAAGCTGCTTGTAATGCATGAATAATCGTAATTCAATTAATTGGTGAAAATTTTGCCCCCTCCAGAATTCAAACTTAGGTTTGAATAATTATTCGTGCATTACAAGAAGTTTATTCGTAAATTTTATTGATTTATTCATATCAATTCTCATTATCACGAAAGATAACATTTTCATTGGATCATTTATCTCTCTCTCTCTGTATAAATATATATATATATATATATATATATATATATATATACATGGAGAAAGTTCAATGGAGAACCATATATATATTCAAAGAACAGAGACCAAATCTCATGCGTAGATCTTATCTAATCTAACGGTCAGCGTTCGTTCGTTAACGTTCAACGGTAATTTGTGTTGAACGTATCCAGGGTTCGAACCCTAAAAACCTCAAACGTTCAATAAAATTATTGGTATGTTCAACCCGCATTATTGACATGTTCAATGGTATTCAATTCTCTACTTATTTGCAGTTCTCTATGGAACTTAACTACACACACACACACACACACACACACACACATATATATATATGGGTATGCTACCGTGAGAGCACATCTTAAAATAAGAAATAAGAACAATTTTTGATGTATGAATTTTATGTAGAACATGTATGAATTCGCTGTATAAAGGTATGAATTGTGAAAAATAAATTTTTGCTGCCTTTGGGATTCGAACTCGGGACCATAAATTCATCAACAGGATTACGAATCAACCGTGGATCTTGATGATCTAAGGGCTGAAAATAATTCTTATTTTATAGCTTAAGAAATACTCTTATTTTAGCATATATATATATATATATATATATATATATATATATATATATATATATAGGGGAGGGCTAGAATAAAAACACTCTTAAGTGTATAAAATATAAATGATTTTCAGCCCTTAGATCATCAAGATCTACGGTTGATTCGTAACCATTTTGGATGAATTCGTGGTCCTGGGTTCGAATCCCAAAGGTAGCAAAAATTTATTTTTCACAATTCGTAACCATGTTGGATGAATTCGTAACCCTGTTGGATAAAATTCGTACATTAAAAACGTTTATATTTATATTTTAAGAAGTGTTTTTACTGTAGCCCTCCCATATATATATATATGGTTTGGATACAAAGAGAATATTGCATATTAAGAAGTGAGATGACTTATAGACCATAGGATCATTAATTATACCTACAATCTAAATCCGATTTCGTCCAGGTCTACGATAAATATGGTTTTCGTACCTCAATTTCACATGAATTGTTGTCATTTTTCTTCGTATTTTTCATGTGATTTTTTTGTACCCTAGTGTTGAGATTTACGATGATCTGATGCTTGGTTGTAGTTTTAGTGTGATTTCAAGGAAAATCAAAGAATTTTTTTTTCAAAAATACATAAATGCATGGGGTTGAAGTACAATTCGATAGAAATGCGAATCAAAGCTCGGACGAGGGAAAGCGAAGTCGAGTGAGTCGGCTGCGCAAGGAGCAGCAGTGCCCGTGGTCCCGGTAGCGGCTCGATGCCCAATTTGTCTTGGGCCGGTCCGACCATGGGCCCCTCCTCTAGCTTACCCACGGTCCTATATCGCGGTCACAACCAAGACCTTCGAAAAAAGACGAAAATTTGATATTTATGGGCCCCATACGTGATTTTCAGTACCTACACCATTCTCAACCTTCAATTTGGGGGGGGGGGGAGGGGGAATAGACATTCAACACTCACCCAATTGCATTCCAAACCCTAGACTTTGAAGAGCATTGAAAAAGACAGAAGAAGAAAAGAAGATTGAAGCTTGAAGCTTGCAACATTAAATAAGATTTGTCATTTCTACTCTCTCATTTGATTATGTATTTTTCTGATTTAGATTTTTTTGTTTGTGACCATGTATGGTTAAATCCTCCATTGATTTGGGGATTATACTAGGTGGATTTTGTATTGGATTGATATATTTATCTATATATGTCTTTGATTGTGTTCTATAATCTCTTTGACCCCCTAGATTTTTTATTTTTTATTTTGATAAATTTACATTAAAGAAATTAAAAAGCCGCGACCTTCGGCCTTAGGCATCAACCCTTTACCGCTTGGCCAACACACGCACACTACCCCCTAGATTTTTTACTTGTATGAATGGTTGACCACCTTTTATGCATTTCTACATGTTGGTTTGAATTGGGAAAGAAGAATCAACATCAGATTAGGAGCTTGAAGCACATCATCTCAATAAACCGGGTGAGAGTTTGAGTGAGGGCAATGTTGGTCTTTTGTACTTTTTGGAGTTACATGTTATAAATTAACCAAAGACGACAATTATGACCCGTAATATACCATTTTAGTTGTTCGGGAGGGGGTTAAAGTTAGGTGCGAGATCACCCTAGATAAGTAGACCGTATCAAGATTAGTACTCCCTCCATCCCATTAGTAATGCCCCGCTACTTTTGGGCACATTGATTAAGAAAAATATAGTTAAGTGAATTGATGGAAGATATTTAATGATTATTTTAAGTGAGTTGTTGTATAAAGTCAGTTGGTCCCACTGTTAATAACATTTTAAATTATTAATTTTTTTTACTAAAAAGAGAATGAGACATTACTAGTAGGACGTCCCAATATAGTAATTGAGAATTACTAATGAGATGGATGAGTATTAATTAAGATTGAAATCCATTGCTAATCTATTGATCTCTAGTCCCTAAATCACCTTTATCACCCCATTAATCCACTTTTACTTGTTTGATTTTAATTGTCTTTTCATTGTTAAGCATTCACTTAGATAAACAAACCAATCATGTTATCCTTTAGTCTAAATAGCCTTAGCTCAACGAATTAAGATAGTCACTAGATTTAACCACTAATTCTCGTATAGGATACGATCTTATTTTCACTTATTGCAATTACACCGTACAATTGTGGTACAGTGAAAATAAAAAACAAACAATCTAGGATCTACGAAAAAATATATGTAATGAACATAGTTAAAATTAACCAATAAGTAAGTAACGAGCAAATCAATTATAACGCAATAGCCTTATTAAATTAATGTGGTAAAATTCAACCTCCTTCGAAGTTCGAACCCAAGATCAAATGTTGTTCGTGTGTTTTATTACTTTGTACATTAGTTTTAATTCACATTATTAATCGAGGAAAATCTTTTTATAGCCATGTTTCATAAATACATAAGTTATATAGCCCTACTTTCTAATACACAAGTTACCTAACCATTTTTTGCTGAAAATACTATTATGCCCTTATTTATTTATTCCCACAAAATAGAAAATTCAAGCAATCTTCTCCCTCTCTCTCACAAAATTGAATTCTCACAAGAAAAAAAAAAGAAACGGCCAAGCTCTGCTCGCCGCCGCCGCCGCAGCTCCGCCTGTCGCCGTCGAAGCCCAGCCACGCCCGTCGCCGTCCGATTTCTTCACGCTGCGCCGGACGCCGTCCGACTCTTTCTATCACGCTGCTCAGGACGCCCAGCCACATCGTCGCGCCACGCTGCTCCATCTGCGCCGCGTCGCGCGCCTTCAAAGCGTCGTCCGACTTCTTTCTCTGTCCCGCGTCGCGCGCCCGACGAGAACTAGGGCTCAAAGCCCAGCCCTTGTCCGTCGTCCGAGCCGCCGACCCGTCGCGAACTTGGGCTCCGCCGCAGTAGCCCAACTCTTATCGGCCGCGAACTAGGGCTCAAATCCCTACCGTCGATGCTGCGGAGTGGACGCCGGCGATGCTGCGGCTGGCGGAGTGGACGCCGGCGACTGGGCGGTTGGCGGCGTGGACGTGAATTAGAGCCAAATCCCCGCCGTCGATGCTGCGAAGTGGACGCCGGCGGCGATGCTGCGGCTGGCGGCGTGGACGTGAATTTGAGCCAAATCCCAGCCCTACAATTGCAGACGTGAATTTGGAGAGCAAAATTGTTGATTTTTTGTTTTATTTATATATAAAGTTTAAATAAAAATAGAATATAAAATATGAAATAAAAGTATTGAAAAGTCAAAGGGCACTCTAGTCTTTTAAGTTAAAAAGGGTTGTTTAACTTATGTATTATAAAGTGGGGCTATATAACTTATATTTTTATGAAAAAAAGGCTAAAAGTGATAATTCCCACTTATTAATCTCAATCGTAGGATTTTAATATTTGACGTTTCAGATTTAATATTCATTTCTCATTTTAAAGCTTTTTTTCATTTGATCCATTCTCTCTCCACGTATGTATAGCCAGGTTTTAGAGAGAACAATCTTTTAGGTAAGAATTAATTAATTAAGAACCAAACTCAACCATTAAATAAATTAGATTGAATAGACATGATTAATCTTGAAAAAGAAAGTGGAGTAATTTGCAATACTGAATCCTTGCACAAGGTAACCATTTGCATGTACATTTGCATAAGTTAATAAGTAGCTACATGAATAAGGTATTTGTTAATTATGCGATAATTTCGCATCAGTGTATGATTTGAAATTTGCGATACATTGTTCTTGTATAAATTAGTCATTTGTGTGCACATAACTACAATATACTTGTATAATTTAAATTGTTGCATGAATAAGATAAATGCTAGTTATATGAAATTTGAAAAAAAAAATGAATGAATTTGTAATAGTGGATTTAAATTTCATGCAGGAAGAGGGAGGATTCCATATTTTCTTTTATTGAATTCATCAATTTTCATGGTAAATTTATCATGTTTCAGTGTTTCACAAAAAATTCATCACGTGTTTACAATTTATAATTTATATTATAATTGAGGCTTGTGGCCTTAAATATAAAGTAATTTTCTATCGAAACTTGATGACATATAACTTTTAACACTATTTTGGTTTAAGGACGTAGCTTAAGATTAAAAAAATTGGTATTATAATATTCAAAATTGGTAGCCTTAAACCATATGCTAAACAAAGACCACCCAAGAAAAATATATATACTGTTTCTTAAGAAAAAGATTAAATATATAATATTCAAAATCAGAAATTCCTAATTGATTATATACGTAATATAATTATGTGGCGAACATTGTATTGTGTCTGTGTATTACATATAAGTGGTGCCTAATTTAGAGGGGATTGTGTTCCAAACGGCTGAAAAGAAAGAGAAAAAAGAAAAAGAGGATTAATATAGTGGGCAGCAAAATGATTTGAAGAAAGCACTATTAGAACCAAACATACCATTTTGTACTGGTTGAAATGGATAATTAATTGATCTGAATTTTGTGGTGGATTCTCCAAAATAAAGCCCAGAGATTTACAACCAACTTTTCCTTTATTTACAGAGCCAAAGTCATATATAAATCATCTTTACACCTAATCTCAATCTTTCCATCATTAAGGCCGAAAGAATGGACTTTTTTCCACTAAGTGTCCCTCAATATATTTTACTTTTTTTTTTTTTTCATTTTACATCTCCTGTTTCTAGTTTTAAACTATACTGAATAGTGTGCAATATTCATCGTTCATTTTTACACAATCACATCATGCGAATCTGCGGTTATAATTTTTTTTAGGTAAAAAGAGAATTTATTGATTCAAAACAAAGTGTACAATATCGAGAAATTAAACCGAAAAATTCGACTTTCAAATTATTACATTATGTAAAATGATAGCTAAACGAGCTATTCATGCGCGAAGACGGTTATAATTATAATTGTACTATATAGAGACATTTCCTATGTACATTATTGATATAAAGGTGTGCTCTATCATCATTTGCTAATCATTAATATTTTCCCATAAGTAATTCAGCCCTTTAAACTATATTAAGATTAAGATGGAATTTAACTCTGTACTTTGGACAAGCAATTCACCATTAGAAGTATGTTCCATCATTTTTTTGTGTGACCAAGTATGCTCATCTAACAAGTAAATTAAATTTGGGATTATCCATAAATATTATAATTGGTAAACTACATGATATTAGTAACTTTTTTTGGATAGTAATTATCCTCTATAAGATTATTCCTAGAGCTATAATATTATGTTTGTAGGTTTTGATGTAATACTGTACTTAATTTTCACGAAGGACCTTTGGATAATGTTTCAATTGAATTGTAGCTCTAGTTTTAAGCAGTATTTTTCAAATTTTATAATTTCTTTTGCTAGTTTTAAGTGCAAATTAATTTTTTTCTGGTGGGATGCACAAATATTATATCTTCAAATTCTATAATTTGATATACAAAATAGTAATCTTACACTAAGACAAATAAATGTAATGCAAAATTAATTAATGAACTCTTTTTTATGTGCAACATGAATCATCAGTTAAATTTATAATGAGGTGGTCTTTTATGAGGATGTCCTCATGTGACGAGTGAGGACACATGTGGACCACATCTAGTTAAAATTAATAAATTCTAATCGATTTTGTGGTCTCCACGTGTCCTTAACTTAATTAGGACGTCCTCACCATAGACTTTATCTTTTATAATTATACAGTCATTTATATAAATAGTTTATAGTGAAGTCAACAAAAAGTAATGCAATCTCTCTAATTCATATTCTTCAAATAGTACAACATTTTATTTTCTTTTTCTGATGACCCTTTGAAATGGAATACAGTATAGTACAAGGATATGATGAAATTTTAAAATTTAGTATAGGGATATTTTGAGATGAAATATAATAGTATAAGGATCTAATAAAATTAAATAAAAATATTATAAGATCTAGGTAATTACTAGTATCCATGTCCATACCCATTAAAAGAGCATCATGACAATCTTTGCGAAAATACAAATCAAGGCCATTATCCATGTTCATGGCCAGTCTAATACAGTTGAGGCCTATTATTGAGAAATTCTTTCTCCAACTTCAATGATTTAAAAGATAATATTAGAAATAATAAAGCCTTTACATTTTCTATCATTATGAATCTATGATGTAGATCTTTATGTTGACTTGAGAGTTGTAACAAGTTATATAGGGAAACTGCTCTAATTTCGTGCAACTTCCAAACAATTTGGGCTAAATTTTGTCCTTTCATTAATTCCAACAGTTGGCCGTAAACAATAAACATCGATCGACTCCAGCTGTTTTTACCAACCCTAATTACCCAATTTCGGCCTTTTATTTTCTACATATATAGATCATACGTATTAGTACTATAAAAAAGGGGGGATAGGGGTAAATTAGAAGTTAATTTTATTAAATTTTAAATTGGGATAAAATAGTATTTGTATTAATTTTTTTATTAATTTTTTAATTAAGTTGCTACAGCTAAAAGAGAGCCATGGTTAGAATCATCCATAAAAAAGTTAGAAATATTATTAAGGATAAATATCAATTAGAGGTTTAAATTATATGTCTAATTTCAAAAATGTCCTAAACTATTAATAATATAAATCAAAGACTCAAACTAGTAAAGTTGCAATGTCCTAAACTATTGACGGTGTCAATTAAATGCACAAGCTATTGAGATTGTAACAAAAGTATCCTCGGTAATGATTTCTACCAATGAAATACTGACGTGTATTTTCAGTATTTTATACGTTATCATATTAGATTTTAAAAGACGACGCAATTCCATACTTTTACAAACTTTTTTACTAATTTATTTTATTTTACAAAACTTTGTTGTCGATTTCATTTGACAAGTTGTTATTGATTCGTCTGAGATAAAGAACATCTATAAGTTACTCATTATAGATTTATGGTGATTTTGTTGTATTTTATACAAGTTCTCCGTCAATTAGATTTCAGTGTTGTCATTTATTAGTTCTTTTTTATATTTGGGCTTGTATTTATTACTCCCTCCCTTCACGAAATATTGTCCTAAGGGAGGGATGCACGAGTTTAAAAAAAATTGTGTTATTTATTTTTTATTTATTTATTTTTTTATCGGGCAAAGTCATGTTAGATGTTAGTAATTAGTTCTCCATCCACTCCAAGAACCACCTTATCTCTCCATTCACCAAGATCCACCTTATATCTCCAATCTCCAATTCGCTCCCAAGAGGGATCGAACCCAGGTCACTTAAGTTAGTGAATGAAGAATGAGACCTACTGTTCACTATTTATTTTCATCACGCCGCAAGTATACGGGTAGTTGCAATATATGGAAGCAATGTCGTATCCCACAAGGATTAGTAGTTCAATCTAGTGATTATTCTAATTCATTTTACTAGACTATTTAGACTAAACAATGGAGTGATTGGTTTGATTATCTAACTAAATACTTAACAAGTTCAAAGACAAATAAAATCGAATAAGCAACGTGGACTATGCAATAATTAAGATGATTTAGGGACTAGGCATGGATGATCAAGCAAAGGACTTTAATTATAGCTCAATATTAATCTTGACGATCCTAATTATATATCTAGAGTGATCTCCCAACTAGTTTTAGCTCCCTCCCGGACGACTGAAACGGTAGATTACGGGTCTGATAACACTCATGTTTCCATGGTTTTCAATGTTCTTTTGATATTAATTTTATAGGAAATTGAGTGTTTGATAGTTGTTTTGTGCTTAATTTGCTTTATCTTGTGAAACATGATTCTTACTCCAACTTTGAAGGAAATTTCAGGTTTAATGACTTCGAATTTGGAACAATGTTCTGAAATAGAAGTTGTAGATCGTCTCGATACGAGTTCGTGAGCGCAAACGGATCATAAATCGGAGTTTGACCGCCGAAATTGAGCAGATTTGCGAGTTTTTCCGTTTTTTAGAGTTCTTCTGGGTTCCAAACACTGTATTTTACCCTGACACTATAAATAGGTCTTCTTTTGACCTATCTAGGGTTTCTTTTTCAGTCCAAAACTTTATTTTCTCACTTTCATAGCTTTAGATTATTATTGCGTTCCAGTTTTTACAGCTTGGATTGGATTTCCACAAGATTGAAGATTCAAGCCGCTACAATTGTTTTATTCAGAGTTTTATTTAATTCAGTTCTTTCAATTGTGTTCTTTTTAATTATGTTTATGTTTTCTTTTGCGATGTCTGGCTAGTTCTTTAATCTGAACCTAGGGTTTGTACATAGCTGATTAATTATGTGTGTATGATTTATTGATATCAATTTGCCCTCCAACTTGTGATTCATGATTCCTGGTGCTTAATTTCTTGTGAATTATTTGGCCAATAATTTACATGTCTAGCTGTTCAGTTTGAGTCTTGAATGCGATAATTGTTCAGCCGATTCGGGAATGCATGTTATAGAAGTAGCCTTGACACTTGAATGGGATAAGTGAAACTATAGGGAGCTATTCTTTGTGTACGCTTGGGAGTTAATTTATTCATTGGAGTCTTGAATGTGAAGGGGGGTAAATTAATCTACTTTCATAGGTGTTCGTTAGAGAAGCTTGTGAATAGTTCTGTGATCTCTCATCAGGGTTGGATTAAATTGATAATTGAATCAATAGATTAAATGCATATAATTAATTAGTAAAAGTACATCCCTAGGGTCAGAGTCTTTTATTATTTGAGTTTTTACCTTATTTTATTTGTTGTTATCTGAATTTAGTGCTAATCAAACCTTCCTACTTTTTGTTGCCTGTCTACTGTTATAGTCTGTTTAGGAGATGCTAGATTTATTTCGTTGTGTCAGTCCCTGTGGATACGATACTCGGTTATTGATTATTTGCTACAATTGCACCGTGTTAGTTGCGGTATTTGTTGCTAAGAAATTAGTGATCAGGGTCATAGTTGCCATCCCTGGTCAACTTCTAACCTATAATTCCCAATAGCACACAAAGATCGACATACTCTCACCCAACTCTCAACTCCCGGTTTATCGAATCGATATGTTTCAAACACCTTATCTATTGCAATTATCCTCTCCCGATTCAAATTACAAATTAGAAATACATAGAAAGTGACCAACATTCCATACAAGATATAAAGCAAGGGTTTGAAAATATAATGTGCAAAGGAACAAACAAGATTTATATTGAGCACAAATAATCAATCCATTACAATAATCATATAGCCTAATCCTCAAACCAAAGGGAAATTTAACCTATCATGTTCAACAACAACATACCCAACAAAAAAGGAAACATAAATGAAAGAGAGAGAAAGAATGGACAAATCCTATTGAAGAGCTTGCTTCAACCCTCTCTCCTCTTCAATGCCTTCTTCAAATGGTAGCTATGAGTATTAATGGAGGTTTTTGGGTTTTGGATGGAGGTAGGAGAGTGTAATGAATGTTGGGAAAGATGATAGATGTGAGGAATGGAGGGAAAATGGGGTTTTAGGGCTCAAAATCACGACTGGGGCCCACTTGGGGGAAGCTCCGCCCTTTTCCCGCGGTCTTGGCCTGCGTCCGCGACCAATAAATGTGGGGAAGGATCAGGGGACCCGCGGTCCCGTACTGCGGCTATGGGTGGTGGCCGCGGGGGGTGCACTGGATTGAAGGACGATGCCCGCGATCCTATCCCGCGGGCGCGGGTGGTGACCGCGGGCGATGGTGTTCCCACGGACGCCGGGCCGCGGCCGCGACCTCCTGTGCCCGGCTGACTTTGTCGGCTCCGTTCTCCCTCGTTCGAGCTCTGATTCGGGCGCCGTTCATTCTCATGGATTCCTCTCGAGACGTACTTCGATCCTATGCCCTCACAACTCTCCATTTAACTCTTGATTTTCCCTGAAAATACTCAAAAACTATACCAAGCAATCAAAATCTTCATAAAACTCAAAATTGGGATACAAACACATATTAGCAATCAATTCGTGGGGGAAAAAGACAACAATTCATGCGATATTGAGGTATGAAATCCATGTTTGTCACCTACATGTTAGTGGTTGGAGAAAAAAATCCACAAATTATTACTTCCCCCGTCCACGAAAAATGGAGCACAATTACTATATTTAGCATCCACAAAAAATGGGACACTGACAAACATGGATTTCATACCTCAATATCGCATGAATTGTTGTCATTCTCCTCCATAAATCGATTGCTAATATGTGTTTGTAGCCCAATTTTGAGTTTTGCTGAGTTTTGATTCTTGGTGTAGCTTTTGAAGTGTTTTCAGGGCAAATCAAGAGTTAATTGGAGAATTGTGGGAGCATAAGAGTGAAGTATGTCTCGAGAGGAATCCGTGAGCGCGAACGGCGCCGGAATCAGAGCTCGGACGAGGGAGAATGGAGCCGACAAAGCCGGCTGCGCAGGACCCCACGGCCGCGGCAGCCGGCCGTGGCAGAAGAAGCCTGAACCGCGGTCCTGCTCGCGGCCGCGGGCCTGACCGCGGCCTCCTGCGCCCCGAGTACAGAACGTTTTTTAACATCGCCCGCGGTCCGAGCCGCGGCCGCGGTCCCCGACCGCGGCCTCCTCCTTTTCCAGCCACGTTCCCAACCGCGGTTCGTGCCGCGACCGCGGGGATAAGGCGGGGATCCGCCCTTTGGTGGGCCCAGACGCGAAATTTGACTCTAAAACCCCCTTTTCCCCCTTTTTCTCTCATTCTTCATTACTCATCTTCTCCAACATTCATTACACACCAACCCTTCACTCCCAATCTTACATTCACAACCCTAGCTCCATAACTACATTCAACCACCCATTTGAAGAAGGCATTGAAGAGGAGAGAGGATTGAAGCAAGCTATTGAATAGGATTTGTTCTTTCTTTCTCTCTCTTTCATTTATGCTTCCTTTGTTATTGGGTATGTTATTGTTGAACATGATAGGCTAGTTTCTCTTTGATTTGGGGATTAGGCTAGATGATTATTGTAATGGATTGATTATTTGTGCTCAATATAAATCTTGTTTGTTCCTTTGCACATTATCTTTTCAAACCCTTGATTTATCTCTTGTGTGGATTGTTGGCCGCATTCTATACATTTCTAATTTGCAATTTGAATCGGGAGAGGATATTTGCAATAGATAAGGTGTTTGAAACATATCAATTCGATAACCGGGAAGTTGAGAGTTGGGTGAGAGTATGTCGATCTTTGTGTGCTTTTGGGAGTTATAGGTTAGAAGTTGACCGGGGACGGCAACTATGACCCGTAATCTACCGTTCTAGTCGTCCGGGAGGGGGCTAGAACTAGTTCGGAGATCACTCTAGATAATTAGGATCGTCAAGATTAGTATTGAGCTATAATTGAAGTCCTTTGTTTAACCATCGATGCCTAGTCCCTAAATCGTCTTAATCATTACATTAGTCCACGTTGCTTACTTGTTTTCATTTGTCTTTGCACTTGTTAAGTATTTAGTTAGATAATCAAACCAATCACTCCATCGTTTAGTCTAAATAGTCTAGTAAAATGAATTAGGATAATCACTAGATTGAACTACTAATCCTTGTGGGATACGACCTTGCTTCCATATATTACAACTATCCGTATACTTGCGGCGTGGTGAAAATATTAGCGAACAGACACTTTCCCTTTTAGTACATGGGCCCACCACTTTTCCTTATATTTTATTCTTGCAAACACTCTTTAATTCAATCTCAACCACTCATTTCAAATAATGGTGAGATTCTTTTTCCACTAACCACCAATTTTATTAAAACTTGTGTCCAAACAATGTGCCTCATTTTTGGTGAACGAAGGGAGTATTAAAAATAGATTAGGACAACTTTTTATGGACGGATCGAAATGACAAATTAGGACAATATTTTGTGGACGGAGGAAGTAATTGTTATTATTTAAGATACGACATTAATTAGCATTCTATCAACATAAAAATCGTTATTCTGACCGGCTACTTATATTAATCAGATGCAAATTATAAAATACGTTGTCCTATACAGGTAGTCTGCCGACCAATGATACTTGAGAGCGAGAAAATCAACTAGCTACTTATATTTTTCGATATAAAATTAAACTTCATTGCTATAAATTAATTTTTAAATATTTCTTTTCAATTACTCGATTACTTCAACAGTTTAATATAAGGCTGCATTTACTTTGATGGATAAATTTATTCATGGAAAATTATGAATAATAAAAATTTATGCATTTAAATGTTTCTTTTCCAACATTTGACACAAAAGCATTTTTCCTTCCTTATTTTTACTTCAAGGATGAATAATATTATCCATCCAAAAAATATTATCCATCCTTGAAGTGAAAATAAGGAAGGAAAAATTGTGAACTTCTCTTTTGTGTAAAATGTGGGGAAAAGAAAAGAGACATTTAAAGACATAAAATTTTTGTTATCCATTATTTTCCATTGATAAATTTATCCATCAAAATAAACGCAGCCTAAGACAAAATACATTATTTTATAATTAAAATGAATCTCATAAAGGGATTTGTTTATGTCTTCTTCCGAATTGGGATTTGTTTTCAATTTGTTTATGTTTCTTACATGATTTGGAATTTCTATCTTTTTATATATTTGTTTATGTCTTTTTATGACTTGAGATCTGTTTTATGAATATGCTCAACTTTAATTCTCTATCTTAGGTATTAGATTAGATGGATTTGTAATGAATTGATGTTTACTTTAATTTAACTCTTGTTTGAATGTCTCTATCTCTTTGAGCCCTAGGTTTGTTTTCTTGTTTGAATGATTGATCACCATTTGAGCATTTCTATTGTGTTGATTTGAATTGGGAGAGGATAATTAACATAGATTAGGAGCTTAAGACACATCATCTCAATAAATCTGGAGGTTGAGAGTTTGAGTGAGAGCATTATTGATCTTTGGTGTTTTTTGGAGTTATAGGTTAGAAATTGACCGCGAAACAACAATTATGATTCGTAATCTACCGTTTTAGTCATCAGGGAGGAGACTAAAACTAGGTGTGAGATCGCCCTAGATAGTTAGGTTTATCCAAGAGTTAGTTAACATAGATTGAAGTTCATTATTATCCATCAAAATCTAGACCATAGGATAACTTTCCTTCAAGCCGTTCCCCAATTTAGTAACTATGATTATGTTATTGTTATTTTGTTAGTTCACTTTATTTAGCTTTATTTTAGTTATCAACATCTTTTGAACTTTGATTATCTAAATACATTGAAAACAACTTAGTAATACTATATCCGTCCACGAAAAATGGGACACATTTTTAGGCACGAGTTTTAATTAAAAAAAAAAGATGATTAGTGGATAAAAGGGTCCCACCATTGTATAAAATGAATGGTTGAGATTGAATTAGATGATTTTTTTTTTTTGTAAATAAGGGGTATTTATAAAGATAAAATATAAGAAAAATATGTGGGTCCATGTACTAAAAGAGAAAGTGCCCCATTTTTCATGAACGCCAAAAATAGTAAATGTGCACCATTTTTCGTGGATAGAGGAAGTACTCCCTCCATCCCAAACGAAATGTCCTGTTTTCCTTTTTGGATTGTCCCAAACAAAATGTCATGTTTCATTTTTTGGCAATACACTCTCTTTCTATATTTAATATTTAAATAATTTCCACCAACCCGCTTTATCTATTTTATACACATTTCTTAATCTCCGTGCCGAAAAGAAATAGGACATTTCGTTTGGGACGGAGGGAGTAGTATTTAGAAGTTTGAATTCATCAATCCTTGTGGTTGTGGGATACAACCGTACGGCCCTTGCTTTCACTTATTGCATCTATACTGTGCATTTGAAGCGTAATTAAAATAATAGCAAAAAACAGTTGCAGTGAGAGTTTTGCTCGTGTCTTGCCCATAAAGTTCAAGAACTCGCGGACAACATCGAGGCTTGAGATCATTTGCCCTTGGCCGCCGCTTTCACCGCCCTTGCTCCCTTGTTAGCTATTGGTTGGCTAGAAGAAATTTCTTCGCTCGACGCCAATATTGTGAAATCGCCATTCTTTGACATTTTTGTCCTCTTGGAGAAATGAACGTTGCTCTCGAGATACAATGATTTGAACTTTCGGTTATGTCGAAGAATTCTCCACGCATTCCACCATTTGAATGGAACGCCCTTGTTTCTGAATGTGTACAAGGTTTACGCATTGTCCCGAGTCATATCATTGCTATGACCATTGATCACTAAAATTCTAGCAATATATTACCACAACTAACACAGTGCAATTATAGCATAAATAGCAAATCGAGTATTGTATCCACATGCACTGATATGAAAAATATATACTACAAGTAATCATAATAAATACTAAGTCAATATCTAGGTAAGCAAACAAAAATATAATAATGTACTGAAACTAGACTCAAGCAAAGAAAATAAATAAAATCAGATAAAAGAATCAAGATATAAAAAAAATGGCTAGTGCCAATTTTTTATTTTTTTTCGTCGGTTGAAACCTATTTTTCATTTTTTTTCTTTCTTTCTAATACATGTGCATGTAATATAAGTGCTTGATCTTTTGTCCATTACGCCCTACTCATCCAATCGCATCGGCGCTCGAGTCAGAGTACCTTGCATCGATTGATTTATCCCTAAGATCAATTTAAATAAGACCGATGAGTCAATTGATTCAGGTGCTCTAAGACCCAATTGATATTACGAGGTAATTTGGTATAAACAATGAAAATATATAAAATTGAGTTGGAAATTTACTCATTTATTAAATTTTTGAAATAGTAATCATCAGAATTCCCACTCATGGACAGGCGAAGGAGGTGGGCAACACATGTCGGATTATCCGCAAATATTATAAGTGAATTAATATTGACATAAAATTTGGATCCGCGGATTAGAAATAAAGGTAAAGGTACACATATAATATAATATAATATACTTTATTATATAATTCCTTATTTTCACTCTCACTAAGATAAACGTACGGTCATAAATTTCCACTCATACATATCTTTTTTTTCACACATATACATATTAACAAAATGCATGAAATGTAATTCAAATTGTAAACATTAGGTCATCCTTTCGAATTAATCCTTAAATAGAAAAAAGGAAAAACATAGATTCATGTTCTTTAGGAAATTTATTTAGATATTTTAAAATGTTATTTAGCAAACTATATGGTATGACGTGATATTCATTTATTTTTATTGTGTTTAGATTTACAATAATATGGTTTAAGACTTTTTTATTTTTTTTTGTAAATGAAAATTTTATTCACGCACGAGGAGTGCAACTTAAAAACTAGATTCAGAGTTACATACGGATAAAAAGAGCCAAATTACAACAACTTAAGGCAATAAGATGGATTACAAATCCAATCACTCAAACTATAACAAGTAACACTAGGAGATAGATTTGATACCCAAAACCAAAACTTCACTTTAATCATTTCGATGAATCCATAAGTTCCATATAACACAAATCTAAAGAGCCTTCCATCATTCCACCGAACTTTTCTCCCTTGCAATCCCCAAATGTTGCAAAAAGTGACAAGACGAAGTATCATGCCCGACATAATAAATACCAAACCAACTAAACACTTGACCCAAACTCTATATGCAAACGAGCATGAGAAAAATAAGTGTTCAACAGATTCACCTTGTGTCGAGCAGAAAGGGCACCTGTCATCATCAAGCTCGCATATCACACCCTTTTTCAATAGATTTTGTCGTGTTGGAATTTGATTTTGAAGAAGTTTCCAACAAAATGAGCTTGCCATGCTTGGAGCGAACTTGCACCAGATATTTTTCAGATTTTCATCTGCCCATCTTCTTTGACTTGCTCTGTTTTCGATCTCCAAATAAGACGATTTTGAAGAGTAAATTCCATTACTTTTGCAGCCCACGTCCAACCATCCTCTTTGTTTTTAGTTGGCTTGAACCTGTCAATAAGAGAAATTAAACGAGCAAATAATTCTATCTCTCACTCAAATAAATCCCTCCTCGATTTTCACTCCCACTCCCACAGATTATCAATCAATTTTCCTTTATCTTTATCTACTGCTACTCTGAATAGCCTATTAAATCCACTAAGGAGGCTGGTATCACCTACCCAAACGTCAAGCCAAAAGCTTGTATTATCTCCATCCACAATTCTCTTTTTGATATTTTCCTCAAACCAAGTAGCAGAGGGAATATGTTTGCACAAATCTCTCCACCAAACTGATCCTCTTCCCATCTCCAATGTCTCATATCCCCTACATTTCTCTCATTCACTCCTCTCACCCTATATTTTGAAAATAAGACCTTGCACCATAAAGAATCACTTTCCACTCTGAATCCCCAACCCCATTTTCCCATCAAACTCTTATTAAACCATTCTATATGTTTAATTCCTAACCCCCAACCTCTTTTCTTTTACAAATATCTTCCCATGCAACCCACACTATCTTCTTATTCCCCCCTCCTTACCCCACAAGGAAAGTCTATTTGAAGTGTGATAATTTTTTTGATCACCTTAGACGGAGCACGAAAAAGCGAGAGATAGTAAATAGGTATGTTAGACAACACCGACTTTATCATAACAATTCTTCCACCAAGAGAAAGATGTTTGTTTTCCCATCTATTCAACCTTCTCCGTATGGTGTCAAACATGAGCTGCCACATTGCTTCTTTTCTTGGATTGGCTCCAATCGGGACTCCAAGATATTTGAAGGGCAAAGAGCCTACTTTATAATTGAGCTCCACAGATAATTCCTCCAATTCTTTCTCTGAAATATTAATTCTTGCCAAGATGCTTTTTCGAAAGTTCACTTTCAATCCAGAAATCAGTTCGAAGCTCTGAATAATACCTTTGACACTTTGGATGTTTGCTTTTGTGCCTTCTCTGAACATTAGGGTATCGTCTGCAAATTGGAGATGTGAAATCTCCACTTCATCACTTCCCACTTTAACCCATGAGAATGATCTTTCTTCTTTTGCCTTATCCACTAATAAGCTTAGTCCTTCTGCTGCAATTGGAGCATCCGCATCGCTCTACACGATGCGGCTTACTCGAGTAGGCTCGGCATCGTGTAGGGCGATGCAGCCCTCCATCACTTGAGAGCCCCGCGATAGAACGGGTGCCTCACGACCTCTCCAAATTCGGGCGCGTGTTTTACATGCGCCAATTTTTTTAAAAAAAATGAAAATCGTCGATTTTTGCAACGGCTATTTAGCCAATTTCCATTTTTTTTCTTTGTTTTTATTTTATTAAGTTTTATGTAATTTTTAGGATTTCAAAATTGATGCAATTTAAATTTGAAGTAAATTGTGTGATTTAAATTTATGCAATTAAACTTAAATGAAAAATGGAAAAATCAAAACTAAAAAAATCATGTAGGCTATCATGTAACCCCAATGCGGTCTCCTTACTCAATGTGGTCCCCCCCATCAAATAAGCTATCATGTAGACTATCATGTAACTTCAATGCGGATGCTCTTAGGAACAGAAGTGGGGAGAGTGGATCACCTTGGCACAAGCCCTTTTGTAGCTTGAATTCTCCATATGGGCTTTCGTTAACTAAAACTGAAGCTGACGCTGTTGATATGCACTCTTTAAGATTCTTAATTTGTTTTTAATTGTATTTGCAAATTGATTATTTGATTTGATGTTAATAGATTTAATTTATTTTATTTTTTTCTATTATTTTTATAGCGAAAAAAAATACTCCCTCCATCTCACTCTAATAGGTTCACTTCTTTTGGGCATGAAGATAATTATCTTGTAAGTTGTAAGTAACAAGATCGTGTGTATTAGCATAGTGGTAGAGAAATTAATATTTAAGATTTAATATTTTAAGTTTAAATTTACTGTGACGCAGTCTTTAATTTTTTTATTTATTAATTAATTTATAAAAAAAATTATAAATAAGGTTTTGAAATTATCGAAAAGTTCACCACTAATACTATGGAGGCAAAAAGAAAATGCCCTCCGTGATCCATTTGGGAAACCTTCTTTTTTCTTTTTTACTTTCAACTTAGTAATTTGGGTTACAAACGCGTGTCCAACACGGGTCCCAAATTCTTTTTCTCATCCTCACCCTAAACTTTATATTCGAGAAAACTCTTTATCTAAAAAAAAAAGTTTATATTCGAGAAAAAATATTTTCAAAAGAATAAAAAAAAATGTCCAAATCTCGCCTTATTAAGCGGATAGGTTTCTCATAATCCTTTGCAAAAATTAATCACACTTTAACTTTATTCAATCAAAAAAAAGAATCACACTTTTGAACGTACAAATTCGACGATCTTAGTGCTAACATCTCATATAATCTATTGAGAATATTCAACGAAGTACTTTAATGCTAATAATTTTAATTTATAACGAAGTATTTTTAAAATATTTCTAATATAAATTAATATTATTATATATGTCACTTTTATAATTTTGTATGTTATGTGTTTCAAAGAACTGAGGCACATGGCAGAAACAACCCATTTGACGCGGCAATAGAAAATAACAAAAAAAATTGAATGTGACTTATAAATTTGGTGTTGATAATGAATTTGGCTAAGCCACACGAATTCATGGTCTTTGCTTCCCTTTTAGTTATTTTTAGGTCAAATTCTTTTTTTGTGGTTTTAATTGACAAAATTCACGACTTTCCTTTGCAAATAATTGAGGCCTCTACTTCTTAACGTTCACGCTGGGCAATATCAAAAAGTGGTCTAGGTTTTTTAGTGCAATGCATGACAAATTTTGCCTTTATTTAATTTCTTTCACCTACTTTTTTTTGGGTGAAAGAAAAATGAAATGTAGAGTTTAATTTGTTTGACAAAATGCCTTTTTAACCCTATATAACTTTCTTTTAGGTTTTTTTGTTGCCCCATAATTAGGATGAACAACAACTGCTAGTAAGTGATCAATAGTATGGGTCAAATGTAATTGATTCGGATCCACTATTTCACAATTATACATTTATAACTCATAATTTTTTACAATTAAATTTATAATTTAAAATATTTATTACCGATACAAATTAAAGCTTCAAGAAATTATATTTTCTAGTTATGGAATAATCAATCCTAATTATCATCATATGATAATTTAAAAATTCAAATTAAATGTAAAAAAATAATTATAATTAAGGTCTAATTAAATAGATTAATGAAGTATAATTAATGCACTAAAAATTAAAATTGAAGAAAATAAAAACAAAATGAAAACAAAAATTTGCTCGTGGAATATGAGTGGGAGTCTGGGACACTCAAGAATGGGATATAATATCTCAAATTGTAATGTAAGGGAAGAGGTATAAGTTTAAAGCGTTAATAGCCGAAAAATACACGAATTATCACCGAATTTGCATATTACACATGACCTTAAAAAATAGTTCCACAATATATCATTTTTTAATTTAGTTGTAATTTACACACGACAAAAGTTTCGATTACTTTTAAATTTGACCAGCGATGACGTGAACAGTATTTAACGTTACATGGCATTACTCGTAGCTTTTTTACATACTGGCAAACCACGTCGTTTTGCCCAAAAATTAAATTGTCTTCTCTTTTGATATTTTGAAGAATTTCTTCAAAAATAAATAAATAAGAACCCCTCTCCCCTCTCAGAGGCCGAGCAATCCCCTCGCTCCAGCACTGGAAAACCGCACCTGCCCCCTCACAAAGCAGCCCCTCTTCGACGCTGACCTCACCCCCAACGTCACCCTCCGCCGCCTCATCCAGTCCTGGTGCACCCTCCACGTCTCCCACGGCGTCGAGCACCTCCCCACCCCCAAGGCCCCCCTCACCAAATCCCAGCTCCTCTCCTTCCTCGCCGGCGCCGGCGCCACCCCTCAAACACAGATCAAGTGCTTCCACCGCCTCCACCAAGCAAACCAATCGAATTTGCATGGAGAAATTTAGGGGTGGGAAGTTCGGGATCGGGTATCGGGTACCCGATTACCCGACCCGAAAAAATCGGGTATCGGGTACCCTATACCCGAAAAATTCGGGATCGGGGTCGGGGTCGGGTATTTAGGGTGTGAAAAAATCGGGTATCGGGTATACCCGAATTACCCGATTTTTTAATTAATATATTTTAAATTATATAATTAAATTTATATTAAACTTAGCAGTGCCCACTGCCGTTCCCATTTGCCATTTCAAAGTAACCCCCAATCCCAGCCCCAAGTAATCCCCAATCCCAACCCTAAGTAAACCCCCCCTTTCCTGCCGCCGCCGCCCCCAACCCAGCGGCGCCCCTCGCCGCCCGTCATCGCCCAGACCAGAGCCAGTCGCCAGTGAGGAGCTCGCTCCCAGCCCCCCAGCCGCGACCTCGCTCCCTACTCCCTGAAATTAATTTTGAATTGAATTCATTCAAGCCCAGCCCTACTCCCTGTCTCTGTCTGCTTCTTTGTGTCTCTGTACCCACACCCACTAAACTCGTCGACCCAAATCCCTCCCACCATTGCATCGCTGGAAGCCGCGCCGCCAGCTTGTCGTCCCGTCGCCGGAAGCTACGCCGTCAACCTGTTGAATCGTTTCCACCCCTCCCTGCTTTCCTGCCAGGCTTCGTTCAAGAGAGCAGCCGCGCCGACGCCTTCGGTTCAGACGCGACGCCTCGCTCACGTCGCAGCTCCGACCCCGCAGCAGCAGCGCCGTCTCCGGCCACTTCACAAATTAAATTGTGTGTTCTGTATTTCTGCTCATGAGTTTGAATTTAATTATTGCTTTTGAATCTCTATTTCTGCTCTCCAATTCTCGCAGCTTAATTTTAATTCATTTTGGTCGGGTAATTTTGGGTACCCGAATACCCGATTCGGGTACCCGAGTCGGGTATTAGGGTACCCGATTTCAGAATCGGGTTCGGGATCGGGTAGGTGTTTCGGTCAGTTTTCGGGTTCGGGTACCCGAACCCGACCTGATTCCCAGCCCTAGAGAAATCTGGCACCGCCGATTTCCTTGCCGCGCTAGTCGGTGGAGCGTCGGGAGAGGATTTGAGCATTCTCCACAGCTGGCGCGACTGAGCATCAGGTAAGCGAGGAGCGGGACCACGCGGCACACCTGCAACCGGAGGTGGGGGCGGGGGTCGTGAAGCGGTGAGCGGCGGAGGGGATTTGGCGATCCTAGGGTTTTTTCCCTTAATTATTTATTTATTTATTTTTATTTAAAAAAGTTTGACAAAACGATGTCGTTTTACATGATCGGCGGTGCGTCCACGTCTGCAAATTCCGGAAGACACGTCATTTAGGATTTAATGGATGGTCAACGCATGTGCAAATTGCAATTAAATTAAAAGATGATGTATTTTGGAACTATTTTTTAAGTTCATGTGTAAAATATAAATTCGGTGATAGTTAATGTATTTTTCGGCCATTAACCTAAGTTTAAAATAGTCTTTGTTAATTGTTACAAACTTACAACTGGTTCGCTATGTAAGGAAACAGAGGCAAATCAGTTCCAAAATCTTCAATAATAATGTATAGTATTTTATTACAAATCAATTTTTGAAAGATATATTTCGTCTCGTAGAAAGAATCTTAAGTTCTTTTCATTTTCCCCTTTGCGAGGTCTGTCTCCCACCCCTAATTAATTTCTATTTAATCTGAGGCATCTAAAAAGAAATTAAGAATTGATTGCATAAATGTGATTGAAAACAAGGACAATAATGTCACTGTCGATTAAGATTATGGAGATTTGATGTTTGATTGATAAGCCCTTAACTTGGGTGAAGAAATTAATAGAGTATAATCAAAAAATTCTTATAACTAGACAAAACATATTTAGATGTCCCAATACTTTTGTTTTTATTCTTGTACAATTTTTTCATTTTAATAAATTCTTGTATTTTTATTTTTAATTTCGTTGAATCCTTATTTAACAGAACCTACAATTCTATTAACTTTTTCGTTATCTCGTAATCCCTTTCATTTTCATTTTTGTGACGCCCATAACTACTTTCGACGCTTAATGAACTTTATAGGAAAATAAAAAAATTATCAAACCCATAAAAGGGTAGTTCAATAAAGCTAAGGAAATAATCAAGTTGAAAACAAAATTTGGGAATGTTGCAAGATTTCTTAAACCAACTAAGAGTGAAAAAGCTAAACAAAAGGATGTAGAAGACGGTGGTGACTGCTAAGCTTAGTAGTGTCACTTTCTTCATCGTCTTCTACTTTGATGGTTGTAATTTGGTTGTGTCCTAATTAATCAAGAATATAGGTTTGGGCGTCGTTTAATTTTGAGGATTAACTTTAAGAGACGTTTACTTTGCATGATTGAATATTTTTATACTCGAGAATATAATTTTTCCAATTCCACTTTTTACATGGGAATAAGATTCAAGCAAAATTAACTTGAATGATTAAAATAATCAAGGGCCTTGAGATATCCTAAAATTTCAATCCATCAATGTAAACAAGTGATTAGCCTTACTATTTTTATCTGTTAAGGCTCATCCTCCAAAATAAACGCATCCTTAATATAAAAATATTAAGGCTAATCTTTTATTTAATTTGATGGATTGAAACTTTAAGATATTCTAAGGTTTTTGATAATTTCTATAACTTGACCTAGTTTTGCTTGATAACTGAGATTGAAATAATTTTATATGAATGATAAAAATACTCAATCATGTACTTTATCAATTATGCAAAGTAAGTTAGAAATTAATCGACTTGTACCAATGACCTATTGGAGAGAGAGATTTTGGTGCTCATCTTTACTGTTTGATGTAGGCCTCCTCGACAAAAAAGGATTATAATTTATGAGATAACGAAAAAGTTCACAAAATTAGCAATTGTATTCAGAATGATATTGGGTCGATTTGCTTGTTTTCTGATTCTCTCATGGCTATCCATATACTTCATGATAGCTTTCATGAGTCCGAGTCTCTTTCTGATGATCTCTAAGAGGCTTTTGAGAGTGCTAGGAATTCAGTGGTGATGGATTATTATCATATGCGCCGTGAGGCGAACAATTGCACATGAGCTTGTTAAATTGGTAAATTATTTTTAGGATGTAATGCTCGGTAAGCATGATTTTCCGTCATGACTTCTTGATATTGTTAATTACAACATGCATTAATATGTTATGGATTTTTTCCAAAAAAAAAAGTTCACAAAATTATGAGATTCGTTAAATAAGGATTTTAACAAATCCACAGATAAAAACTAAAACTAAAAATGGAGACCGATATCTTTTGCCCATTATATGTATGATTATGTATTATACCGACGCATTCAATTAGTACATATCTATAAAAAATTCCCCTCATTCTCATTGATCGATTCAATTTTTATTTTTATTTTACCCAAAAAACATTTTGGTTAATTTTCTACAAGACACTGACGCAATTTAAATGCAGTAATAATAATAATAATAATAATAATAATAATAATAATAATAATAATAATAATAATAATAATAATAATAATAATAATAATAATAATAATAATTTATGATTTATAATTTATTAAAAAGGTAATTTTCAATTTGAAATCAATTTTAAAATTGAGTAGAAAATTTTGTAATTATAATAAAATTAAAATTTTATTTGTAATTATAATAAAATGGAGTATATTTTTTCCCTTTTATTCCTTTTTCTTTATTTTTTTATTTTTTGTTTTATTTCGTTATGAAATTGTGAAATTCGATTGATTATAATATGCATATTAAATTAAATACCACGATAAGAGCTTTCATTTGATATATTTTATGTAAATATTTGATTTAAAATGTAAAATTTATATTTATTTAATGATTAAAATATCAAAAAAAAATCTCAGTCCTCTCTCGTCTTTTTTCAAATAGATCTATTTCTTAACTTATTTTTTTCGTTTTCACAATATCAATTTTCATTATTGTAAATTCTTGTTTATATTTTTATTTTTAATATTCAACTCAAATATATTTAATTAAAATTAATTTTTATTATATTTATAAATAAGATGATTGAGTTGATACTAATTTTATATAAATATAAAAATATAAAAACGTTTCTCATGCATTACAATTCACCTCGAACTGCAATCTTTGTAATAGGTAAATACCTACTCTTCTCCTGAAGTTGTCGGAATTATTTGCAATAGAATATTGGCTACAATTGAAAAGGTCTTATCAATAAAATTTCCATTTATCCGATTCTTGACCTCACCGGAGACTTGACTTTTGGCAGCCACAAACAACCACGCCTCACTCTACCTGCATATATAAACAAAGACAGTGTCGTTTTGATTTAACATAAACTATAATTTTTCTTTCTTCTTGTGAACTACATAAAACAACCTCTTTTTGATTAAGATCTATTTCACAGCATTTTTCTAATTTACATAAAATTATACATAGCATTTCGATGAGCCACGTCATTTTCATAGGTCACGTGTTAAATTGATGATTTGGTTTTTTTATTTAGATAGAAAGACTAATACTCCATCCGTTCCAACTTTTAGTATCTAACTTTCCCTTTTTAAATGTCTCACATTTTAGTATTTATTTTTATTGTTAGTAAAAGTAAGTGGGACTTTTACTCTACTTTTATTATTTTAACACTCACATAAAAAGTTGGACATTTATTCTACTCAGAACACACCTAATTACCACTTTAGTAAAACTCGTGTCACTCTCAAATGGATACTAAAAGCTGGAACGGAGGGAGTAATTTATTACTCAATGTCGTTCTGTACAGTGTCTTTAAGCCTATCAGGGAAATCATGAGACCACTTTATCGGTTGCTTAATATGTCGTGCAAATTGCGTTAAACTATGTGCGGCTTCATTTGCCCGAGCGATACATACGAAGAACTCCAATTAAATTTTACAATGCTTCCAAAATGTCTCGGATGTCCTGTGGTAACAATGCGATGTCCTCTGCCGAACCAGCCATAACCCAAGCCGCAAGCATAAAGTCTGTGTAGACACTTATCAGGTGTAGGGCCATATTCCAAACTCATCACAATACCATCTACCACCACCTTCACCTCGGCCACCATAATACTCGACGTCAGTATTTTCTTCTTTATCATTGTTGCACAGGTTTTTCCATCCTCGTTATGAGCTATAAGTCCCACGCCGAACACATTCAAACCTTCGTAGAGCATATCCACATCCATACAGCATGTCCCTCGTTTCGGCCGTGACCATTTCTTACCATCTACAACAAGCCCATGATTAGGGCTGAGCATCGGTTCATAACCGAACCGAACCGATCCATTTTTACAAAATCGAAACCGAACCGACTTTACCAGAGGATGGACCGAACCGAACCGCTCAAAGTTCGAAAATCGACCAAAACCGAACCGGCTGAAACCGATCGGTTTCGGTCGGTAACCGAACCGAACCGTTCTTTTATCTTTTTTTTTCGAAAAAAACTGAAAAATCTCACCAAATCCACTAAAAATTGTTCTGTATTTTCGAAAATAGCAGTAAAAAATCACTAAAATGGAATGAGGTGGTCGCCACCGTCAGGAGGATGGGAGAACCGAAGGAAAATGGTGCGTCGCGCAGGCGGTGCTGCTGCTGGTGCTGTGTCGCGCGGGCAGTGCTGCTGCTGCTGCGTCGCCGAGCGGGCTGTGCTGCTGCTGCTGCGTCGCCCAGCACCGGCCTGCTGCTGCTGCCGTGCGCGAAGAATGGAGGTAACACGGGTGGTCACCGGTCAGAGAATGGAGGAGCGGCTGCCGGCTGGGACCTGGGGCTGGGAGGGAGGGAGGGAGGAGAGTAGGGTTTAGAAATGGAGAAGGGAGGCGCAGGCTGCTGCGCCGCATCATGTTTCGAAATTGGGGAGGGAGGGATTTTATGCTAGGGTTTAGGTTTACATTTAGTAAATATAATATAAAAATATAGAATAAATAATATATATCATGTATCGGTTCGGTTCATAACCGAACCAAAATCCCAAAACCGAAACCGAACCGATACATGATCGGTTTTTTAGTCTAAAAACCGAACCGAAAACCGAACCAGAAATTCCAAAACCGAACAGAACCAAAAATGGTCGGTTCGGTCGGTTTTCTCGGTCCGGTTCGGTTTATGCTCAGCCCTACCCATGATTGTGTTCATAGCAAAAGCAGGCTTCACCTTCTAAAAATTCTTCCATGACACCTCACAGTCTTTCTCAGTGACATCTCTTCTTACGTCCTGCTTGTCATGTTTGTTTCTGCACTTTGCCACACAAAAATGTATTGCACATTTGACTATTGATTCAAACATTATAATCGAATATTTATCCTTAATAATTTCGTGTATTTTGTTGAGAAAAAAAAAAAAACATATTTACACAATTAATAACCAACAGGCTTACACCCTTATTAATTTCCTTCGGTTTTGGGAGACTATTATATTAGAGCATCTCCCACCCAAAGGGGGTGGTCCCTATCTTATAGAATCCACTCCACAGTGGATTGGCTTTAATTGGGTCTCTGAAAATTTCATTTTCAATTCATCTCATTTCTCTAATTTAAATGCATTTCAAAATTAAAATAAATATTAAATTTTAAAATAAAAATTTCCATTAAACTTAAAATTTTAGAATTACAATAATTAAAATAAAAAATAATATTAAAAAGAATTGAAAAGGTTTAGAATTTTAAAATAAAAAATAAAAAATTGAAATTAAAAATTAGGTGAAAAAATTGATTTTGTATTGTAGTATCTCACATCGAAAAGTGTATGCTTCTCTATAATGTATAGTGCACTATAAGAAGAGAAGCTATATTTAGTTGATTTGTATTCTATCCCGGCCCGCATCGAAAAGTGTATATACGAGGGGAGGGAAGGAAAAAGAGAAGCGAGAGGAAAGGAAGGGGAGGGAAGCCCACAGGAAAGAGGAGACGCGGGCGAGAAGGGAGAACACACGACAAAAAAACAAAGGGACAGGGAAGGGAAAGGAAAAGGAAGAACACAAAAGGAAAGAAGAAAAGAAGAAGAAGAAGAAAAGAAGAAGAAGAGAAGAGAAGAAGAAGAAGAAGAGAAAGAAGAAGAAGAAGAAGAAGAAGAAGAAGAGAAGAAGAAGAAGAAGAAGAAGAAGAAGAAGAAGAAGAAGAAGAAGAAGAAGAAGAAGAAGAAGAAGAATAAGAGAAGAAGAAGAAGAAGAAGAAGAGAAGAAGAAGAAGAAGAAGAAGAGAAGAAGAAGAAGAAGAAGAAGAAGAAGAAGAAGAAGAAGAAGAAGAAGAAGAAGAAGAAGAAGAGAAGAAGAAGAAGAAGAAGAAGAAGAAGAAGAAGAAGAAGAAGAAGAAGAAGAAGAGAGAAGAAGAAGAAGAAGAAGAAGAAGAAGAAGAAGAAGAAGAAGAAGAAGAAGAAGAAGAAGAAGAAGAAGAAGAAGAAGAAGAAGAAGAAGAAGAAGAAGAAGAAGAAGAAGAAGAAGAAGAAGAAGAAGAAGAAGAAGAAGAAGAAGAAGAAGAAGAAGAAGAAGAAGAAGAAGAAGAAGAAGAAGAATAAGAAGAAGAAGAAGAAGAAGAAGAAGAAGAAGAAGAAGACGAAGAAGAAGAAGAAGCAGAAGAAGAAGAAGAAGAAGAAGAAGAAGAAGAAGAAGAAGAAGAAGAAGAAGAAGAAGAAGAAGAAGAAGAAGAAGAGAAGAAGAAGAAGAAGAAGAAGAAGAAGAAGAAGAAGAAGAAGAAGAAGAAGTAAGAAGAAGAAGAAGAAGAAGAAGAAGAAGAAGAAGAAGAAGAAGAAGAATAAGAAGAATAGAAGAAGAAGAATAATAATAATAATAATAATAATAATAATACTAATATTAATAATAATAATAATAATAAAATAATAATAATAATAATAATAATAAGAATAATAATAAAAGAATAAGTAATAATAATAATAATAATAAAAGAAGTAAGAATAAAATAATAATAATAATACTAATAATTAATAATAATAATAATAATAATAGAATAATATAATAATAATAATAATAATAATAATAATAATAATAATAATAACAATAATAATAATAATAATAATAATAATAATAATATAATAATAATCATAATTATAATAATAATATAATAATAATATAATAATAATAATTAATAATAAAGGCATAGCCTCCACATAAAAACCTTCTACAATCGACCTAAAATTGGTTTGCGCCAGCCGGACGACCGGTATTTGCTACCAGCGGGGCTCAAGCTGAGTGGTAAAGCGCATACATATTACACAATCTTCCAACTTACTCATACATATGTGTTGCTTGGATGCATCGAATACTTATTATTTATGTTTACAATTAATCAATTCAAACGGTAGGGTAAGCTTATTAGTCACATTAAATCAAGTGAAATATAATGGATCAATTATTGTTGTTGCATACAAGAGAAAATAATTATAGTGAACACCATATCCATATTATACGATTTTACTTTTAATTTTTCATTATCCTTCGTTTTGAACTTTTGGTTAGAATAGAAAAGAAGTTGAACCAAAAAAAAAATAGGAAAGATCCAATTAGGTAGAAGCGTGGAATATATTTGATACTGATAATATACGAACTCCGTTGATAACCATCGTATACCGGAATACGTACAATAAGGGTTAATCCGTTGATTCACTCATGAATACCGGAAGAACACCACGAGAAGGGAACAATCCCACCCTCTACATTTTAACTCTCAATTCGACTCCACTAAAACATAAATAAAACTCCTATTTATAATAAAACCCTAAACATTTAAAAGGAAACAAACTAACTTGACCAACAAGACAAATAATAATTAAAGATATAATATATTATACGATTCTATCTTCATCATTCTCTCCATCCTTGAAACGATTCGTCCTCGAATCGGAAACGTCCTTGATGATGTTCTGCATAAGGTCGATCATATTGACCGTGTAGGAAGTCAAAGATCTCTCGATTCTGTGCACGTAATTCCTTGAATTGTTGAGACAGAAGGTCGTCGTCACGATGGAGATAATCTTGAACATTCTGAACGGTTGATTGACGGGGAGACATCGCGTAGGAGCGTAGCAAGGCTCTGGATACCAACTGATGCAGGTAGAAGCGTGAAATATATTTGATATTGATAAATATACGAACTCCGTTGATAACCATTGTATGCCGGAATACGTACAATAAGGGTTAATCCGTTGATTCACTCATGAATACCGGAAGAACACCGGGAGAAGGGAACAATCCCACCCTCTACATTTTAACTCTCAATTCGACTCCCCTAGAACATAAATAAAACTCCTATTTATAATAAAACCCTAAACATCTAAAAGGAAACAAACTAACTTGACCAACAAGACAAATCAATAATTAAAGATATAATATATGATATGATTCTATCTTCATCATTCTCTCCATCCTTGAAACGATTCGTCCTCGAATCGGAAACGTCCTTGATGATGTTCGGCATAAGGTCGATCATATTGACCGTGTAGGAAGTCAAAGATCTCTCGATTCTGTGCACGTAATTCCTTGAATTGTTGAGACAGAAGGTCGTCGTCACGATGGAGATAATCTTGAACATTCTGAACGGTTAATTGACGGGGAGACATCGTGTAGGAGCGTAGCAAGGCTCTGGATACCAACTGATGCAGGGAGAAGCGTGAAATATATTTGATATTGATAAATATACGAACTCCGTTGATAACCATTGTATGCCGGAATACGTACAATAAGGGTTAATCCGTTGATTCACTCATGAATACCGGAAGAACACCGGGAGAAGGGAACAATCCCACCCTCTACATTTTAACTCTCAATTCGACTCCCCTAGAACATAAATAAAACTCCTATTTATAATAAAACCCTAAACATCTAAAAGGAAACAAACTAACTTGACCAACAAGACAAATCAATAATTAAAGATATAATATATGATATGATTCTATCTTCCTTTTAGATGTTTAGGGTTTTATTATAAATAAGAGTTTTATTTATGTTTTAGGGGAGTCGAATTGAGAGTTAAAATGTAGAGGGTGGGATTGTTCCCTTCTCCCGGTGTTCTTCCGGTATTCATGAGTGAATCAACGGATTAACCCTTATTGTACGTATTCCGGCATACAATGGTTATCAACGGAGTTCGTATATTTATCAATATCAAATATATTTCACGCTTCTACCTGCATCAGTTGGTATCCAGAGCCTTGCTACGCTCCTACGCGATGTCTCCCCGTCAATCAACCGTTCAGAATGTTCAAGATTATCTCCATCGTGACGACGACCTTCTGTCTCAACAATTCAAGGAATTACGAGCACAGAATCGAGAGATCTTTGACTTCCTACACGGTCAATATGATCGACCTTATGCAGAACATCATCAAGGACGTTTCCGATTCGAGGACGAATCGTTTCAAGGATGGAGAGAATGATGAAGATAGAATCGTATAATATATTATATCTTTAATTATTATTTGTCTTGTTGGTCAAGTTAGTTTGTTTCCTTTTAAATGTTTAGGGTTTTATTATAAATAGGAGTTTTATTTATGTTTTAGTGGAGTCGAATTGAGAGTTAAAATGTAGAGGGTGGGATTGTTCCCTTCTCATGGTGTTCTTCCGGTATTCATGAGTGAATCAACGGATTAACCCTTATTGTACGTATTCCGGTATACAATGGTTATCAACGGAGTTCGTATATTTATCAGTATCAAATATATTTCACGCTTCTCCCTGCATCAGGTTGCAAATGCATGCCCAATTGAAAGGAATTGGTTACACCATTCTTATAAATTTATTTTTATATGTAGGTTAGGTTCATTATTTTAAAGAAAGCCAAATTTGATGAGTTAAATTTTGCAATATTTGACTTTGTCACGTCAAGGAGCATGTGACAAACGCGTGGTGGACAACCTTTGGCTACTAAAGAATCAATGTTTTGAAGAAACATTGCAACTGCAAATATGTTTGAAGTTTGAAGCTTGGCAAAATTTGAAAGGCTGCAATTATTTATCTAAAGTGAGTATTAAACATCAGGACCACATTAATCTGGCTAAACCAACACAAGCTGAAGCAATGAAGCAAGTATCCCTGACAGCTTGCATTATTTGTGATCTACTTAATTTGAACTAGATTGTAAGCCTTTTTTCTATGTAAATTAACTATACTTCTTTTTAGATAGGTTATTATTATAGTTTTATTGATAACATAAACTTTTGTAATGTCATATGTATTCCTTTCGCATGCATCTGAATAAGTGTCATATTTAAAAATAAAATATATCATGAAATAAGTGTGTTATTTCAAATTTCTAACAAAAATAATGTCAAAAGTTTCATTTTACTCAAAGCAAATTACTTAATTAGTTATTGGCAATATTTAAGAATATAAAGAAATAATATAGTGCAAACCGGGCAAGGCAAATTATGAGGCTATTCAGAGGACTCTGGATCATCATGATCATTTGAATAACTCTCGTAATTGTCTCTCCACTATTTACAACATAAATGAGATGGTGACTAAATATCCTGAGAGAATTGCTGAAGAGTTTGATAGCTATTGCTCCCACTTATTTGTGCATACTATTCCACTAGCAAAACTTTGTGTTAATTTTCAACAAATTACAATCTTCCATCCATTTTTCAGCTTTAACACAACTTTTATATCGTATCAATTACAACAATAACTTTAATTTCCTTTTCAATTGAGTAGAAAGCTAGTTTTAGTTGTTGGTAAAAAAAAAGGATATACTATATGACACACCCACAAAACACAGTGCCATCTATTTCGATGAATTTAGAGCAAAAACGATGTGGTTCTGCCGGACATGTCACACCCATCGGCATTATATTAGTAATTTAATAATAAAATATTAAAAATTTAATGTTTTTTTAAAGGAAAGGAAAATTTTAATATTAAAAATTTAATGTTATAGTTGCCTTAATTTACAAGTCGTGTAATAATTGCAAAAAAGTAACAAAATAAGAAAGAATCGTGATATCTCAAAAAATAGGCACGGGAAATAAAATATAGAATAAAGACTTCCCCTTTTCCTGTATACAAATTCATGATGTTTTAAACAAGTCACGAAAGTAACAAAAGGTATTACTTTTCATCAAGCAAAACATTTAGAAATGATTAGGTAAAAGAATAAATAGTACTATTTAGACATAATATATTCGAATAAAAATAAATTAAATATTTGAAAAACTTGATTTATTTAAAAATTTTGTTTTAAATTTTTAAAAAAATTACTCCATCCGTCCCAATAATGAAGACACACTTCATTTGGGCACGGAGGTTAAGGCGAGATAGTTTAGGAAATAAAGTGTTTGATTAAGAAGTTGATTAGGGGTTTTATTTATTTTTATTTTAAATTTATTCTGGTAAATTAGTACTCTCTCTCATCTTCTCCGACCACCACTGCCGCCGGCGCCGGCGCCGATTCCATCTGCTATGCCACCGAAAATCGAATTCAGAAAATCAAACCACCGAAAATCGAACCCAGATATCAAATTTAGAAATCGCAGATCATCCAAAAAAATGTCCAAAAAATTGAGCATCAAAAACTGATTCAAAATTAACACTACATGATTTCAGCAACTTTTACAAAAATTGAACAAAGATTCAAAATTATCACTTTTATTATTTCTTCCACAAGGTAGTTTTTTTAATAATTTTTATAATTTTTGTACTTCAAAAAAATAATACTAATAATGAAAAAAAAATATAAAAAATTACAAAAAAAAAACTATAATATGGAGAAAACAATAAAATTAACTAAAATTTATTTTCTTTTGAACCAAAAATTTAAATTTAATCAATTTTTTAAAATGTATAATTAATTTTTATTCCAATATATTTTATCCACATAACATTATTAAAAAATAAAACACAATGATTCATGGATTCCCCACCCAAACCCCACCCCCACCCCCACCCCACCCCACCCCACTCCACTCCTGCAATCTATTTAAATGGTGGGATACTATACAAAATCGCAGGCTCTAAAATCCTAGACACAGAAAACTGGGCATTCCATCTCCACCTTATGATATCTCTTGTGCTTACATGTCTTCCCTTTTCAACTCTCTCTCTAAATCTCTTCCCCTTCCTCCAGCCTCCCCCTCCCTCTGAATATTGAAGCACTCCACCTCCAAAATTCGCCCGCGGAAATGGAAATGGAACCGCAAATCTTCGATTTCGTCAAATTCGAGAAGGAAAAGGCTATCGCCACATTCAACAGAATCGCTAAGTTGCGCCAGTTCTTCGAGGCTCTGCTGGTTTTGGGGGCGATATCGTGGTCGTCGGCGCGCGCGCCGCCGCTCCTCAGAGCTGCCGCCGCCTACGCCGTCGACCTCTCGGCTTACCTCCTCAACCACCACATCGTTTTCCTCATCGGCAACGCCATCATTTTCTCGCTCTTCCTCCTCTGCCGCCGCCAGAGCGACGCCGCCGCGACTCCGCCGGGCGACGATTTGTACGACGAGTACGTCAAGCACAGCGACGCGGCGGCGGAGGCGGATCGCCGAGAGCCTGCCGATCCACCTCCGCCGTCGTCTCCGACCAAAGGCGGCGCCGCCGTCATAGACGAGGAGGAGAAGCAGATCGTAGTGTGCGCGGAGGCGAATCCGAATCCACAATGCGACGACATGGCGGCGGCGATTGATAACGCGAGGAGGCAGATAAAGCGGTTCGAGAGGACGCAGTCGGAGAAGCTGAAGCGAGAGATTAGAGCGACGCTGCGGAGATCGGAGACACAGACGCGGCGGAACTCGGTGAGCTGCGGCGGCGAGCGGTTCGACGCGGCGGAGATTGAGAGGCTGAGCAGCGAGGAGTTCCGGCGCACAATAGATGCGTTCATCGACGAGAACTGGTCCACAAAGAAGACTGCAAACAGTCGGTTTGATGAGTATCAGAAATATCAACTGCTGCAGATGGCCTAACAGTTGCTGCAACAATCGTCGCAGAAATGTTTTAGTAAACTGGGTGGGTCGAATTGTCTAATGCTCTGTTTTTTTTCTGTAGCTGGCCAAGTTCATCTGCTTATTATAGTACATACTATTATAACCGTTAATTTCAATAATTATCTAATCTGGCTCTTATCCATGTTTAATTCAAGAGAAGTTCAATAAATACGAGTAAATTGTGTTTAATTACTTTCCTGTATAGAATTAATTCGAATGCGTTGCTGGGATTTTGAGCTCATCGTGGACATATGGATTGGTTGGTTAAATTAAATTTACTTTCTCATCGTAATTTATACGGGCATTGTATCTTCAACTTTTATAATTTTGTGTATTTTTATAATTAAATAATGATTGTACACTAATATAAATAAACGTAAAAAAAATTAAAAAATATAATTTGTTTTTTCTTACGTGCGACATGAATTATTAGTCAAATTTTAAACTAATAAGGAGTTCTTATGCGAGAATGTCCTCGCGCGTGGATATATGTATGAAACAACCCCATCAGAGTTAATGAATTCTTGTAAGGGTGCATTTACTTTAATGAAAAATAAGATAAAAAATATATTTTTACCGATTTTCAATTATTTTCACATATTTATATGGTGAAAAAAATTCTCCAAATAGGGTGGAATATTTTTCGGGCAGCCCCTCTTCAATCATTTTCTCTCTATTGTTGGATAATATTATCTTACGGTAGGGTTGTGAAAATATTTCCTATCTTTTCATCTCTAGTAAACATGATAAAAAAAAAATGATATTTTCTAACCTTTTTTATCCATTATTTTCTAATAATTTTTTTTTACAATCAAAATAAACGCACACCCTCATGTGAGAACTTTCTCACCGTAGACTTTTATATTTTATAATAAGAAAATATGCACTCATATAATCATATTAGAGATTGAAACTCAATATTTGGTCATCCATCTTAAAAATAAAATTTTTTAACTATTTTTTATAATTTTGGACTATATTGTTCTTAATTTGGGCGGACCGAATCACATTGGATACAAGTTCGAATGGTACTTTTGACACTAATATTATAACTTGTGCCAAATGTATCAAATTACTTAGAACAAAAAAATACCTAGTAATTTTATACTTTTGGCACTAATAATATGAATTGATCATTTGTAATATAACACATGAAACAAGAGCTTACAAGATAAGTTAATTTTGTAGATAGTGGGAAACTACTTTGTGAACTAATAAAAATAAATACTATATGTTTTTATATTTATAAGGGTTAAGTATCAGATTAGCCCCTAAGGTGGAGGCCCCTATGGCATTGGGCCCCTTATGGCAAGGGGTGTGTCAAATAAGCCCCTATGGTAATTAAAATCGAACAAAATCACCCTTAGCCCTAACGGTGAGTTAACAGCCGTTAACTATTTAAAAAAAAATTCTTTGTCTACCATGTGTTCGACGAAATGACTGAGACTCGTCAACTCGCCGCAGCTCAGCCTCCTTAATCCGGAGCCGCCGCTACCGCCACCACCGCTGCCGTCGTAGCCCCCGCTTCCTCCACCACCACTTCCGCCACCAACGACGGCGTCGTCACCAGCTCTATACATCGACGTGAGCACTCAACTCAGTTTCGGCGAAAAAAGCTGCTCCAGATCCCAACCTGATAACAACCTTGAGTTTCTCTCCAATGTCGTGATTCGGGACGTGAATGATGAAAGCGTGCTCAAATGCTCTCCGAATCTTCGCGAGCTCAAATGCAAATGCTTCCCCCTTGTGGCGGAGGAGACGGGGGAGCTCCGGTATCCGAATTTCGCCTTCTTTACGCAGCTGGAATCGCTACACTTGGAAGGTGGCTTCGTCAACGCCATCGCGGATATTAGCCTCCCCTCGAATGTGAAGGAGCTCACGCTGTCCGGATTGTACTTGCCTTGGGAGAAGATCTCGGTGATTGGGAGACTGCAGAGGCTTCAGAAGCTCAAGCTTTTGTTCGGAGCCTTCGATGGCGAAGTGTGGGAGACGAGGGAGGGAGATTTCCAGGAGCTGAGGCTGCTGATGCTCAAGACAGTGTATGATCTGAGAGAGTGGGAGGTTGAGAGCTGGGAGCATTTTCCGAGGCTGCGGTGGTTGGTCTTGGATGATTGCCAGCATCTGCAGAAGATTCCGGCGGCGGTCGGGGATATAGCGACGCTGGAGGTGGTTGAGATCAAAGGCTACTGCCAGGAGACATTGATGGAGTCTGCGCAGGAGATTGAGAAACAACAGAGAGAAGAGGGAAATGAGGAGCTGAAGTTCAATCTCCACAAAATTATTGGCTTGACATCTGAAACGGCTTCAAGCGATGTATAGAGCTGGTGACGACGCCGTCGTTGGTGGCGGAAGTGGTGGTGGAGGAAGCGGGGGCTACGACGGCAGCGGTGGTGGCGGTAACGGCGGCTCCGGATTAAGGAGGCTGAGCTGCGGCGAGTTGACGAGTCTCAGTCATTTCGTCGAACACATGGTAGACAAAGAATTTTTTTTTAAATAGTTAACGGCTGTTAACTCACCGTTAGGGCTAAGGGTGATTTTGTTCGATTTTAATTACCATAGGGGCTTATTTGACACACCCCTTGCCATAAGGGGCCCAATGCCATAGGGGCCTCCACCTTAGGGGCTAATCTGATACTTAACCCTTATAAATATAAAAAAATAATCAATGTTTCATTGTATAACGAATAAAATTACATCAAATAGAAAGTATACGGAACAAATTACACCACACGTTTATTTTTCAAAACAAATGAGATATACATATATATATATATATAGTATATATATATATATATAGGGATGGGCTAAAATAAGAGCATTTCTTAAGATATAAAAAAAGAATCATTTTCAGCCCTTAGATCATCAAGATCTACGGTTGATTCATAATCCTGTGGGATGGATTTATGGTCCTGAGTTCGAATCCCAAAGGTAGCAAAAATTTATTTTTCACAATTCATACCTTTATACAGTGAATTCATACGTGTTCTATATAAAATTCATACATTAAAAATTGCTCTTATTTCTTATTTTAAGATGTGCTCTCACGGTAGCCCACCCCTATATATATATATATATATATATATATATATATATATATATATATATATATATATTCCAATAATAAAATGAGATACTACTATACATATTTATGTTGCATTTGATTAATTTAAATATAATAATGTATTTAAATTAATTAAAAAATATAATAAAAATAATGCAAATACTTACATAAAAATCAAACACAAAAAAATAGTAGAGAAGAAAGAAAAAAGGTTATAAGATAGAGGACATTGATATCTTATTTATTTATTTTTAAAAGAGAAATAGGAGAAATAAGATAATTTAATTTAAAACTTCAAACTTCGATAGTTTTCTCATCTTAATTTCATTAATATTTTCATATATATATGTATATATACAGATTTATATGTTATTTATATATCAAATAAAAGTTTTTGTTACGATCTTCAATTTTATAGATATATTAAATATTTTATCGTTAATCGAAACTATGCAATTTCGGAAAAAGAAAGATAGAAATAAATGAGAAGGTACAAGAAAAGAAATAAAAAATAAAAAAATTATTGCAATTAATGAAGGAAGTTTTGGCGAGAATTTTTTTGTGTGTGATATGGTCTATATTAAACACTCTAATAGAATACTTGCATGCAAGTATTCTATTAGAATAGGTGAGTGAACCGCATCATGCAAACGTATGCATGAGAGACCTCCTTTTTTACCTATTATTATCTATTCATTTATCCATGATATAATTGCATATTATAGATGCACATATATACGGGGTGATTATACCAAAAAAAATCTCCACAGAAGCTATGGATCAATATGTTTATGTATATCAGTACTAAAACTTCTTAATTTATACATATAATAATATTTTATTTATTTATTATATTTATACTTCTTTTATGATAATTTCAGATCATACAAATTAAATTAATGATTCAAATTGATTTTTAGTTAGTACAAAAAGAAAAGTTTTTATTTGATCATGTTCCAATTAATTAAAAAAGATAATAGAATTAAGTAACTAACATAATCCGTAACGTGTGTCGTATTTGGAGGAGGGAGTGGATATTGCTTATTTCTAGAAAGGAATGAAGGAAGAGAAATAGCACAAGATTATGACCTATTCACGTAGAAACAGTACTATCAAATTTATTCCTTTTGTTCCTATTCAATACCTAATGGCTATATACACTAATGATCTATTGCATTTTCTTTGGTGTTGCCAATCATATATTTGGTAATATATATGGAATAAAAGCATAATCAAAATGATTATATATGTTCATACATATCTATCTGATGGAGAAGCCAATAATTTAATACTGAAGCTGCAGGGACTATAAACTTTAATTTATATTTTTTAATAAAGTAATGTGGAGTTATGAGGTTAAATGTCTTAAATTCGATATCCGCCACGACTTGTATAAGTAGCTCTGAACAACTCAAGTGTGGTTTTTCTTTGGTGTATATATGGTTTGACACTATTCCACAAAAATGGATGTTTATCTAGTGTTCACCAATTATAATGATTGTACATAACTTGTGAGTACTCACGATATTAAAAAATAAAATAAAAAAAGAAAATTGGGATGACTATAACTTAAACCAAGAATTAACAACTCTTGGATTGGGACGAAAAGGGAGATATAAAACCAGTCGGCTGTCACCTACCTATACGTTTTTTCCTTTATATATATATTTTGG
Organism: Salvia miltiorrhiza; assembly: GCF_028751815.1. NCBI lineage: Eukaryota > Viridiplantae > Streptophyta > Magnoliopsida > Lamiales > Lamiaceae > Salvia > Salvia miltiorrhiza. Next base: position 57,230,535 of record NC_080388.1, read on the forward strand.
CATGAAAAAGGGGAAGGCCAATATTCGGCACGGTTTTAGCTTTATGGACCCATCTCATGTTAACTTTTTTTTATAGTCCCAATTTCCATCCATCAACAAATTGACTGCATTCGGATGTTGTGTTTAAAAATGGTTGGATCGCCAAGAATCAAATAAAGATGCACACTAATTAAAGTTTCGAGTTTGTCTATGGTACAATCGGTTGTATTGTACAATCGAGTTGCATCCGTATTTAGACTTTGACCCGCACTTTGACCCGAATTCACATTTTGACCCGAACCGCATAAATAACATTATTTTAGGTGCGTTAGATCCGATTGTACGATACACCCGATTATACTCAAATTTTTGGAGATGAAATCCAATGTCCCACAATCTTATGTTTGCCAATGTGTCTCATACTTATATCTATTATTTTAAAAATATTTTTTTATAAACATAAAATTTATTATAATACTATGAATTATATTGAAGTTTTATATGAAAAAATTATTTTTTAAAAAAAGTATATACCATGACTTTGAATTTACCAACCTATTATTAGCTAAAAAAATGAAATTAAATGATAAAAAATAATTATATAGCCTAATTGATGGAATAAACCCTAGTTAATAATCACAAAATTAAATTAAAGCATATAAAGCTGAAATTGAAGAAAATATACATAAGAAATTAAACAAAATTGAAAGTGGGACACAAAGTGGAACATAAAGTTTGGTACACTGAATCTCGTTCCAAATTTTTGTGTTAAGTTAATTAAAAACGACATTGAATATTATCGAGTTTTTAATTAGTTGCCGGAGTCGGAAAGCCTTTGATTGAAAAATAAGTGAGATTGAATTTTACTAAAAAAAAAAGTTTGCTTCATGCTGATAAGTAACGATTTTAATTGGATGGCTAAAAATTTGTCAATGGCAAACAATAATCCATTAATATATATTACTAGTATTAGCGATTGGTTTATCCGACCATTGAAATTAACTCTTTAATATCAAAATCATTAAAAACATATATAATGTGGTGTCAAGGGTAATAAAAATGTGAAATTATATAACTTTTAATTGAAAACTATATAGTGGAATTATATTTGTTAAATTTACTTATAGTTATGATCACTTTCTGACTCCAGTAATGGTTAAGTAAATTAAGATGATCAACGATTCAACGCTTATTTAATTTTCTTGATTTCTTGTCCAATGTTACTTGGATGGCATTCAGATAAGAAAGGGACAAAAATCATAATTACGAACTTGATTATCCATACGTACCATACCTAAGTAAATATTCTCCTACCTAATTATTAGTTACAAAACACATCTTTAATTACTTGATTAAATTTTCAGTAAAACCTTAATTAGACATGTTATCATGATGTATATGGATGATCAAATGATTGATGGCCCATAGAGAATCCGGGATTAGTGGCTTTCAACAACACAAATGTGCTTTATGCCCATATTATGAAGCAATTATCACTTTTAAAAAAAAATCTCTAATTATTTCTCAAATGGAAAAGCTGCTTTTTTTGTGTGATTAGTGGTAATGTGCTGCAAAATTCAACTGTTAAGTCATAATTAGCTAGTCTTAAAGGATGGGATAGTGGGACTTTTTTCCGAACATTCTTTTCCTTTTTTCCTTTCCGTTTGGTAAAAAAGAGTTCAATATGATTATCAAGACAGTTCGTGCATTTGTTTGAAATGATTGCTAATCCGTTGCCATTACTCGTTAATAATACCTCTATAATTATTAACAAATCTATTTCCTACTCCCTTCGTCCCACTGTTTCTGAGACTCTTTTTATTTTAGGCGTCCCACTGTAAGTGAGACCTTTTCATATAAGACAATAATTAACTTAAAATTAGGGGACCTTAATTACCATCTAAAATTAATTGTACCCTAAATTTCGATACTCCCTTCCCCCTTAGAGCAGTGGTAACGCATTGCTCGATAGCCTACTCGAGTAGTGCGTTGCAGGGGAGTGCTACTCGAAAACTCGAGTATGCTCGAGTAATTTGCTTTTTTTTTTCTTTTTTTTTAATTCTCTTCTCCTCTTTAAAAATTTCTCTCTCCTCTTTAAAAACTAAAAAAATCAAGTAGGCTATCAAGGAACCCCAATGCAGCACTACCTACTCAATAACACAATCACTATCAAGTAGGCTATCAAGGAACCCCATTGCGGATGCTCTTAGTGTATTCCAGCCTGGCACTTTATTTTTTGCCTCTCTCGATTCTTCTCTCCAGAAACCCTATTCTCCCCATTTTCGCCTCTCTTCCCTCTGAATCTATGCCGCCGCCCTTTCTCCTCTCTAAATCTATGGCTGATAATCTTTCTAGCGACGATGATGGCGGCGAAAATGGATGGATAAACCCTCGCCGCCTCACCACCCTTCTGTATAACACTCGCCCCCCCCTCCCCACCCCTCTGTATAACCCTCGAGTCCCTCCATGCCCAAGAGCTTCATCGAATGTTCGCCGACGCTAGCATAGCCCTCGGGCCACCCTCCGCCACCAGACTCCCCAACACTCGATTCGTTTGAATAAGTCTACATTTCGTCTCTCGCCATTCTCAAAATGCTGAAACAACACGATAAATCTAAATTTTTGTTACATGATCTTATAGTAGATTGATTTAGTTCTTCCGTGTTTATCTCTTTGTTAGCTGATGTAGTTAGGTTCTATGGTATGTGTTGTTTGTTGCAGGGAGATTCCGATGAAAGTGAGGGGACGATGTTGGGCGAGTTTGTGGACGAGTACACGATGCGTATGGTGGATGTATTCGCAATGTTGCGAAGTGTAACTGATGTGCGTATGGTGAGCGTTTCTATATCGTCCATACATCGGAGCCCTCACGTAGACGCACATATAAAGGTTCTGAAACCGTTGTTTTTTTTTTAGCAGGCAAAAGCAATTTATTAAAAATGACGGTACCAGAGGTACCAAGAGGTTACACTGACAGAAACAAACAGAACAACACAACAAAAAAAGGCTAGCTGCTGAAAAATGCAGCAGCCGTCCATCTCCTGAAATCGCTTGGAATTTTCGGGATACTGTGCACAGTCATCCAGCTCCACAAACGGGTCTTGAAGTCGGCCAAAATTCGGTCCTTGTTCCATTCTCCTTGTTGGAATTTACACTCATTTCTCTTCTTCCACAACATCCAAATCACTCCAGCCCAAACACCAATCAGAGGCCGCTTTTCTTTCTTACATCCCAAATTAATGAAAGCATTAAAATGTTCTCTAACCTTGCAATGGAACGCAGTTTGCTTGCCAATCCAAAGAGCCACGTCGTTCCAAATCACGGTAGTCCTTTCGCATTTAAAGAAAACATGATCTGCAGTCTCCACCTCCCTCTTACAGAACACACACATCGACTCTGAAGGCTGAATGGAAATATTTCTTTTCAAAAGATTTGCACACGTAGGCAGTTTATCTTTCAACACTCTCCATGCCGTTGAAATGACCTTAGGCGGTGTCGGTGCTTTCCAAATAATAGAAAGCTCTTCTTCGGTTCCGGAAGGTTGTGAGGATCCGCAATGAAGATAGATATTCTTATAAGCTGTTTTAACAGAAAACACTCCCTCGTTTGACGCTTTCCATCTCCACTTATCTGCCCTCCCTTTAGTAAGCCTCACTTGATTAATGGCACAAGTTAGCCGCTGCACCTGTTCTTTTTCTCTATCTAACAGATCACGGCTCCAGCCAATATTCCAGACCCATTCTTCTTCTGACCACTCCCCCATGCTTGATATCATCCCCTCCTGGTTGCTACTGAGTCGGTATAATCTCGGGTAAACATCTGAGAGTCTGGCCCCCCCAACCCAGCTGTGATGCCAAAAGGAGATAGAGGCTCCATCTCCAACCTGTTGAGCCACATTATCTCTAAACCAGAGACCTTCCGGTCCCCAACTAACCCTCAACACGTTGCTCCACCATCCTGCTCTCTGTCTCCCTTCCATTCGGAACCCACTATCATCCCAGACAATTTTTCCGTGGCAAGCCCGGACCACTCGTGCCCACAAAGCGTCTCTCTCATAGATGAATCTCCACAGCCATTTTGCCAAAAGCACTGTATTGAACCACTCCAGGTTTCGGATTCCACAACCCCCCTCCTTTCGGTCACGGCACAACTCCTCCCACTTAATCCAGCAGACTTTTTTTGCATCAATATCACCCCCCCAAAGGAACTTACACAGTAAAGATCGAATTTCTGAAAGGACTTTCTTTGGAATTTTAGCAAAAGAAAAATGGTAAGTAGGAATTGAGAGAAGTACCGAACGGATGAGAGTAATTCTTCCGGCGAAGGAGATCTTCTTGTTTTTCCACCCACAAATCCTCTTCTTCACCTTCTCCACCACATAAGACCAGTTTGTCGCCCTTGAGAGCTGTCCCCCTACCTTGATGCCGAGGTAAGTAAGAGGCAAATCACCCACTCTACAGTTGAGAATTTCTGCCATGGAAGCTTTCGAAGAATCCTCAACATTTACACCTGTAATGGAACTTTTGTCAAAGTTCACAGTCAAACCCGACAGCGCCTCAAACACCTTCAGAATGCATCGGATTGCCCAGACATTTTCAACCTTCTCCGGAACCAAGAAGATAGTATCGTCCGCATACTGGAGGTGTGAAACCGAAAGATCATCACTTCCCACAGCAAACGGCTCCATCAAACCCCTCTGAATAGCTCTTTGAGAGAGAATATTAAGCCCCTCCGCAACGATCAGAAAAAGAAACGGGGACAGCGGGTCCCCTTGACGAATACCACGCTCAAGATTGAATTCCCTCGACAGGCTTCCGTTGACGAGAACGTTTGTGGTTGCCGAACTAAGACATTCGTTGATCCAATTTCTCCATCTTGGGCTAAAATTCATCAACTGAAGCATATCATCCAGGAAATCCCATTCGACCGTATCATAGGCCTTTGCAAAATCGGCTTTGAAGAGAAGAAGACCTTTTCTTTTATGTTTAGCAAACTCAATAACCTCATTAAGTACAACCACACCATCGAGAATATACCTGCCCTCCACGAAAGCACTTTGGGAATAGGAGATGATACTCTGCAGAACACATTTGATTCTTCCGGCGAGGACTTTGGCAACAACTTTATACAGGCAGTTGACCAGGGATATTGGCCTGAAATCACACAGTTCTGAGGTTGTTTCCTTCTTTGGAATTAACACCACGAAAGAGGAATTACATCCTTTCACTAGTTTTCCGTTCAAGTGAAATTCGTTCAGCACCAACATCAAGTCCCCTCGAATGATGTCCCAGCATTTCTTCATAAACAGGAAATTAAAACCATCGGGCCCGGGGCTCTTCCCGCTATCACAGTCCCAAACTGCTGCTTTCACTTCCTCTTCCGAGAAACATCGGTCCAGCCACTCCCTATCAGAGTCCGAGATTTTTCTATCGATGAAATCTGCCGGCAAATTCGGTCGAACTCTGCTCCGTCTCCTGAATTGAGATTGGAAATGGGTTTTGACAGTTCTTTTCACCTCAGATGGCTCCTCAATCCAACTACCATTCACATTTAAACCCGAGATTTCGTTCTTGATTTTTCTTCCATTTATTGCCTTATGAAAGAGACTTGTATTCCCATCTCCGTCTTGAAGCCATCGGTTCCTTGATCTCTGCGCCAAGATACTGTCTCTGTGTTGCAACTGGATCAACAGATTTGCCTCTGCCTCTCGTCTATTACCCACCTCTTCCTCTTCCAAGCCGAAAGTGTCATTAATCACATCCCATTTCAGAATTTCCTCCCTGATCTTAGAAACATTTTCATCAACCAAACCGAAACCTGTCCTGCTCCACACCCTAAGATCATTTTTCAGTCTTTTGATTTTCTCTTTGAAAATGAAGCTGCTCCATCCAGAAATCCCGCCCCGTTGCCACGATTCCTTCACCACCGTTTCAAAATCTGGATGTCTTGTCCAAGCGTTGAGAAACCTGAAAGGTTTTGGTCCCCAGTCCATCTTTTTCGTATCCAAAAGAATAGGGCAATGGTCAGACACCGTCCTTTGAAGACCCCTAACTTTAGTCTGATCCCAGATAGCCAACCATTCTTCGTTTAGCATGAATCTGTCTAGTTTTGATTTACATTGCCCTTGTGGTTGATACCACGTGAACTTTCTCGCTTGAAGTCTAATTTCAGTAAGTTCGCATCTTCTCACAAACTGATCAAAGGATTGAATATCTCGGGGCGAGAATTGCGCGCCCCTTCCATTCCTTTCAGCTAAAGCACGGATAGAGTTAAAATCCCCCCCAAAACAGACGCATTGGTCCCTCGATTGCCTCGCCACTCTCTCCAATCTATCCCAAAGGATCATCCTTTCCTGCAAACTTTGCGGCGCATAAATATTAACCAAGCAACAGTGAACATTTCCCTCTTTCCACACTCCATTCACAATCAGTGCGCCAGGCAAATCCCAATAACTAGAGCACACGAATTTGGAGGAATTCCAGATAGTAAGAATACCCCCCGATCTACCTTCCGATTTGCGTTGAGCAAAGTCGAACGTATCGGCCCCCCAAGATGCTTTGATATCCAAGAAAGTCAAATTCTCTGATTTCGTTTCTTGTAAGAAACAAAAATCCACCTCCTGTCTTTGAACCAGCTCTCGCACCTCCCTTTTTTTAACCCTGCTACCCAGCCCCCTGATGTTAAAAGAAAGAATCTTCATAAAGGAACGGGTACCTGATTCTCCTCTGTCTCCACGTCTTTCTTTCGAGAAATCAGTTGGTTTGCCATCTCCTTTTCTTCCACATTGCAGGAAAGGCCGAGTTTTTTCCCGAAATCCCAAATTCTCAAACCCTCCTCCAAGAGGTTGTGGTCCGCGTCTTCTTGATCGATCTCAGGAGTTGGAGCTGAGTGTCCTTCTTTACCTCTAACCTCGGCGTCTCTATCTTCAAATGACATTCTGCGACTCCCCTCCCCAGCTGAAACCCCCTTCTTCGAAGGACCCCTCGACGCCGACTTCATGTTTCTCTGTTGCAAAAAACGATTCAGTCCCAATTTAAGAGGGGCCTCACCTCCGATTCTCTTCTTTTTCTGGTTTTCCCCCTTCTTAACTCGCTTACGTCCTTCTTGATTTTGAAGTTGTGAAGAAAACTGATTTTCTGGTTTTTCCAAGGGTTCCACGCTTTGAGAGCTCCGTGAATTGTGACTGCAAGTGGACTTATCCTTACTGACAAAATCTTCACCAAGGCTTTCGATCTCTGTCGGTCCCGGCCCAGTGAGCATCTCTTTATGTCTGGGCTCCACTACTTTGGGCTCCTCGGCTTCAATACCCCCACCTGGACTAAGGCCCAAATCAATATGGGAGAATTTATCAGTAAGCCCATTTGGAAGTGCTGACTCATTACAGCGTTGGAGTCCCTTCGGATCGTCCTCCACCCTCGTGGCTTCCCCTGGTGGGCCCTTTGCGCCGTAATCTTCCTAACAGGGTTCTTCTAAAATCTGACACTCCCATGATTGTTTTTCCTTCGCATGCAAGAGATCCGTATCGGGAGAAGGGCAAACCGTTGTGTCTTGAACAGAAAATGAGGAGTCCGTAAGATGAACCGGTGCTGGACCTGCAGCGTCGCTGCGTTGGGTTCCAAGAGACTCTCCGATCACCTGAGCCTCCGCCGGACCTCCTGTCTCTTCGAAATCCCCCTCTTCAACAAAAACGCTCTCCTCATCTGAACTTCCTTCGTCATCGAGGGTCTGTTCTTTTCCGGGAATGCAACTGTCTTCGATCTCCTCCACCCGAATTTTAAAAAATGCTCCGTTGATCTTGCATTCGAGGGTCTTGTTCACCGGCGCCAATCCAGTTGAAATTTGAATAAAAGCAGTATCCAAGCGATCCTTATTTTTTGTTAAGTCATGAATCTTAAGAACCATCCCAACACGGGCACCTATAGCCTCGAAAAATCTTGAGTTCCACGCTTGAAGTGGCACACCCCACCATTTAGTCCAGGTCAATCTTTGCGAGTTAACATCAATGTACGTCCAAGGACGAAACCACTCGAACCAGAAATCTGCCCATTCGTCGAGGCCCTTCAGAGATTCATCGACCGGCTTCATATTGTCGCTTTGGATGAGAACAAGGTTACCTCCCATTGGAGTAATCTTAAAAATACCTGCGCACTCGCTTATAATCTCTTCTCCAAACTCTTCCCAGGGAAAATCGGACTTAAGATAACCTGTGAAGGCCTTCTTAAGCCAATCTCGTGCGGCTGCTACAATCTCGTGCAGCCGTTCATATATTTTAAAATAAAAAAATATTAATAACGAAGTAACGACTAAATATTTAAAATAAATAAATAATATTAATGACAGAATCATGATAGAAAGTTTTAAAATAAAGTATCAACAACGAAATCTATCTGTAATTAAGCAGCAACAAAGTAGATACCGACGTCTACTTTTTGCCATTAATCTTATTAACGACAAATTTCGTAGATTTAACTACGAAAATTTTCGTCATTGACAACATACTTTCTTATAGTGATATATGGACAAACATTCATTGAATTTTACCCATACAAATAGTTTATTTTAAGAGCATCTGCAGCACGGCCTCTTCGTCCCGAGTCGATGCGCGTCATCGGCGACACGTCCGCGCTGCCGCGTCTTCCTAGCGCCTCGGGTCGAAGAAAAAATGAATTGCAGAGATGACGAAGACAATTTGGGTAAGAAGAAGAAGGCGGGTGGGGGAGGGGGAGTGGAGGGTGTGTGTCCCACACACAGTGACACATAAAATGGTTTTAAAAAGAAAAAATGATTGAGAGATTTTTTTTATTTTTCTTTTAATTTCTAAAATTATATTTTTTTTAATTCTTTTAGTTTTTTTTATCTAATTTTAAAATCTTATATTTTATTTTAATTATTGCAATGTTTGAATTGTATTTTTAATGAAAACTTGGAATTTTAAAATAAAAGTGTAGAATTGGGAATTTTGTAGAAATAAAGATTTAAGACACAAGCTAAGACACAAGGGCTGTGAAGGGTTATGTTTTAGGTGGGGACCACCACCTAAGACACAAGGGTTGTGGATGCTCTAACCCTCATTGAGTACTATAAATGAAAATGTAATAAAATTGCCGCTGATATTTTTTATTTAATTTTAAAGAAAATTTTCAATTGATATATATTTTAAATACATTGTTGATGGATGTACGATATTAAATTGCTATTATATATTTTTGGAAAAAAATAACGATATTTTTGGCAATGCATATTAGTAGTTACTATGATGAAAGTTATTAGTATTGGTAATCACTATTCGTAAAGTTTTCTCATAGCACTTGTGAGCTACTTTTGTTCCATTTTCCACACAAACTCGTAGTAATCTTTCCAAAAGCCACATAGTCGGCGGAAAAATATTAAAAATAACTAATCATCAAGCAAAACGCATAAAAGAAAAAATCATTGAGCAGACAAAGTCAATAATTTCACTTGTAGGAGTCCAAATTAACAGATATTTAAGTGAAATCGTATTGATGGTTGACAGAAATTAAGGGTTCAAAACAGGAAATATAAAAATTGGAAAATAAGATAAAAACATACTAAATGGAAGTAAATGTTAAACAATACGTACGATCCAATTAAAGCAAAATATATAATGTAGTACACTTTAACGCAATCTATAAATTTAATTATTAATCTATATATATATATATATAAAAGAAAGTTTAATAGAAGCACAAATATTTTCAAAGTATAGAGTCTTAATCTCAGCCGTTGATCTTATCTAATCTAACGGTTAGCGTTCGTTCGTTTAACGCACAACGTGGAATTGTGTTAAACTTATACAAGGTTCGAACCCCCAAACATTCAACAAATTATTGGTATTTTCAACCACATTTATTGACATGTTCATAACATGTTCAATGTTTTTCCATACTCTACTTATATATATATAATAAAATAAAAACATAATGAAATAGAAAGTGGGTATTAAATTAAACAATATTCATGACCTCTCATCTGTTTTGCCTCAAAACGTCCATACAATTAGGCAAAGCTGATTTCATTTTAGGCACTAATCAATCATAAAATAATTTCCCACTCAACTTCTAACCAAGACTCGTATTTTTTACCTGCTACCAAATATCCCTTTTACCTTATTGTATTTAGGTCTAAATTCACTTTTCCAATACACTATAGAGTTCGCACAAATTAAAATCTGTCTACAAATAATAGTAATGACCGTCAATAAGATTAGTTGCCATCTTGTATGAATAATTTAAGAGTGTCTCGCTATTTTTTTCTCATTCTTTAAATCTTGTGAATTTGTTGGTTTCAAAAAATAATATTTCATCCTTTTGATTTATAGCAAATATGTCTCTCCTCTTTGCACAAGTTGAGAATTGAGATTTAGACATTCATTTGACGTCTAGTCTGAAAATTAGTTGAGGGCTTTTGAACCCCATTCTTTATGTTAATCCTACGTGCTCTTTATTTTATCATAAGATATCGAGATTTAAATCCAAACCATCGAAAGCTCTTACCATGCCGAGTCAACTCTCCGACTCGACCGTGCTAAAAAATGACAATAAGGGAGGATAACCTAAACAATGGGCTTTAAATTAAAGCTCTCAATCTATTTTGAGTATGTACCTTAGATGAATATCAAAAATAATCTCAATTACATGCACATGTACAAACATTAGGGTGAACATATTAATTTACTACAAATTGAAGATTGAACAATATTAAAACAGTTCAAAAAATTGGGTCACATTCGCAAAAAGTCCAAAGTTGGGGTTTGAATATCAGGAATCTCATGGTCTGTTATAGTTGATAAAGTCCAAGAAAAATTAATACCCGTGATTTTTTTCCCTAAAAAAAGAGGAAGAAATGAGTTTTCAGTCAAATTGTCACGAACTACTTTAGCGACTTGTTATTTTGATTTCCATATAAGGTAATAACAAAATGACTCATATATATATGGTCCTACCTTCGTGAATTGGCCTCGACTCGACTCAACTTCTTCTTCTTGTCGATCTCTAACCATTCGACTCTATAGATTTAGTCAAATTTCTATTTATGGAATGCGCTTTTGCCTCCACATGTTACATTCCTTCCGCCAACTTTTTTTTTTTTAATCTAATAAAGGTTTTTTGTGTTGATATGATTGCAAATTTGCAATCATGTTTCGATTTTTCATTATTGTGTACTTGATTGTCAATTTGTAATGTTATCATACATTTAGAATCAAAGATTTACGGATGTGGGGCATATGTGCATCGAGAAAGATCATCTTACAAAACTTAAGTTCAATTATTATAATATACAATATATTTATTTTTAGGTCCAATTATTAAAATAGCTGAGCTGTTGTAAGTCATGTATAGTATTAGTTAGACCTTTGGAGAGGGGGGCTGGGGAGTATCTTAGTCAGACCTTAATTATTTGTGTGCAGACCAATCTAATCTTTTATTTCAAAAAAGCAAAAGCCCATAACACAATACATGGGCTTACAAATTACTTGGGACGGCCATTACACTAAAGTAATACTACTAATGATTTGATATTTACTAGGTCATATAGAAATACGTTTTGTTTGAGTGATAATGTCTTATTAATAAAATAAAATAATTTAATTAATTATTTGATTTACATGATTCGATTCGTGATGGATAATTTGAATTTTTTATTTACATGATTCTTTATTTGCTTTGAAGCCACCCGTGAGGTTATCTGAATTTTTTTCAGGCTACTATCTTTTGTAGCCAAATACAGTTCAGCCATAATTTCGATTATCTAGAGCAGATCCGTTAGTACGGGCCAATTCTACAACCTTAACTAATTAAATATGAAAATGAAAGTGTATTATAATGTTCTTTTTGACAAATTATAAATTAATAATTATATTTCGGATAAATTATAGTTTATGGCTTTATCTTTTTGGGCCGAGTTACAAAATAGCACGATCGTTGAAAATGAAAATTTACAAAAATAGCATGATCTTTAGGAGCAAGTTACCAATATGGCTGAAACCTACTATATTTTTGGGCTAGATACTTTGACGTGGAGCCTCGCATCCGACGTAGATGTTTTGAATTATTTTGTAATGTTGTGGAAATATATTTTTTACTTGAGCATCAAAACAATATTAATTTTGGGACGAGATTCAATGTTTCACAATTTTATGTGCATGTACCACTATGTCCCATGCTTATATTAATTATTTTAAAAATATTTTTCTATAAAATAAATTTATTATAATACTATGAATTATAATTAATTTTTATTTCAAAAAATTATTTTTTTTAAAAGCATATACCGTCCATATATAACTTTGAATTTATCAACCTATTATTAGCTAATAAAAGTAAAATTAAATGATAAAAAATAATTATATGCCGTAGTTTGATGGAATAAACCCTAGTTAATAATAATCACAAAATTAAATTAAACATACAAATTAAGTTGAAATTGAAGGAAAAAGTGTAAGAAAATAAACAAAATTGAAAGTGAGACACAAACTGGGACATCAAGTGTGGTACACCGATTCTCATTCCATTAATTAATTTGATGCTCAAAATATGCTTATGATACTATTTTGATGCTGGGAAATTTGTTTAAGTGAAAAGTATAAATTCTCGTAATTTACAAAATAATAATAAAAAAATCACAATTTAATTAGTCGAACTGGTCAATCCAAAGAAAATTAAATGGAGTATAGCATCATTTAACTGGGCATGTTCTTTTGTTAAATTATGACACAAATAGTATAATACAAGTAGCTCCAATTATACCAACAGTTATTTTTACAAAAATTGAAATTTATATTCTAATCACTTCACTCATCTTTTATAAAAGTGAATAATAATAAGATATTAGTATTTCCTTATTTGACTAAAATTTCCTTGTGAGAGAAATGACAAGATTGACGTGTTTAGCTATGGTTTTGGAAAAATAATGTTGGAGAAGCTGAGTATACCGACGAAACAAATCGTCCATAACTTGTGACCCAAAATGCGACTCCATGATTGGTTCCACAACTGCCCTAATAATCTGCGTAACATTTTGGGCCTTGGAAGATACCTCGAAATCATGATGACTCTCCACGGAACCTCCATCCCAACCGATCTCCAAACCCTCTATATAATTCATCACAAACGAGCCTTCTTCTTCTATCACATTTCTTACTTCCTCAGCTGATGCTGCGTAGTATGGAGTATTGAACGAGTCAATTTTCTCTTCTTCTACCACCTCCTATATATTATATATGAATATATCCACAAAAACAAACCAACAAAATTTATATCAATTCATAAATACAGCTCAATATTCATATACATAAATTAAACTTGAAGCTTTCTCTCACATATCTTAATTCAAATTTATTCTCTAATCACTCATCTTTTATAGTATGGATTGAAAAGATACAGGTCCAATTTGAAGAAAATAATCCGAAATATTGGGATTGTTGGGATCCATTAATTGAAGAACAGCGAGACAAAATTGAGAGAAAGTTGACGCAGAAATAAAGAAAGAATGATACAATAGAGTATGAGGGTTTTTTAGGACAATAACTTAGGTTGATTTGTAAATTTAGGACAACTTGTAAAAATAGAACACTAATTAATAAGAGATGCACGCGCAGGACATTTCTCGGCCAATTATTGAATTTTCGGACTTTTCCGCATGGACCAAGCACATGACTACCTATTTGAAGCCGTAAAAATGACGTGTTTGCCACATAATCAACCCCTCCGTGTGGGTTGTCATGTGCCTGGTTCGTGCAAAAAAGTCCCAAAATTCAATAATATATTGGCCCATAAATGTCATGCGGGTGCAACGTTTATTAATTAGTGTCCTATTTTTACAAATCCGAAAGTTATTATCCTAATTTCCTAATCAACATAAGTTATTGTCCTAAAAAATCATCTGACTCGATATTATGAAGTGTGAAAGAATTGATAGTATGGGTAACTATTTATAGGAGAAAAAATAAAAAAGGCAAAGTGTTGTTGGAAAGGAAAAAAATAAATAAATATATACATATATATTAAAGGCTTCTGCAATAGCAGTTGGAAAGGAAAGAAAAAAAATTGAAAAATCGGCTAAAAGCAGTTGGAAACTCAAAATTCAAACATTTTTTTTAATTAATGTGCATGTTTTTTCACCAAGCCAGGGAAGCTTACATCAGTCGACTCATAGCAAAGACTGACTCGAGTCAGCCTTATAAACCAACCGATGTGGATGTGATATGTTTGACTATGATGTTTTTTTACAATATATCATATTAATATATATCATGTTTGGTAGAATGCATGAAAATATCTATAAAATATAATATGTTGTTTGGTATGTATTAAGATTATATAAAGTTAATAATAGTTATAATTAAAATTTGTATTACGGATAGGAGGCATACAGAAACCCTCAAATCAGTATAATATTTTTAAGCTTTTAATTTATAAAGGATCGTGTGCTTCGTATTACTTCTTACCAAACAAGATATTAGGGTGTCATAGGTATATTATACACTTTAATCATCCATACCAAGTCATCATCCAAACTCTTGAATATTATAAAGATTCTCAATAAGTCAATATTATAAAAACTCACAATTTAAGTGTGTGGTTGTTTTTTCATTCTTATAGTTCCGAACTCTGAAATATTAAATATATTTGTGATATACTTTATAATAAAATTTGATTATAGATAATATTTCAGTAATCTTTACTATATTAAAAAGGGAGTTTTCAATTTCAAATTGATTTCAAATCAATTTTAAAATTGAGTGGTCATTTTGTAGTTAGAATAAAATTGAAGGTTTATTTATAAGCTATACATCTTGTTTTTTTTTTTTTTTCTTTTTCTTTAACTTCTTGTTTTTCTATTTTATTTTCTTTTTTAAAACTGTGAAATTAGACTATAATTATAAAATATTTTATATGCATATCAAATTAAAGATCATGACAAGAGCTTTAATTTGATATATGTTATGTAAATAATGGATTTAAAATATAAAAATTATATTTATTTAAAGATTAAAACTTAAGAAAATTCTCTCTGCTCTCTCCTTTTTTTTGAATAAATCTATTTTTTTTTCAATGATCTTTTAACTTATATTTTTTTTATTTACAATATCAGTTTTTATTAATATGAATTATTCTTTATTATTTTTATATTAAACTAAAATATATTTATCTTAAATTATAGTATTTTTAATTATATTTAGAATTTTTATATAATAATCAAATTAATATCAATTTTATATATAATAAAGTATAAAAATATTTTTCGTGCGTTGCACGAGTGCAAATACTAGTAAATAATGGTAAAAGAGTGTAATTTTAGGCTGGACTTGGTGATAAAGATTTTGGAAAAAGAAATTAATTGTACCTCTTTGGCCATGGCCATGAGTGCATGGGCTAGTAGCTCCCACTGGTGGGTGCCGACTTCAGCGGAGGCGAGGGGCGAGGCGCGGCCCATAAATGACAGCACCATCGTCCCTCCGGGCACCACCTCCGCCGCCCGCGACCGCAGAAACACAAACATATCCTTCTCAAACTGGCGGAGGTACGCTTTCACGACACATTCGGGGCTGGTTTTGGATATGTAAATCTTGCCTTTGTTGAGATGTTTTCCTGAGTTGTGATCCAGACCCACTGGTACCTGAGAGAGCCAGTGAAGGCTGGAAGAAGAGTGCACAAAATGCAAAGAGTTGATGGGAAAGAGCCTGCCGTAGAAGGAGCCCGGCATCGCCGATATGAAGCAGCGGTCGGAGGGAATGCCCTTGTTGTTGTTGAGGTTGCGGTTGAAGTCCGCCAACGACATGAACACGTAGTTGAAGTCGTTGCCGGGGAGATCGTTCAGCGCCACCCTCAGCTCCGGCAGGGGGAGGCCGATCTCGTGACACGTGTCGCGAACATCGTCGATGATCTCGGAGATGGCCATCAAAGTGTTAGGCCCAGAGGAGCACCCCAGATCGGCTATTCCCATGCTCTTTGGGAGACTGTTTTTTACTGCATCGTACACGGCTTTCTCCATCACTGTCTTGCCCAATGATATTATCTGCCTCTGCAAATCATCATCATCATCATCATATGATATCATTAATTTGACATGCTTATTTTTAATTTGCTTTCTTACTTGAATAGTGCAGTTTTTGGCATAGCTAGCTTCTCCTTCTCCTTTGTTCATGTGAAAAATCTGCATCAATTCTCCCATTTGTAGTAATATTGGTATAGGAATCCTTGAATTCTGTGTGTGTTTTGGAAACAAGGGTTTTTACTTGCTTGAAGGATTGCCCTCAAAGAAAAAAACTTGAAGGTATCACAAATATCATCAACAGGATAGCTTTACATGTGAATCAGTGGATCACAATGAAATTCAAGAAGATATTGAATCAATGTTTTGAAGCTGACATGTAGAATATGTACGTGTATATATATTTAGTACGATTATGTTAAAACTTTTAAATGTGAAACAATTTGCATTTATTAGAAGAAGCACGAACAAATTAGTGGGGCCCTACTTCAGTATCAATGGCCAACGGGGCACAGTTCATAGTCATAGATTTCTAATTCAATAAATCTATGCAGCCACACTGTGGCCACCCACAAACTAGTATTTTTTTTTTTTAATTTTGTTACAACCAAAGAAAGGAAAAAACCCACTCACACTCTAGCTCCTAGGGTGACTCGAACCCCCGACCTATTGGTTGGAGGGAAAGCGTCTTACCAACAGACTGCACTTCATCGAGTATAATAAAGAAAATTTTGATTTATTTAATTTATTTTTTTAAATAGAAATAGGATTTAGTTATTTTATTATATTCAAAAAAATTGCAAAAAAATAACTATAATATAGAGAATATGATAAAATAACTAAATCTTATTTTTATTTTAAAAGATAAGTTAAATAAATTAAATTATTTTCTTAGGTAAATTGTGGGTGGTCACAATGTGGCTGTTTAGCATTACTCTTCCTAATTTCCTAGTCATTTGCCAATATCTACGTGTTAGAGACCACATACTAATTAATGCATGCATACTAAGTCTAATTAACCTCGAGTAATACGTGTGTGCGTGTGTTAGATCAAGCGGTAAGGAATTAATGCTTGAGGTCAAAAATTTTGAATTCGAGTTTCCTGTGACGTAGCTTTTAAATTTTTTATTTAATATTATTAATTTATCTATAATAATAATAATAATAATAATAATAATAATAATAATAATAATAATAATAATAATAATAATAATAATAATAATAATAATAACCTTGATTAATATATATGAGTGCTTTGTTTATTAATTTATTTTATTTCCTAAGTCTTTTATTTATTTTTATCTTTTGCTAGTTAGTTCAAAGAGGAGATTTATGTACGTATTCCACGGTTAGGTTTTATTATTAAATTGAGGTTTATTATAAAAGAAAAAGAAAAAAAATCCATTCCACGGTTAGGTTTTAATAAAGGAGTTTTGGTAAATAAAATCACGAATTAGTTCAAGATTGCCAATTTTAACATGATTTCTGAAGTGAGACGGATTAAATTATCACTTTTTAATTTTTTGTAATTTCGTCCCCTAACTTTTTTTCGGTCGTCGGAGTGCTGAATTGGAGCTAATTAATAAAGACGAAGTTGTTTTGTGAGGTCTAAATGACGTTGTTTCGTACAATTTCAATTAAATTTTTCCTCAAATTGTATCCTGTATCTGCACCTTAATTTTCCAATTTTCAACAATTTTATTTCAAACAACGTCGTGATATGAGTATTATGTGACGAACTAATCCACGTAAACTCCAACTCAGTCATCCGGTGATCGAAAAAATGGGAGAATGAAATTGCAAAAAAAAAAATAGTTATTTAATTCGTCACACTTCAAAAATCACGTTAAAATTGTAATATCGAATTAGTTCGTGATTTTATTTGCCAAAACTCCCTTAATAAATAAAAAGGTCAGTGTTTAATTTTCTTTCTCATGTATTTTTCTAGTATTCTATGGAAAAAAAATATCACTTTTATCTACGTTCTTTTGATATTTTGTGAATTTTAATCAATATATCAGACGCTTCTTTATATTAATAATTTAATACGCATGTCATTTACACATATTTCTTAATTATAAGATTTCGCCTGAATTTATTTGTACTATGCTTTATATCTGAATATACACACCAGTATATATGGTTGTTGTCAGTAGATAACTCGTATGCATTGATTTTTTTGCCTAATATTTACACTTCACGTACCATTTATTAGGTATTGTAAAGTGGTCCCCAATTATTTGTTACACTCGATTGCGAATACAGAAAAATTATCTCGTATGTATGAGTAGTATTTTCTAATTTTTCTCCAAAAATATACTTTTTTAATGATAGCGTTGGTTGATGAATGATGAGGACTTTTTTTGTACAGCAGATTTACACAAAATTCAGATAAATTTGAAGATTCTATAAGAAGGCTTCAAAGGATAATTGGTGACCCCTCTTCAATGTGTCGGGTGAGTAATAACTAGTGCATGCCGCCACACAAATGAGCATTACTATAATTGTTAGTGTCGGGTGAGTAATAACTAATGTATGAGAGGATATACATTAGTTATAATTTTTTGCGTTGCTTTATTTCTTAATTCAAGATAAGATTGGATCATCGTCTAGTAAATATCAGCTAGTTTCAGGTAATTTGGATAAACACACGTTGAGTTAGTCGACTTTGTTCAAATTATTTATCTTATTACTTTGTTCAAATTATTTATCTTATTGTATGCGAGGAAATCTCTCTCTCTCTCTCTATATATATATAATAGCAAAATAAATTATATTTTATGTGACGTCATATAATCATTCCATTCTAATTTTCCTCAGTTCTCATTCATTCTTATATTTTTTAAAATTTTTAATCAATTTTCATATCTAAAAACCATTAAATATCTAAAAATCATTATATAAATCTTACACCAAAATAAATCCTATCCTACACGGCGTCATATAATCACTTCATTCTAATTTTTCTCAATTCTCATTCATTTTTTTTTTTAAATTAATCAATTTTCATATCTAAAAACCATTAAATATCCAAAAATCATTATATTAATATTTCATAAATCTTGGACGAGTAAATATTGGAAACCTTTTCTAAATTCTGGCTTTGACTTTTTAATCAATTTATTTATCTTAAATCCCACATCTAAATTTTAACAAACTTCACCAATTATAGTCATGTATTTATTAGGATCAGTAAATTAACCAACAATTAAATTTGACTAATGAATTAGTTGGTCAAAAAGTTAGTTATACTTTTTATTGCAAAATTTAATTTGGCTAATATTTATTTCCCCAACAAGTTTTGCCATAGAAAAGCATTTTTCATGTTCCTTCGTCAAATAAGAAAATGTATCAACCTAAGATGTTATTGAATCACGTCAGATGCACGTTTACAATGATTTTAGAAAGGTGAACGAAGACTTGAAAGACAATTATAAGAAAGCATGCTACACAATGGGTTTCCTAGAAGATGACAAAGAGCGTATTTTATCCATTTTAGTTTTTTGTAATATTTACTTTGTAATGTCAAAATTTTATTGAGATGAATAATCAACTATTGTAACAATTTATATTTCATTATTTAAATATTTATAAATTTAAACGACTTCAGGTAGTAAGCGGGTATCAATCACTACACGATTTTGGGAATACGACAAGCAATAAAATTATTTTTTAATCAGATATGAGATGAGTACGAGTATATAAATTCTATAATTTCCTAATTTATGAAATTGGATGACACAAGTTTTAAGAAAAATGTTTAGTTGATAATGTGTTGTGTAGAGAAAGGTACCGATCGCTTTTGAATTGTGGAGTTATTAATTGTAGAGAAATGTATCGATCACTATTATTATTTATACTGGATATTATTATTGTTTACTTTGTAATGTTTTGATTTTCAATAAGACACATAATCAATTATTGTAACAACTTATATTTGACTTTTTGGATATTTATAGACTTAAACGAGTTTGAGAAAAAATAGCGGATATTACTATACGTGTTTTGAAGATAGCTGATAGTAAAAACATTCATGAATTGGGTTTGCGACATGATTGGTATATAAATTCTAAAAAGATTTCGTATAATGTATAATTTCTACATTTATTAAAAATTAATTTTTAATATTTTATAATTTATGCTATTTATTATAAATGTATACTTCGTAATGTCCAGAAACAGACATACTGATTGTAAGCTTTTATTGAGTTAGATAATCAATAACTATAACAATTTATACTCCCTACGTCCCACGAAGCATGACCCAATTTCCTTTTTGGTTTGTCCTGCGAAGCTTGACCTGTTTCTAAAAATGGCAAAAAATTTACCATTTATTCACTTTTTCACTTTTTTACCTACCACATTTAACACACAAAATACCAATTTCTTAATTCTCATGCCAAAAAGAACTGGGTCATGCTTCATGGGACGGAGGAAGTATTATTTATTTAGATATTTTATAAAATTTAAATGTGTTCAGATAATTAACGGATATTATTATATATGTTTGGAAAGAGAGTTACTCTTTTTCATATGTTTGTCAGTTTGGACGGGCAAATAATTAAAATTATTTTTAAATCGGGTTTGGCACATGTAAAAATATATAAGTTTTAAACAATTGCATAAATTGGATAGTTTTTATTATTCATACTATTTATTGTTAACACACACATATAGATGTTCAGGGATCCACATTTATTTTTTGCGGTAGACTTCATTAATTGTAGAATCTAGGGTTAAGTATCAGATTGCCCCCTATCGATGGCGTTCCTATGGCTTTTAGCCCCCTAAAGTCAGGGGGGAAAGCTGCCCACTATCTTAACGTGAATTTTTGGCACCAATTTCCCCCCAGCCTTTCGACGGAGGCAGCTCTCCCCCCTGACTTTAGGGGGCTAAACGCGAGGGGGACCCCTACGATAGGGGGAAATTGGTGCCAAAAAGTCACGTTGAGGTAGTGGGCAGCTCTCCCCTCTGACTTTAGGGGGCTAAAAGCCATAGGGACGCCATCGATAGGGGCAATTTGATACTTAACCCTAGAATCTACAAAAAATTATCTACATACGTGAAATTTTCTCTATTTATTAAACTTTTATTTTTTATTGTTAATGTTTATTTTGAAATGTTATGAGTTTTTATTGAGATGGATAACCAATTATCGTAACAATTTATATTTGATTATTTAGATATTTAATAAATTTAAGCATATTCAGGTAATTAGCGGGTATTACTATTATGAATTTAGAATGAGAATGAATAATAAAATTATTTTTAATTGAGTTTAAAATGAATAAAAATATATAAACAAAGTTCATAATATGCAAATGATATAATAATTAATTCCTGTCGAATTTCGACAGGCAGTACATTAGTTATAAAACGTTACATTGCAGCGCAGCTGAGGTTGCTTTGGGGAATGACCTGACTTCCTCAAATTTGGACCGTAAGGCTTCGGTTCTTGAGACAAGCAGCGGGAATGAGGACGCACTTGCGGCAGCGGGAATCACTTCCCATGATGGCAAGGTTTCGAACACTACTACGACGGATGATTTTGCTAGTCGTCTAGGTAGGTTAGAGGAGCAAGTTAACCAGGGCATGCAAATGCTCGCTGAAAATGTGACGCCTAAGAGACGGGGCCGTCCTCCGAAGGGGATGGAACGTCCACGTGTTCCACAGAGTTCAGAAGATACTATAAAAAATCGCCTCAGAAACGCAGTGGAAATGGGCTATAAGCCTAGAGACTTTGTCATTGATCATGGCAGAAGTGCTAGTATGCAGGTTATGAATAATATCGCCAACGGTAGATGGGCAGATGAAATGGAGTTGCAAGAGCAGCACACAAATATGGATTTTCCTTTTTACTAGTTAGTTGTGTGTTTAGGGTGTTGAAGCCTTTCTGGCTTGTGAGTTCTTTTTCAGTGTTTTCTTGATCTCTTTTTTGAGTCCCGATCTCCTAGTCTGCGTCTTTGTGCTTTCATGAGATCATTTTTTCTTTTCCTTTTATATAAAACCGTATTTTAATAATATAAAACGTTACATTGCTTTATTTCTTAAGAAATATCGATAAGTTGATTCATGAATAACTAAACGAACAGTCTATCTCATAGCCGTAAAAATTAAAATAACTCAAGAATAAAAGTAAATCATGTCAAGTCGATGAGACCTAGCTTAAGTGGCAAAGCTGAGGCACTCAAAGACTCTCCTTTGTGAGAGGTATATTGGGTTCAATTCCGCCTAATTTTTCCACTTTTATGTGGATAGTGCTCTCACCTTTGTGTGGGTAGTGTTCCACCTGCGTGCAATTATTTTTCCACTTTTGTGTGATGTAGAGATCTCGCTTGCATGCGGGTTACTGATTTATTTATATATTAGATGCCTCTTGTAATTCTAAAAAAAAAATGTAAATCATGTCAATGTAAAAAATATTAACATATAAATGTAAAATACTGATTCCCAATGAATTCTAAATCTAAATTCATGCTATGAGATAAGAAATAAATATATCATTTCAAACTAGATTATCAACAAGACTTACATTTCAAGATAAGAAATAAATATATCATTTCAAACCAGATTATCAACAAGACTTACATTTTTGAAATGAAGAATTTCTAACTATTATGATAAAAAAAGGAAGGAAATCTGTAAATTTAATAATAAGTGATTTGAACTCGAGAGTTGGGATCGTATATCTTTTATTTATGTGTTTCATATAAGGATATAAATGGAAGAAGTAGGAACTAGTTGTTTATAATCTAGGAGTATAATTTTCTTAAGCATTTTTCAGAGATAAGAAAATAAAATATATTTTTTTTTCTGTACAACTCAAAGTGAAAAAACAACTCCCGATCAATTTGTGTTGTGTGTGTTCTATGGGGCAAACTGACAAAATTTAATAATTTATCACTATAACTAGACTTATATTATTATTATTATTATTATTATTATTATTATTATTATTATTATTATTATTATTGAAGATTAAGGATTTTTTGTTTTGACATTTCTGCAGAACGCGCTAACTTTCAACCAATAAATTAACAATAATTCTAATTTCATATATGATGTGACATTTAATAATTCTACGGCGGCAGCAATTGAGCTAATGTCGTAGTTCATGGACCAGTATATAACTAAATATGTGGTCAATATTTTTTTTTTTTTTTTTTGAGACGGAAAATATGGTCACCAAATTAAGTTTGAGGTTGCTTGTCCCATAAATTCATGTCTGACACAGACCTCACCTCGTCATCGACAACGCTTGATCTATTCAGGATTTCAACGTTTTTCTTTTTCTTTCAAAATTTGTGAGGCGTAGAAGGGCTAAGCTTCTTACATAATTTCTACCACGAACATATGGTTTAAATTATTTTCAAGTTGTTGGATATTTACCTAGCTAGACTAATTGAATAGCTTGCATATTTTAATATCTGTGATTTTTTTTCCTAAAGTTAACTTAATGATGATACTTTATTTTAACAAACTACATGCTCGTGCACACTGATAAAAGTATTACTGAACACTCATATTTATACTATATACATAACGAGATACAAAATGCAGTGCAAGAATTCAGAAGGTATGTTTTTGTAAAAAGAAGTAAAGAATGATTCGAAAAATTATCATCATTATGTTTTAATCATTTTAATTGCGACCAAAAGTGGAACACTTCAATCTTTCCTCATAAAACTCGATTCAAGTTTAAAACCAGAATATCAATATCAGAAAATTTAACCTTTTAATTCAAAAAACATCATATGAGAAAATGTAAAAAAAAAAAAAAACGCCTACCATGAATTACATAACTGGAGCACAGAACATGCATATCATGTGACAATTGCCACAAATAGGTATAAAACACGCTTATAATGTTTAGTTGCTACTTTTTGCAGATATTTTCTTCCCCAATAGGGGTGTTTATTTCGGAGCTATTATTGAAGTGAAACAGTCCGTTTTGTCTTGCAAAAATACTGCAAGATCTTCATAATTTGAAAGTGTAGCAGAATGTGTTGTTTTTTAGTTTCAATCTGATTTGCAATATATACTATCACAGAGAAGATGGATTTCATCAATAATGAGGAGTTTCACAAGTTTTACATGTATACATACGTATAAGTCGATCACCTAATTTTCCGGTACTCATGGTCCGAGTCTGGTCTCCACATCATATTGCTCCACTCCATTAGAAAAGTAGCCGACAACCTCAGCCCACTAATAACTAGGGCTGGATAAAAATTTAAAATGGGGGCTATGGGGGTAATTTAGTACAATCACAATTATTTTTATTATTTTTCGGACTATAATGAGAAAATTAGAGGCTGTATTTAAAATTACCCTTACTTTAGCCCTCCTTTTTTTTATTCAAACCAAATTTTTGATTTAAATTGACATCCAATATTATCAAATTGAAAGATAAATAACCATAAGCGAAAAACTAAACTAATTAAACTAGTAAATTAAAAGCTTATTTTTAATATGGGACTCAAAACTAAACTAAACTAGTGTATAAATTTAAAAACTTATTTTCAATATAGGACTCGAAACTAAACTAAACTAGTAGTATAAATTTAAAAAAATATTTTTCATATGGGACTTGAAATTGTGTCGTTGTGACGATCCTAGTTGGGAAGAAATGAACCGGTCTTGGAGAACATACTTTTGTACAAGGATGACTTGGTTTGTAGGATCAGAATCGATTATGTGGTGGGTGGCATGAGGATTTTGCTACTCTTTGTTTTTCGCAAAATTTTATCCTTTATGGGAGTTTTAGTTACTCACATAAGGTTTTAACGAGGACATGGAGTGTCCAAATTCTTGTCTTTAGGGTTCCCCACATCCCTTAAGCTCTAAATTGGACTACTTTTCATTTTAGATAAATTATATAAGTAAATAAATAAATTTAAATATTTTATGACGATGGATTCAAATTCAAAATTTTAGTTCTTGGTCATTAACCATCTACCGCTAGGTCAATATACACACACAATTGGAGTATTTTTTAAGATATGCTTTAGAGGGTTGTGGCTAAAGCTTATTTCAAAGAGTTTATAAGCTTTAAAAAAATTGTGTTATAAAGATAAAATTATTGTTAGAGAAAGAAAATTAAAGAAAAATTGACTTAAAAATGTATATGATGAAAATAACAAACCATGGTTAATAATATATGTAAAATAATTATTGCATATAAAATTATGAAAAATAAGGCAGATGAACTTAGAGCATCCTTTCTCAACGGAGTAGGAGACCACTTATGAGTAAACACCTCCTATATTGGGGAGACTCATCCACTTACTCATATTCATTAGTTTTGATTTTTGTATTTTTCATTTAATTTAAATTGCACCAACTTAAATAACACAATTACTTCAAGGGTGTAAGTATGATGACCCTTGGCCTCCGCCGCCAGCGCCTTTTCGGTCGTTGGGGACTCATCCCCTAAGTTGAATCCCGATAAATAGGGATGGTAGTCGCCGATAAGATCAGGGGTCCAATTTGGGGAGTAGTAGTCGGGATTATTCGAATCCATTTTGGTGGAGGAAATTGAAAGAGTTTGAGAGATAGAGGATGAAGAGAATTGAGTTTTGGGTGTATGATTTTGGAGGAGTAGGGTTTAAAAAGAAGAAATTTATTTTTAAAAAAATTCAGAGATAACCGTTGAAAATTAAAATTAAAATTAAAATTCACCAACAATCATATAGTCGTTTTGAAGGAATGAAAAAAAAAAGAAAAAAAGAAAAATTGGAAACGATCGAGCCTTACTCATAAGTTCGAGTAAGCCTCGAGTAAGGCGAGGCCCACATTGGCTTACTCAACGAAGGGGCTTACTCAAGTAAGCTTTTATGGAGCTTATAAGCTTTTAGAGCTTATTTTTACAGTTTGCAAGCTGTTTGAGAGCTTATTTCTTCAAATACTTTAAAGAGAATATGCATTTATATAACCATATTGAACAATGAAACTCAATTTTCGACCACCTATATGAAAAAAAAAAAATTGACCATTTTTCATAATTTTGATCCAAAATACCCTTGACCCCGCCCAACTCGTACACGTGATTCTCCCCCCCCCCCCCACTTTCTATTGACACAAATGAGCATAATTGTGCCAAATGTATGTACCTAATGAATGACATATAATTGACATGAATTGACCTATTTGTACCAACTGTACATCATTCAATCTTCAGTCACATTTGGCACGAATTTACCCTGTTGGGAAATAGAAGAAATATCATATCCTAGTTTTGATGATCCCAAAACCCTTAGTTTTCTCTTCTCCTAGACTAGCCTCTGTATTTGAACTCAATTGTTAGAGTTCAACATTTTAGCTAGACTGAAGGTTAAAGGTAACTGGAGTTTCTCCATGTTGAAGACCGAAGAAACTGAAGATTGAAGAGTTAGAAGATCAAAGCTCGACTGAATATAGAACAACTGAAGGAAGACACTGATGATACGAACGACATCGTGAACTGAGACGTTCAGTTAAATTGGAAGACAATTTAACTGAAGACAACGACTGCTTAAGCAAAGGACAAAATCTCTAACTGATTCTTCAGTTAAACATAAAGTCTCACGTGCAAACACATGTAAACAATGGAGCTTCGACTTGAGTACTTCAGTCAACATTCCTCATTAGACTGAAACGCTGGCAACCGCATTAAATGCTCCTGCAACAGCATTAAATGCACCAGATATGAAGATCGTCATTTTCAGTGCACCAACTTTCATTTTTCGTGCTAACGTTCAGAATCACCCTTCTCCAAGGACTAAAAGGATTCAAACCTTCAACCAATCAGGAGCTAAGAAGATTGAAGCCTCAGCCCAAAGCACGGAACATCTCACAACGGCTGAAATCCTGAAGACCATCTCTCCAACGGATATATTCAGGACTTCACCTATAAATAGAGCTCAAGGAACGCCTTCAATCTTCACCAATTCAAAGACTTACGCTGAAGCTCTGTCAAAATTACAAGCCAGCCTTAACTTAGATAAAACTTCGAATCGAAGAAGAGAGTACTCAAACGTTGTAAAATCAGTTTTACTGATTACCTAAACTCTCTTAGAAATCTAGGCAACCCCTGTTTTATCCTAAGTCTAAAATCGATTACTTGAGAGCCTGTTCTCAGTAATCATTAGTTGGAAGATTTCGAACTCCTTTTCAACCGAGCGAAAAGAGTGTTTGAGTAGAGAGGAGTTCAGACCAGTGTTCTAACTCCAGAGATCTTAGCCAAGCGCTACAAAGGCATTTGTATGTCTTAGCGTGCTAAGAGCGAGTGAGAAATCCAACCCAGTGTGTTGGTATTGAAAATTTAATTTTCAGTTGTAAGGTTTCTTGTGCACCCGTAAACATTAGCCCAGAGTGTTTGTCAGACTAATCATCTGGCCGTGGACGTGGGAATTTATTTTCCAAACCACGTAAAAATTCTTGTGTTCTTTATCTGCTTTCAGTTATTCCTTATCTATGTTAAACTTGTTTTATAACTGAACTGGCTTAACTGAAAAGTGTAACTAAGGATTTTATTAAGTGACAATCTGTCTAAAGGCTATTTGAATTAAGTTTAAATTTCCACTGCTGAGTTATTAGTCTAATTGATCAATCACTTAATAGTCAGTAGATTCGTAACTCTACTCTATTTTACAAACTCTAGACGGAAGCCTTACGTGGACATCAGTTAAAGTTATGCGCTTGACTGAAATCAAAATACTGAAGTCTTCTCAGTATCAGTCTACACCCACTTTCCAACTGAAGTTTTGGTTTGTGTGTTTTGGATTCAAAAATAGCCTACAGATGTATTCTCCCTCCCCCATACACCGTTCAGTCAACCCTTCGGGACCCAACATACCCATTTCTACCAACTGTACTTAAGGGTGAGCAAAAATTGAACCGGACCAAAAAAACTGACCGAACCGACCATTTTTGGTTAGGTTCGGTTCGGTTTGTACCAAAAATGGTCGGTTTTCGGTTCGATTTTAATAATTCAAAATTGACAATCTTTCGGTTCGATTTTGGTTTTCCTACTAAGAGTCGGTCGGAAATCGAACTGAACCGAACCGATATATATATATATATATATATATATATATAAAATAAAATTAAATAGAAATCGGAAATTTTGAATTAAAATCTTAAAATTCCCTATGCTAACACCTAACCCACAACAACAAACCCTAAATCCTCTATACCCACCCACCGCCCCACCCACAGGTAGGGATGGCAGTGGATTTTGGACCCGACCCAAATTCGTGGATCCAGATCCGTTTTTCAGGGTTTGGATTTCATTTTTTTGGACCTAATAGATTTGGATCTCAATTTTTAAAACGGATTTGAATTTGGATCTTGAAATTTTAGATTCGGATCCGACCCAGATCTGACCTGTGGATCCGTTTTATTTAATATATATATATATATATATATATATATATTATGTTTTATATTTATTTTATTAATAATATTAAATATATTAAAAATTTAAAATAATACATTATGGAGACTTTTTTTTTTCTTACAAAATGTAATTTGGATGACTTTTTATCATTGACTTGAACATTGAGATTTGTTTATTTTGGATTTTTAGTGACTTATTTTTCTATGTTGAGACTTTGTATTGTATGAATATGTTTGTATAATATTTTTTTATGATGAAAATTAGATGTTGTTGATTTTGTGACTTTTTTTTAAATTTAGTTAAAAACAATAGATCCCTGGATCTAGACCTATGGACCCGCGGATCTGACGGATCTGGATCTGGATCCAAATTTTCAGATCCGTTGGATCTGGATCCCATAAATTAAAATGGATCTAGATCTGGTATTAATGAGATCCGATCCAGATTCGGCTCGTTGCCATCCTTACCCATAGGCCGTAGCCACCTCCGGCGCGACCACCACACTGCCGTGACGTCGCCAACAGCAGCATCCAGACAACTCCAGTAGCAACCAAGACGCCGCGTGTAGCAACAGGCAGTAGGAGGCAGCCCGCGACACCGCGTCCCCAACTCGGCGACTCATTCCTGCTCCACAGCCCACCACCTTCCCTGCTCTCCCACGGGCGCCTCCAGTAGACCGACGTCTAGCAGTAACAACATTCCTAATTTCTTTATGCGATTGATTCTTCTATGAATCTGAACCTGCTTTGGTTCTTGAACTTTATTTATATTCTATTATCTCCTATAACTTCTTGCTTCACTTTCCTTCTTCAATTAATTCCTCAATGGATATGCTTTGATTAATTCCTTATTGCTGGAACTAATGTATAATGTATTAATTCATCTATGGATCTGCTTTGATTAATTCGTTCTTGCTGGAATTAATTCCTCAAGCGGTTCGGTTTGATAACCAACCGAAATCGATCGGTTTTCACTGGTTCGATTTTAGTCGGTTGGTTCGGTTCCAAAGATAACACTCTCGGTTCGGTTTCAGTTTGGGTAAATTGGATCGGTTCGGTTCGATTTTGAGCCGATGCATAGCCCTAACTGTACTATCATAATTCGTGCACCTCAATCCGAATCGAAGCTCAACCCGCGCGCAAACTCAAACCCGATCGTTCTAGTTAAGGGTAAAATAGTCATAAAATGTAAAAAATGGCCAAAATTTGTATTTTTTTAGATGAGAGGATAAATATTGAGTTTCATTGTTCAATATGACTATCTCAAAAGTTGACTAAATTTTAAATTTGTGTGCAAAATGAAAATTTGATGAAAATTCAGTAATTTATATGAAAGAAAAATTATAAATTTACTTTTATTCGATTTTAGTAAAAATTGTAACAAAAACTGAAAATTGCAACAAAAACTGAAGTGCTCACCCTATAAAATTATACAATAGGAACATATTTGATTATAACATTATAATTATCCTTAAAGTCGATAAAGCGCGATTACATATAATAAACTAGTAATGCAATTTTTTAAATAAATTATATAAATAAATAAAATTTAAAGATGAGACGACGATAAATTGGAAGTGAGAAGATGAGACATGAGATATAAGATGAGACAGTAATGTGAAATGTTGAACAAGTGTAGAGTGGGCGTGGGCATGCAAGACCAGTGTATGTGTATTGTGGAGTATTGCATTCCAAAACTGAAACCGAAATGAAAATAATAAACGCAACAAAATGGGCCGCACCCGCACCCGCACCCGGGTCTCAGCTCCAATTAAACAGCCAGCTCCGTATCTCTCTCCCTCGCTAAACCCCTAACAAATTCCCACCTACGCTCCGCCAATACACGTCCTAAGCCTTAACTTTACTCGATTCGCTCACTGGAGTAGGTCGCCCACGCTGACGGACAACGAGACTCTCACCGTAGGTTTGGTATTCAGTTACTTGTCATGTTCTCTTTCTTCCTCTTTCAGCATTGTATTGGTTTCCCCGTCCAAGTTTAATAATCTCATCAGCTCACTGGATTTCTTTGCGATTTTTTTAATCCAAATGTGAAAATTGTTTAACTTTGATAGTCACGCTCGATCTAAGTGGTAGACTTGGAAGCGGCTAGCTCCGGAAATGTTCCTCTTTACTTCTGAACGCGTAATTCGTTTTGCTCTTATTCTGCTTTGATCCGATTGTGCCTTTGCCAGAGCCTTCCAGCTTGTTTTTCACGCATTTCTGAACTTTCTTATGCATAATCTTATTACTCCATTTCTTTTTGGTTGGGGTGAATGATCAAACCGTACATCTGGTGAATCTTTATTGTGGTGGGTTTTAGTTTAATAAATGTTGAAACTTTATATCTGATGTAGGTAGATTCCTGAATAAAGAGAAGAGAGTATTTCTTAAATAAATTTTCAAAGTTAGTACCAGACAGTAAAGAATAACATTCGAGCGATAAGTGGAATCATGATTTGTCCAACTAAATTGCCCATTAAGTATTCACTTCTTTTGCATAGATTCACTGAGTCGAGTATTTAGGTTATGCAGAACACGGACTTCAGAGCATGCAAGATATGTACTCTCATATTGAAAAAACTTAACTTGGCTTACATTTTTGGCATGTCGTTGATTTTCTTTTGGCAATTAGATTTTCTAGGTTGGCTTTGGTATTGCTTAAAATACTATTACTAGTGTAAGGCTTTACTTTTCTGCGCTTGCAAATTCTATACTCGAAAATCATGCTAATTGATTGAAACATAATGCATGGTATTTCTGTTCACTAATTCACTTGTTTGGTTTCCATGTTTGGAAATGGACTGAATAAATAGAAGTAAGTTAAGTATTAAAATGAATAGTAATGAATAGTTACTGTATCGTTAAGATTAATTATCTCAGTGGTGAGGTGACGTTGTTTTTTAGAGAGGAATAATGAAATAAGAGAGGGCTTTGGTATATCCCGGGCCCTCTTGATTAATAAGCTGGGGTATCAATTGCATAGATAACACAACTTATATTTCTTCTAGTGAGCTCCTATGCGGATTTGACTAATCTGTACAGTGATGAGTGACCTCTTTGTGTGTGAATTGGAACAGGAAAGAAGTGCTTTTTATTTTGTATGAAGTGGATGGCTGCAATTTTGCAAGCCAAAGATGCGGAGGAATGGACTTACAGAGGAGAAGGAGCTGTGAACCTAGTTCTTGCTTACTGTGGAAGCTCTCCTCATTTTGTACAGTTCTATTTCTATTTCTTTTCTGTTACAACTGTTCTATATCTTCTAAAGTAGATTGCTAGATCTGATATTTTTCTTTTTGGCAACCAGAAAAATGTAAGTAAACAATATGAGGACAATTTTCGAATCCTTTTCCTGTTATCTTATTCCAAACCTGAAGCCTAGACGCTTGTTTTTCTGAGATTCGACCTCTTGATATTGAAATTCATCTCCAGCTTATTGATTTTGGTTGTTTTTATTTCAACTTTTTAAGTCTAGTTGAGGGGAGAAATGGAATTAAACTCTATCTTGCGCCCTTAATAATAGATTTCATCTGTGCAAAGAATTAAGATGTTTTTGGTGTAAATTCATTGTTCACTAGTTAAAAAGAAAAATGATGAAGTCACTATAAATGCATTTCTAGCTTTTACATGTCTTGAAAGTTGGTCCTCAACTTAGGCTTGCTGGAAGTTCCCTTCATTAAAAACTACGGTGCATCATCATTCTTTGTAATGGATGAAATAATGTAATGTAAACGGACTTTTGTTTGGAGTAATTTAAAGGATTGATATTGGACTTTTGTGCATGAAAGAGGTTATATGATATTTTTTAAGAATCAAAAGGGTAAATCTCTTGTTTGATAAAAGGACTCACTAATCTAGTCTTTTCAAGAGTAGAAGACCTTAAGAAGAATGATTTCAGCAAGGAAATACTCAATCCTGTATAAGATGTAAAGGAAGATCTTGAATGCATCCATAGATGGAATCATGGTACTAGTAGATGCTACATTCTATACATATGCCTCAATGCATTTACTTTTCTCTCATGCATCTAGGTTGGAAAGGTTTTAAGGATACCAAAAGTTTCAAATGATGGACCTGAATGTGAGAATGGCCATTCAGCTCTGGTCAACCATGAATCCCTCTTGTGGGGAAAATTTGAAGGCATAGTTTCAGCACCTACAAAGGAAATTGCGGAGCAGGTGTATGTGCAGAAAGTAATGTTCCCACTGTTGGGATCTGAGCATGTTGACGCAGGGGTAAGATATTCTCCTAGAAAAGTTTGGAAAAGAGCATTGTCCTTTTCCCCTTTCAATTATAAGATCATGATCTATGATTGTACTTACTCAAGAATCTTAGTAGTTTTCAATAATAACATCTCTGTGCTTGTTATGCTTGCTAGCTTTTTTGCCCAACATTAGTGTGTCAATACATGTATCTCAGTTTACAATTCTATATTTTTTTAATGTTCTAACAAAATGTTAATGATTAGCTCATGTGTTCTTACCTCTTTTAATTGGATGTATTATAATGGTTTCATGAATAATCCTTCGATTCTGGGTCATAACGGATGTACACTAATAAAATTCAATATTTAGTTATTTCAACGAAGCACACATTAAAGATTTAATGAGTCAGTGACTTGGCTTAATATGGAGAAGTTCATTTCATAGACTCAGATCTTTGTTTCTAGTGTGTAACTGAAATTCTGAAACTTTGGAATTTATATGCATCTTGCTACAGATCCATGTTCTTGTGTCAAGAGAATTTTTGGTGGCAGTTGACAACAAGGTTCTTTGTCAGCGTCCATCATGGCGTGTTGATGCTGCCAGAGTCAACCCCCTTTGTGACTCAGTTCTTCTAATTGCTGATCATTCATTGTTTCCTCATGGTATGAGATGCATCTTAAGTTTGTTTGGATAGATAAAGTCTTTTCTTGTGTTTTTCTGATCAAAGATGACATATTGAATGTGTATTTCAGTTTATGCTTGCTTGAGCTTCTTCAGTGCATATCTTCTTTGTATTGTTGCAGTTGCTACAATTTTTCTTCATGTTGAATTGTTCTCTGGGTGTTGAGTTATGAATTTCTAATGGCAGCATGTAGTGGGTCAAATTAGTTAGTGCAGATGTGGATACATTGTTGCGTCACAAAATTTTAAGTGCGATCTACTAGTTTTATCTATGTAAGCATGGCCAATTGTATCCCAGTAACCACCATATATCTATCAAATACCATTATTAATTTTTTAATGACTGTCAACAACTGAGATTAATAATGATGTACTTTCAAGTTTCATGTGAGTATGAATTCCTAATCGTTGGACAACAACATGTTGATCACGGTCTTTCTTACAGTTTCAGGTTCTCCAAAAGAGGATTTCTGTGTGTCTGTTGAGATAAAGGTGCTTCCCTTGTGCCTTTTTCCTACATATGTGCATTATATGTTCCTATATATGTTCATTGTATCTCTACTAGTAGATCCTTAACAATTTTTGTAGGAGTTTATAACTTTTTTTCACTTTTTCTCTTATTTTGCAAAAGCAGCCCAAAGGCGGATTTCTTCCTACTTCAGAATTTATAGCTGAGGGAAATGCAGTCAAAAAGAGAATTACTCGATTTAAGATGCACCAAGCTCTAAAATTGCATCAAGGAAAGGTAATGCCTAAACACCTGACCTTATTCATACCCTGGAAATAAATTTTTATTATTGATGTCTTGTTGCAGCATATCAACTCTAGCAATGAAGTGCTAACTTTTACATACATAAGTGTTTCTTCGAGCATAACTGATGGAGATTCCTCATGTGCAGATATCTCAAATAAGTAAATATGATCCTCTAGATTTGTTTTCTGGATCCAAGGACAGAATACGAAGAGCAATTAAAGCCCTCTTTCTTACACCTCAGAATAATTTTCGGGTTTTCTTAAATGGTTCACTTATTTTTGGAGGCATGGGTGGCGCTGCTGACAGCACTAGTTCTGCGGTTGCTCAATCATTCCATGACGGACTTAAACATGTTATTTCAGCAAAAGATG
Source organism: Salvia miltiorrhiza (assembly GCF_028751815.1). Classification (NCBI taxonomy): domain Eukaryota; kingdom Viridiplantae; phylum Streptophyta; class Magnoliopsida; order Lamiales; family Lamiaceae; genus Salvia; species Salvia miltiorrhiza. The sequence goes on from NC_080388.1 coordinate 57,264,914, forward strand.
GGATGCACATCAAGGGTTTTGTGGATCTGCTCACTGAAACTATTTTTAAGTCTGGCTTGTTGAATCGGCTTCTTGAAGTACAGAAGCTTGATGCTATTGATATAGAAGGTGCAATTCATGCCTACTATGATATTATTTCTCAGCCTTGTGTGGTTTGTCGGCAAATAGGTGGAAAAAAATTCTCAGCAAGATATTCATCAATCCATTCAATGCAAAGGGATGATAAAGTAAAAATTGTGAGGGATTACTTGATATCAGCCACTGCAAAGGACTTAAGTATGATGATTAGTTTTAGGTCCAAAGGAAATATGGATCAGGAGTCTCCATTTCGTGCTGTCTATCTGGAATCAAGCAAGCAAACTTTTTGTTACAAGGTGGACACCAAATTGATCCTTCTTTATGTTTAGTATTAGCATTTTTGGGAGTAGTCTGTCTTCAGTATGGAGTATTGAGCAGGAAGGTTTTGTTTGTGATTTAGAAGCATGGGCTTGTCAAATTCTGGCAACAAAATTTATTATCACTTTTATGTCTTTTCGTGCTATGTGATTCAGAAGCACGGACTTGCCCTCCAGTTATAGCTTTACGTATAAAGTTCTTGTTACTTGTCTATCATCTCTGGCATTTGTGAAGTTAGAGTTGCAGACACATGTAAATAACATTTTGGCATTCAATCTCCATGTCCATCGTAGTATTCACTTATTAATATGTTTCTTTTGCTACCTTGTTTAGAAATCCACAATTGTGTTAAAACTTTAAGGAGAATTAGATTTTGTCCTCAGGATATAGTTCTTATAAATTATCTATTTGTTTTGCATGTTCTTATCTGCTCACATTCCATTACAATCTCATAGGCATCTTTCATTGACCTGGACATGAAACCATTGAAGAAAATGGAATATTACTATGAGTTGGATCAACAAATAGTCAACCACTATGTCCAGTTGGTAAAAGATACAGATGCGCATGATTGTGGTGAGAACCCAGGAGTCACTGAAGTCGCTTCTACCAGTGTAAAAAATGGTGGTAAGTTCTGAAACCAATAATTTGGATTTTTATACTGTTGCTGAACATGTTTATGCTTCTCTTTCTCTCCCTATCTCTCTATCTCTCCAAACACCTACCCACGTGAGTGTGTGCCTGATTCATGGGTTAAATACAGCATCCCAAGTGAATTCTGACCCATATTTGCTCCTTGGTTGGCGCTCTGCTACTTTGAAGAAAAAATTTCACATTTATGTTAGTGTGCAGACTTGTTAGTCTACAAAATCCTTCACCATTTGGGAATATCAGTGAGGACATGGTCCTGACTCTGTTAATAGAAGTCTCCAACAGAATCAATTTCAACATATTAAAAATGCATCATTTTCATTTCCAAACCTCTGCGCCTCAACATTGCAAATGCCACCCTTTTGGCATATTCGATTGTTCAAGTTATGTTTGTGGGAAATGAAATACAAGGAAATGATCAATCTCCTATATCAATGAGGGAATAATCAATCTCCTCCATCAATGCATAAATTAAGGGAAATGATGAATGTCCATCAAATAGTGTCTGTAGTTTCCTCACTTTTCAGATTTGAGAGTAGACAACAGCATCACAAAACCAAAGAGTAAGGTTGCTAAATTTTGACTAGTATACTGTATTTAGGCTACTGTACCTTTTCACTTTTGAAAAATGTGATGATGTGTATGGTTGAGTCCAATCATCAGGTTATGAAAAAAATCTTGGGTTGTATCACACTTCTGCTTTCTCTTTACATATTTGTCATTTGCTTTCTCTTTCTTATCTCTGGGAGTATTTAAATGTGTGGTTTATCATGTTTTTGCAGAAATGGCAAATTGATTGAGGAGCTCAGAAGAAATATATAGATCAGCTTTCTTTTCTATGAAGAAAGGGTGTGCCAACTACTTCGATGGATCTTCCAGTCCACATCAGCGATGAGTTAATGGAAATATGGCTTGCTAGAAGATGATCGCTCCTTGTGTGCTCTCTAGACCACAAGTTAACCTCAACCAGTTTCTTCTAACTGACTCTGGAATGTAATTCTGTCAGTAACTTGTAGACTTCATGAAAATCTCGTATTCTCATTAAGTGTACTAATCTTTGTTGTTGTAATCTGTTCTAAGCTATACTCAAAAGTCTTCATGCCTAACTGAAATTGTGTAAACAGCCAGCCACCAACTTGTCATTCATGCTCACTCTGTCGGATTTGTGTTTGTGGAATCTTCTGCATATTCAGTGCTCAGGTCGCGGGTGAACTCCATTGACTTGATACCTAATCTTACAAGCTGACTTTGGGGTGTACATTTTGCTTGAATGTCTTCTTTCTCATTTGTAGACAGACACTTGAAAAAAGATATTGCTTTTGACATACAACACTTCCAAACAAATTTCATATGGGTTACATGTTCTCTTATGCATTTTATTGTGCTCAAAGAAGTCCTCTGGCTACCCTTCAACATAGCCATTTGTTAGCTGCTCAACCCTTCAGAATTTGCTGCAATTCTTTATACTATTATTTTTTTTCTATGTTGTTTGGTTGGTCGGAAGCATTGTCTTTTCAGGAGTTTTTTGCAGGCTTCTTGGAATCTTTGATCAATTTGTGACTACAGCCACTTTAAACCTGAGGAAAAGGTTAGGTTTTACCCAGTACCATGTGATGTTTTGTTTCTATAAATATTTTAGTTTGTTCACCTTTTGCTTCCATTTGTGTACAGGTAGGAAGTGTGATGCTGATACTGCATATCAAGGGTCTGGCTCGAACAATTATCAAAACATAGTCCTCTTTGTCAAGGTTACGGCATGCTGACATGAATGGCCACACCACATGGCTCATTTCAGTGAGCTTCAAAAAGGTCTGTGTTTGTGTGTACATACTACATACGTGATATGGGAAACACTTTTAGCTTGGATTGATTCGGGAGAAACTATTCAGATAATTTCCTTAATGAAATGTTCCTGTCATGCTTTTTAGTCAACTATTAAATCATCTTTAGAAAGTTTGGAGGAAATATCCAGTTTCATGCTACAGCATAATTGAAGTGTAAAGAAAATGGCCACATGTATTACTACATATCTGTAAATTTGGAATACACTGCCTAGTAATGATAAAGGAGTTCCTAAAGTTGGAGCAGGCATGAAGTTTGAAACGAGAATATAGAGAGCAGCTGTTAATTAGAGTTGGTGCCTTGTCTTGTCTTGTTATGTAGACCCCTTTCGTTCTATATGTCACATAAGTTAACTTAGAGATGTTATTTGAACTAAATCATCTTATATTCCTGATACATTTTCAAGTAACAACCACTTAGATTGTACCTTACAATTTGCTTAACGTGCTCTACTCACAAGTTGCATATGCATCACTTATTGCATGACTGCTGCTTTCTATAATGATGCACATTAATGCATGACTTGTTTCATTGAATACCTCATCATCCCTTTACTTTAACAATGTCCAGTAGTTCTCCAGATTATATAAGTTTATCAGAGATTTAGAGGGTGTTTTATTTTAGATAACTTATAAGCGCAAACATCTTATACTCCCTCCGTCTCTCAAACATCTTCCTTTCTTTTCATTTTGGTCCGCCCCCAAAATATCTTCCTAACCTACTTTTAGAAATAATTGCGCACGCTATTACTCTTACAATCTTCACTTTTTATGGGACCCATTCTCCACTCATCGTATACACAACTAACTTTTATTAAAACTCGTGCCACCTTCCTTTAGAAAGATGTTTGGGGGACGGAGGGAGTAAGATATTTCAACAACTTATAAAATATAATCACTCAAGAGCTTATAAATTATCAAAATGTTTGAAAATTTTAGTTCATAAGTCACAGAGAAAACGGTGAGTCGGAGAAAGATAATTGTAGTTAAAGAGAGTGAGAGAAATGGGGTGAGATGTAAGGGAAGTGATATATGTTGAAAATAACAAAAGATTGTAGAATTATTTTGTGTTATAAAATGTTGAAGTATATAAAATCTTTATAATAAGCTTAACCAAACACCTTCTTAACATGCCAAAAAGTGCACTTTTGGTATGTGACAGGTAAAACCTATTAATATAAAAAATGGCCTCAACTCTCATAAAAATTATAAAAATGACATAAGCTTATATTTTCAGACTCAAATTATGGCAATGTGAAAAGTCTAAAATTGACTTGAAAATTATGTGAAATTTCAAAATTCACTTGTAATATTTCTAACAAAATGACTTTTGGCATATTTTACTATCAAAGAGAACACATCCTAATTTGTTATCAAAACCTGAGAAAGTAAAAGAGAAAGCAAAAGTAAAATGAGGAGAAAGCAAAAGCAAAACATTTCTAGTGGATTTGCCCAAATTTAAAAAAGAAAAAAAAAAGAGACATTTAGGGGAGGAGAAATTGAAAGAATAAAGAGGTGAGTCCCACATCGAAGAATTTAGAGTGTGTTTGATTGGGCTTATAAGTTTTTTAAAATATCTATTTAGAAGTTTATAAGCTTTTTTTGTGCCAAAATAAGCTCCAGCTTATAAGATCTAAAAATAAGTTTCAAGAGCTTATAAGTTCTCTAAAATATAATTTCATCTATCTCATTTTTTTTCCATTATCTTATACTCCCTCCGTCCCAATAGTAATGTCTCACTTTTCTTAATGGGACGTCCCAATACAAATGTCTCATTCCCTTTTTGGCAATATATTCTCTCTCTATACCTAATACTCCCTCCGTCCCAAACGAAATGTCCTATTTCTTTTCGGCACGGAGATTAAGAAATGTGTATAAAGTAGATAAAGTGGGTTGGTGAAAATTATTTAAATATTAAGTATAAAGAGAGAGTGTATTGCCAAAAAAGGAAACAAGACATTTCGTTTGGGACAGCCCAAAAAGGAAAACAGGACATTTCGTTTGGGACGGAGGGAGTATTTAAATAATTTCCACCAACTCACTTTATCTACTTTTTACACATTTCTTAATCTTCATGCCCAAAAGCTATGAGACACTACTATTGAGACGGAGGGAGTATATAACAATTATTTTATAAATATTATTCAACTATAATTTATTATTTCCATCATATACTATCTAAATTTCATCTTTTTTTCTCTAACTTATAAGTTCAATTATTCAAAAACTTTGATAATTTATAAGCTCTTAAAAAAATACTCCCTCCGTCCATGAAAGAACTTCCTAGGAGGGAGTGGCACGGGTTTTAAGAAAAAATATTGTTGAGTGTATTGAGAGTGGATAAAAGGTAGTTGAGTGTTTTGGGAGTTGTGAAAAGATGTTATAATTAATATTGAGAGTTGTGAAAAATGAAAAGTAAGAGGATTATAAGTGGTGGGGTATAGTCCAAAAATAGATAGGAAGTTCTTTTGTGTACGTCCCAAAAAAGAAAGATATGAAGTTCTTTCGTGAACGGAGGGAGGGAGTATATCTTATAAATTTTTTAAAATAAATTTAGTTAAATACACGAGACCGATGTAGAGCGTGAAATGTACTTTTAAAAAAGCAGCGAAATGAATGTGATGAGTATGCACCCACGTGTTGAGCACATAGCGAACTATTCTTTGGCTTTTTACTCAAGAATACCACAACATACCTTCCCCAACCAATTCCAGTATAATTTTCTACTCTATTTTTTTGTGAGTTTTGTTGTAAACTTGCTCACGTTGTTATATTATTTTTTATTTCGAAGCTTGAAATAATATATATATATATATATATATATATATATATATATATATATTTGTGAGTTTTGTTGTAAACTTGCTCACGTTGTTATATTATTTTTTATTTTGAAGCTAAAATAAAAACACTTCTTAAAATATAAAATATAAAATATAAAATATAAACAATTTTCAGCCCTTACTTAGATCATCAAGATCTACGGTTGATTTGTAACCCTGTTGCATGAATTCATGGTCCTGGGTTCGAATCCCAAAGGTAACAAAAATTTATTTTTCACAATTCGTAACCTTGTTGGATTATTCGTACATTAAAAAACGTTTTTATTTTTATTTTAAGAATTGTTTTCACGGTAGCTCTTCCCTATATATATATATACCCGAATTCATATACTAGTATGTTCGCCCGTGTGATGCACGACAAGCAATTAAAATTGAACTATATTTTTATTAAATATAAATATGAATATCAAAGTATATGTAAATATAAGAAAAAAGTAAATAATAATTGGAAAATTTTGAAATATAAGAAAATGGAAAAAATAAATAAATAATAATAATAGTATTACTCATTTTGGAAAAAATTTCTATGTTCAACATTTGTGGTAGTTCCTTTAAAAAAACATTTCTAGTATTGTTTTGTTTTTGGGCAAATAGCGTCAAAATCCCCATACTTTCCCCGTTTTCGCATATTTCCCCTGACTTTTAAATTTTGCGATAGAATCCTTAACCGTTGATAAAATTCGTAATTTTCCCTTAATGAAGTTTCCGGCGACTTACTACAATGACGTGTCACCTATGTGGCATTATTTTGCTGAGTCATTTAAGTAAGATTGCTGAGTCACTTAAATGAAACGAAAACGTCATCGTTTTCCTCTCCAATTAATTAACTTGTCGAACACCCTCTCCACGCCCAGCCACCTCTCTCCTCCTCTGGCAGCCTACTGCCTCCGTCTCCCTCCGTCGCCGAAGACCGCCAACCGCCAGCAAAGCTCCCATCCATCTAGCTCTCTCACTCACATACAAACCACCCTCTTCTCTTTTCTCTCCTCCATCTGGCGCTGTCTCTCCCCCTCTAGCGCTGCACTACCGTCGCCGCCGGACTGCACCACCGATTGCCGCCTTCTCTCCGTGCACCCCGATCAGCCGAGTCGCCGTCAACCGCTGCCGACGCCGCACAAGCTCGCGCCCTAGCTACTGCCCTCAGCCTGCTCGACGCGCAGTTGGACTCCAGCCGCTCGCAGCTCCCTCTCGTTCCTCATTCGAAGCTTCAAGGTATTGAAGCTTGGAGTCCATGGCTGCACATAACTCGGCCCTCGTGGCTGAAATTCCGCCGGGATGATGACGAGAAAGACATGGATTTGGCTGAAGAAGAAGAACCCAAGAAGAATAACCCTAATTAGAGTAACAAATCAATTTTCCCCTAATTTTCTATGTTGGATTACATTTAAATCCCTAAAAAAGGCAAAACGACGACGTTTTACATTATTAAGTAAAACTACGTCGCTTAATAAGCCGGAATTTAATCCTACGTGGATTTCCGGACTCCATGTCATCATATCTATATATCGCCGGTCATTTTTTAGGGAGAAACGCGAACGGGATTAAAAGTCAATGATTCTATCGCGAATTTTTAAAGTCTTGAGAAATATGCGAAAATGGGGAAAATATACGGATTTTGACGCTATTTGCCCTTTTTTTTAGGAAAAAACATATATTAGTAACATTATTTTTATCATTTTCACAAATTAAAATTTTTAGTGCACATGAACTTCGGACTTTATATGTATATTAATAGTTTTAAACACAATAATTAATTAGAACTATATAATTAGATAAAAAAAATCAAATAATGTCTTCTAGTTTTACTTTTGCGACGAATCATTCTATTTAAATATGGGTGATTCTATTCATAGCCCCCATTTTACTCTTTATAGCCTCTTAATTATAAAAATTAATTATAAAATTACTATTTTACCCTATAATTTGTAGCCCCCAAATTAAATACCTAATACTCCTAATTAGATAAACACGTTGAATGTAGCCACCTGAACTTTGACAAGTTAAAGGAAGAAATCCAAATGTTTGCTTAAAATTTTGATATATTAATCTCAAGATCAATTGAATCTTAAGATTTTGCCGATGAAAGAATCATTACAGTACGTACATGATCAGTTGGAGCGAAACCTGAATCCACATGATCTAATTTAGTTCATTTATGAAATTAATTTTAGGTTTCATCAGTTGAAGATTATGTACATTGATTTATTGAATTCGTTGTTCTGTACAAGGGAGATTAAGGCAATTCAATTGGAATGAACATCCCATTCGTTTGCCTTACCAAGCATCAAGTTTTCAAGTTCACGAAAATCATAATAATCTCATATTCATCAATTCAAGTTCTCCTGTACTTTTTCTAATAATCATTAACTGATCGTCTTTGACTCTTTGGGATCAGATATCTACTCTTTTTGCTCCTATCATTTCATCCCCTCTTTTTTATTATCTTATCTAATGTACGCATGAGAGAGAGAGAGAGAGAAACCGAAGCGCTTAAGAAAACTCAATAAAAAGTTGCAATATGGTTAGATGCATAACTCTGTTGTTATCGTTTTTGCATATGAGAAAGAGGGTATGATCAACCTACCTAGCTGATGATCGAACTTATTTTCTATAATTTGAGTTGGAGACTAGGTTAATTTTTTAGGGGTTATTTGCTCTCAAATTAGTGATTAGAGGTAAACCATGGGGCTATTCACGGTAGGATATAATAGTAAATCTATAATTATTTATTAGTATTATTTTATATATGGGGCTATAGTGAGTAAAATGGGGGCTGTGAATAGAATTACCCTTTAAATATAGGGAGTTGTGTGTGTGTTGGCCAAGCGGTAATGGATTAATGCCAAAGACCAAAGGTCTTGAGTTTGAGTCCATATGATGTGACTTTTAATTTTTTTATTTAATATTATTAATTTATCCAAAAAAAATAGAAACTGATCAAGAAATAAAGTTATGTATATGTAGTGACTATTAAAATTAAAAGGATATATTTGTTAATTGGACAAATGAAATAAAGAATACCATCTCAAATATTAATTTTGTACCGTTTTTGTTTTTTTTTTTTTTGTTTACGCGATTAATTTACTACAAATTGAAATAACAATTTTATCTAAATCAATCAATTATTTACCATAAGCTACAACTAAAGAAAAAAAAAACGATGCTTCATTTCATGAATGAAAAGGATCATACAAAATATACAATATGAGATGGAATTACATCACAGTAGCAGAAGGACATATCGGCTCCTCGAACTACCCCACTTTTCTGTGTCCATGAGATCTCGATTGTCATTTCCTATTAAAACACTGTTGAAATTATACTTTATGATAACACAAAGAGCGACAAAGAACATATTAAAATTGAATCCACTAATGTAAAAAATATAGAAGAAATGAAAATCATCTAGAATCACATTATTGTATCCATTTAAAAGAACATATTAAAAATAAGCTTCTTTAGATCATCACATAACCATATGAAGTAAATATTGATTGCTCAACTCCACAAAGATTATATAAACAATTTTTTTGAAAAATAAAATGTTAATCTAAGCAATAGATTATTGACAGTCGATGAGAGGTTTCATGAATGAGTAAAATGTATCCACACAAACATCAAATCATTTTTCATTGTGAAGTGGATGATTTATATCTAACGATGTTAATTTTCACTCCAATTCCATCTTACCCATCCGTCTTTACTTGTGGCCTCAAACCCTCAACAGTGCAACTCCCAAATGTTTCATAAATATCACAGGCCAACTCTTTTTTTGAAAATCCCACACGTTTTCAACAAATGCAGATGTTGCTGATAGCAACAATGGTGTACACCATCACACCTCTCACAGAAATAATACCTAAATCATCAAGAAACCACAAGCAAGATTCTTAGGTAATCACCAATTTTCTTGAAATAAAAGATGGGCCAAGTATCCTCTTTATCGGTGCGTGTAGCATGTCTCAGTATCTTCTCCAATTTCTTGCTTAAATAATTCTGACCAAAACAATGAGATCACTATCTTTGAATATCAGCACATATCATTACCCTTTTAATTAGTAAGGATATATATCTTGTCTTCCTTGATTATACTCCCTACTTTAAACTATTAGGCAAGACAACTATTTCTAGAGTTAATTAAAGGTCTCCAAAAATACAACATTCATGACATGCTTTGTAACAAAAGAGAGGAATAGTTATCCATATAGATTTAAAGTGACTGGTAAATATTACAATCTCACAAATGTATCAAAAGAAATAACGACATGATTTTGGAAGGAATCTATATCTACCTCACAAACAAGAACTCCACTCAAAACATTTGCAGTGAATTTAACAGATGATAATAATTGTTTGAAAGAATGTGGGAGAGATAAAATATAGAGAAAATATGCATGGCAGTAAAATATTAAGGGTTAATAAAAAATGAGTACTAAAAACGGAACTACTATAAATCATAAGGGTTAATTACTTCTAAAATCATGAATATTACTCATTAGTTAGTTTTTCTCATAAAATTTAATTTATAACACTAATAACTGTTGAATTATTTACACAGAGATCACTCCCACCCTCTCACAATACCTGCAGGGTTTCGAGCATTATTTATTTCTGTACTTGTAAATACAATTCAAATGCATTTGAGTTACAAAGAAATAGTCTAGCTTCCACAACACAAAACTGAATTTAAAAATCCAAGACAAGAACCACATATTTTTAATATATCTTTAAACCAAATAAAATAAACTAGCACTGAAAATCCAAAATATATCAAAGTAGCAAAATATATCCACAAGTTTAAAAATTCATAATAAAAGTATATATCTAGTAGTGTCGAAATAAAACGAGCTAATAAGAGGTTATGGTGAGATTGAGGAGGCATCAAGGTCGATTTATCTGCATGAGCTGCGCTATCTGCATCTGCATCTCCTCCATCTTACGGGTCATATCCTCTTCTTTTCGTTTCCTTTGCTCTAACTCGTCAGTTAATCTGGCAACCTCAGCCTCAAGAGCAGGTGAATGAGAAACCTGCGAGGTGCTAGTGGATTGCGCGCTAAATCCAATGTTCTTCGTGACGCCCCCCCTCGAGTCAGGAGTGACAACCTTGTTTAGAACCTGCAAGAAATATCATCAACGGGGTACGGTGCGTGGGAGCCGGAAAACAAATTTCGAACAAGAATACCTCCTCCTCCTCATCCTCCAACTCTATATTCTCAACAATACGGAATCTGCAGTCACACATGTTTAATTAGTAAAAGAAAGTTGCTTTTCATTAGAAAACTAATCTAAAACACAAATAATTTATGCTACTAATTAAGAAAGTAACTTTACACAAATATAACACCATGCACACATCATCACATATATATATGCAACTCTATGTAGTCCTCCCATTTCATTTGTAAAATGTGAGGATCAGAACATATCCACCAAGAAACGTACCCTTTGTCAGCATCAGCATAATCAAGAAAATCTTCCTTGCAGGCTTCAACGTAACGTTGATCAACTTCAACAATGTCTTCCTCCCTAAGGTCAGGGTCATAGCCGTCCTCATCGTCCTCATCTAAATAAATATGACAAAGAGTATGGGATCTGCATTCACACATACATACATCATGTTATGTTTAAACAAATCTTATTGGAACAATGATTTAAGAGAAAGCTAGAAGAATGATAGGAGTATGTACTCAGAGATTGGCACTCCATCAGGCAGCGCAATGTTGCTCTCAACATAACAATGAACATGAATTAAATAGCGACCATTATAAATACCGAGTTCCTTGCACTCTTTCTTAATCCAATTGTAAGCTACTAGACGATGTTGTCTCCCATCAAACTCCTCATACCGTGTGCCAGCCCATCCAGAAAGAAACGAGAACTGATCGTATATTGTCCTCTGTGGTGAACCAACACCACCACCAAGAGAGACTTTAAAATTCATATTCCAGGCCTGCAACTCTTCCTTCCACACCCAAAGCTCATAATAATAACCGGGTGCAATCCCAAAATACCGATCATGATGACTGCTTTTACTACTAACTCCTCGTTTCCGATAGCGAATAAAACCTAACATATCTTTATCACTAAATTTGACAAGCTCATACAGAAAGCCTTTAGACTTTGGTGGTAAAGCCAAGTGAGAGAAGCTTTCCTCACTACAATCGAAACATTCAACTCCTGTAAAACCCCGATTAAACCAATAACATTTATCTCTAATACATGTAACTTTAGCATTAAGATATTTGGGCAAAGTAGGATTTGGAATCACCCTCCACGACTTCTTTTTTAACGAATACAAGTCAAAAGTTGTGTAGTGCAGAAAATTCGGATTCGAGTAGAACTGTGCACAAACTCTTAGAAGGTGATTGGTATGATGGAATGAAATGAGGGTGGAATGGAATGGTGGTAGGAATGGAATGAAAGGAGGAAAGGAATGACAAACCTTGGTGATTCCTTTGCTTGGTATGCACAAGGAATACAAAAGGAATGGAATTGTAATTCCTTGTTTGATTCCATTCCTATGATTGGTATCTAAAAATAAATTTTAGGAATGGAATGGAATTATTTTGTTTTGCTAAATTAACATTTACATCATAATTTATCAAATTGGCATTATTTTGCATCTCTCTTCCACCTCTATTTTGTGTTATATTTGTAGGGACAATCCAAAATATGCACTGGGGTAAAATCGAAAAGAAAAAAAAAGAATATTAATCAATTTTTTTAAAAAAAAAACTGACTTATTTTCCATGCATATTACTACTACACAGAAACATGCACCCGAAAAAAAAATTAAATTTTGGGGGTGGGGTGTGGCGAGAAAAACTAAAAAAAAGGTTAATTTTTTTTTTGGGTGGGTTGGGAGGGGTGGCGAGAAAAAAAAAATGAAATGTTGGGGATGGGGGGTGGCAAGTGGGGTGGGGAGAAAAAAAAATTGGAGGGGAGGGAGGGGTGGGTGGGGTGTGGTGGTGGCGAGAAAAATAAAAAAAATAAAAAAAAATATTTTTTTTTGGGGGGGAGAGGGGGCTGGGGTGGGGCTGGGGATGAGGGTGCAAAATATATAAGAGTAATTTTGTCAAAACCTAAATTTAGGTGGAATTAGAAATGGAATGGAATGGGTAATACCATGTTGAATGAAAGGAATGATGATTCCTATATGTAAAGGAATGGTGATTCCCTTAAGAATGGTGATTCCTAAAATAAAACTATACCAAGCATAGGAATGGAATGGAGGTAGGAATCACAATTCCATTCCCACCTCCATTCCACCATACCAATCACCTCCTTAGGATTTTGTAATCATCAGATTTAGAATCGTAGCAAACACCACCACCAAGATATACGGTGCTACAATTTGGAGAGGCTTCCCGGGGAGGAAACATCTGAACCATTCTAGTTGCGGGGTTGCAAAGATAAATATGGCCATAACCATTGCTGATAAACAACAAACCTCCGCAACTGTTAGAATCAATACGCTGCTTTGGATTCAAAAAAGGAAGATCGAAACTTTCTTCAGGAATTAGAGATAAATCTCGCGGAGAAAGAGCAGTTATATAATACGCACCCAACTCTCCACGGTTACGTATCACAAGAAGCCATTTCTCGTCAGAATTATTCATCATCGATCAAAAATTGATTGATTTGGAAGAAAGGGAATGGAACCCTAATGCGATGGTAAGGCCACTTCCCTAATGAGAGCACGGGAGTTGATAGCTTTTAGTTTTATTCACCAAAATTTGTTATATAAGTGTTTGATGCGGGTTGGATCCGACCCATCTGCCCATGCGATTGACCGCGAGACTAACTCTAAGGTATGAAGGGAATTAAAAATCACCTCCATATTTTTTCTCTCATCTTCATTTTTCCAACTGAAATTTTCTCTCTATCCCTTTTATTTATTTATAGTTAACTTTCATTTATGAAAAAAGTTCAATATGAATATTAAATTAAAGGTGAAGAGAAAATAATTAATTCGATGTAATAGTATAAAAATTAAATTTAAAACAAATAAATTATCATTATTTAAAATATTGAATTTAATTTTTGTTCCCCCTCATTTATCTTTAATATTGAACATCATACTCTTTTTCATTTCTTGGTGAAATGTAACGCCCCGCTTTTTACTTGTGTTAAATTATTTTTTTTGGTGATTTTAAATATGTTATTGTCATGCTTGATTTTATTTTATCTTGACTTGAGGGAATCCGTAATTGCGCCCTAGTTAAAAATCAAATAGAAATATTTATATGTGTATATATATAGGGTTCTAGATTTTTTTTGTAGTAAATATAACTTAATAATTTCCCTTTTATTTGGGTTTATTGAGAGGTTGGGCTAAGAGAAATAAAATTGTTAAATTTGAAATTTGTAATTCACGGTATTCTATTTTATTGTTATATTTGTGATAATAAATGAAATCAGTATTATTATTAAGTAGAAATTGAGAAGAAGTAGGATTCTATTAGGGTTATAACCAACAGACCGACTTCTATGAAAATATAAATTCATTTTTTTTTTCCTTCTCTTCTTCATACGATTGGAACGAATATTTCTAAGCAACTTCTCCGATTTCTCTTCAACTGCAATTTTTTTTACTTTGGCTAAACACATTTACTCGGGTAAGCTTTTGATTTTTAGCAAGTTTCGATGTTTTATTATTTAATTTTACTTTTGCGTGATTGCACTGATGGGTGATTTCATAGACTAGATTCATGATAAATAATTAGCAATAGAATAGGTACACACATCGGTTAGCATTTTTGTAAAGGAAATTTGATGATTTAATCAATGTACAAAATCTACACATAATAAAATACTAAGCATCTGACTTCTTAATATGGGGTTAATTGGTTTATAACTTTTAAAGCTCAATCAGTGGACAGATTCTAAGAGTGAAATTGAGTATTTGGAATTTGAGTTTAATTGTTAAACTAAATTCAGATTTCTAATTAGAAAAAAAAGGGGGTTTTAATTTGTGCATTATTTAAGTATTTAGTATTTACGAAAAAGGGGTACATGTTTAATTTTTGGAAAATAAAATCAAGTTACTAATGATTTGCATTGATTTTGGTGAACTAAAATTTATAGCTTAAGGTATAGGCTTACAATCTGATGTCAACATATATGGTATTTATAAGATGTTCTATTTTTTTTTATTATTTTCTAATAATTGTTTTATGATGTGGAGTTTCTGTTGAAATTGATTAATCATGAAAAGATTACATTAGGATAATTTTGTGTATTGCTTCGTACAAGGTCCACTCTCATAATTATTAGTATGTGTCAAAATATAATGAGTAAATATATTGTGCATGTTAGTCGGTTTATATTATTTTTTTTTCTATATACTGCTATGGAGCATAAGAGTCGTAGACGACAATTTTTCCTTATAGAAGAAGTGTTTTATATATATATATATATATATATATATATATATATATATATATATATATATAGGGGAGGGCTAGAATAAAAACACTCTTAAGTGTATAAAATATAAATGATTTTCAGCCCTTAGATCATCAAGATCTACGGTTGATTCGTAACCCTTTTGGATGAATTTGTGGTCCTGGGTTCGAATCCCAAAGGTAGCAAAAATTTATTTTTCATAATTCGTAACCATGTTGGATGAATTCGTAACCCTGCTGGATAAAATTCATACATTAAAAAATGTTTATATTTATATTTTAAGAAGTGTTTTTACTGTAGCCCTCCCCTATATATATATATATATATATATATATATATATATATATATATATATAATTAGTTGATGTATGCCAGTTAGCCTCGGGCCAAATTAGCACGAGTCAGTACATGCTCTCATCTACATGGTTAATTCTGTATGATTAATTAAGGTATTTACATAGGCCTTATAATATTAATGTATTGGTTGAATTAGGTGCGGCGCAATTAGGATCCTCGTCCGTGAATTAATTGAGTTTCTTCTGGTGTGTTTGATATTAAGGTGGGTGGAATCTTTGTTAACTCAATAAATATGTTTTCAATTGCCACATGAATTAAAATTGTTTATGAAATATTTTCTATAAATCCAACGTGTATACTGTGGTTGAGATACGAGTTGATTGCATACGATGAGTATGTGCATTGGTACTTATGGCAGCGTGACGGTAAATCACTGATTTGTGGACGACGAGTATGACAGGGTCCTGTGAACAGTTGAGCCAGTCGGTTATTATCATTCCATGCCTGTGTGGTTGGATTATTTGCCTGTGTGGCAATGTTGTGAATGGTTCCATGCCTGTGTGGCTGGATTATTTGCCTGTGTGGCAATGTTGTGAATGGTTCCATGCCTGTGTGGCTGGATTGTTTGCTTGTGTGGCAATGTTGAGAATGGTTCCATGCCTGTGTGGCTGGATTATTTGCAGGTGAGGTAAGGTGTGTTATTTATGCCGTGATGGTGAGGCAAGTTGCGAATGAGTATCGTTTCCCACAATTTAATACATGTTTGGATAAATCATGTTTCTCTTATTGTTTCCCACCATTGAGTACGTTTTTGTGCTCACCCCCTTTCATTAAATTATTTTTTCAGGTCAGTGAGCTTGGAGCGGCGTGGTGGAAAGGGTGTGGTGAAGTCGATTTCATACTTTTGGTTTCGCTTTGAATTTTAGACTTTAAATTCGATAAATTTTCGTTGAGTTGTTCTGAGGTTAAGCTTGTTTTTGTTTCATGGAGATTTTTGGTAGTTGGTTTAACTTTATTGGTGAGTGAGGACCTTGGCGTAGAAGTATTAATTTGATCGTTTAAGGCTAGCTTGGTAGACTTTTTCTGAAACTGAACTTATTTTGTGGATTTGGTGTTTAGATCGGTTAAAACAAAAATCGTATTTTGGTTCAATTATCTTTACGTTAACTTGAGGATTTAAAGAAGCATATTATTTTGGTCATTAGATTTTAGGGTGTTACATGAAAACATAAGTAGATGACATTTTTTATCTCTCATTTATCTTTATAGTATAATTTTAATATGAACATAAAAAATTAGTTATATATATCTAAATATTACTATAATTTAAATATTATATAGATTCATTTAATTATGCGTACGAATTATTTATTTATTTATATAAACATATTTGTTGTTATTTTTTTTATATCATTCACTTTTTTTGTTTTTTTTATTAACTTTGGACTATTTAAATATGAACTTTTAATAATAATAATAATAATATAGTTTGGAATTTTAAGTGATGATTGTTAACTTTGTTATTTTAAGTTATGGTTGTTAACTTTGTTATTGATGGTTAGTGTTATTTACTGAAAATGAGATTGACTTAAATTATTTGCTTTATAATCTATGAATTTAATTATTCTTATACATATTTACTCAAAATATGAACTTTTAATAATAATATAGTTTAGAATTTATACATATTTAATTATTAATAATTAATTAAATATAGCTTTATTAGAAAAGAAAAAAAGAAAACCTAAAAGAAAAACCCTTGAAAGCATATGAAAAACAGACAAAAGGTCAAGCCACATTAAAACCTCAGTAGGGAAAACCCCTAAAGAAGAAAAAGAGTGCTCGTCTAAGAAGAAAAAACAACCAAGGCAAAGGCATGAGAACATGAGAGACATATTTAATAATAATAATAATAATAATAATAATAATAATAATAATAATAATAATAATTATTATTATTATTATTATTATTATTATTATTATTATTATTAAAACTCATCATATACATAACTAAATTGCATCTTATATCAGGTCGCCATGTTTTAAAAGTAAAAAAGGTTGATTTTTCAAATCAAACATTAGTGAAGAGAAATCGCAAAAAGCCCAATTAACGGAAAAAGGAAAAAGTAACAATGGCTTGTGAGGGCTACACGGACATGATTGTGGAAATTTCCCAAACCTATGACATTTTTTGGGGGGGAAATTGAAGTAATTTCTCCAAATTATTGTTGAAGAAGTTGTAGAAATTCTTTGGCCGGAGGAGGAGGAGTGGTTGATGAAAGATTTTCATCAAGAGAGGCAAGGACGGAGCCAGGGGGCAAGGGGGGGCTAGAGCCCCCTCCCAAATTTTGAGTTTTTTTTTTTAATTTTAAAAAATACTCCCTCCGTCCCGCTATTCATGGCCTATTTCTTTTCGGCACGGGAACTAAGGAGAGTTAAAGTAGATGGATAAATAGGATGACCCACATGTTTAAGGATGTTGTTAATATTACTAATTATTGTTGACTCTAAATTAAATATTGACTTGCAATAAATAAATAAATTAATTAATTAAATAATTTATTTATTTATCTAAAATTAATTTAATTAAATAAAAAACATGTTTATTTTTTTTCTTTCCTAAATGCTGAAACACTGCAGTGCAGAACAGTTTAAGAAAAAGAAATGATTTAATGGCTGGGTTTAATATTATTTGTTTATTTATATTGTTTAGTGTAACAGGAATTCCAAATGGTTTGTGATTTTTAAGATCCAATCTGCCGAGGCTCGCAAATTCAGGGAAAACAAAATCGAGCTTCAATTATTCTCTGCCTACATTTGTGTTCTACTCCACTCTTTTTATTTGGAGATTGTTTTTTACCTAATTAAATAAAACGCCCACACTTCAAATCTCTATAACTCCGGCGAGGTTGGTGGTGGCCGTTCCACCCTCTGTAAACCCTAGCCCCCACATCCCGTACTTGTTGTTCAAGAGGGAGGTCGGCGAGAAGGAAGTGGATTAGAGATGGGGAGGTTGTTGCGCCACTGCAACGGCGCGACGGAAGTGGTGCAGATGCAGAGGCGGCGCGGATCTGGAGGAGGAGGCGGAGGTAGAGGAGGCGGGCGCAGTGGAGAGAAATTTAGGAGGAGAAGAGAGAGGGACGATACGATAGAGAGAGAGAGGCTTGTGATATTTAGAGAAGGTGTGTTTTAATTGTCCTTAAATTAAGTTTATTAGTTGTAGTTAATGAGCCCTAATTTTGTATAGAAAAGGAAACAGGCCATGAATAATGGGACAGCCCAAAAAGGAAAACAGGCCATGAATAATGGGACGGAGGGAGTATATAGATATATGTTTATACCTATTATAAAATAATTTTGTTTTATAAAAGAGTATTTGGTTATTATATTCTCTCATATATATACTTAATATAAGGATAATTCCGTTATTTAAAACTATATAATCTATGAAATATTGTTTGTTATTATTACTATTATACTTGTCTTTTAATAAAAAATGCCTAATATGTATGAAATGCTAAAAAAAATTATAATGTATTGAAACTAATTTATAATATATAGAAAATATATAATCTATGAACATGTTGTTTGTTATTATTATTATTATGCTTGCCTTTTAATAAAAAATGTCTTAAATATACGGAATGTCCAAAAAAGGTTTTGTGATATATTGAAATTATATAATCTATGAAAATATTGTTCGTTATTATTAGTATTATGCTCGTATTTTAATAAAAAAATACCTTAAATATACAGAATGCCCAAAAAAAAATTCTCGGGGGCGGTACAGTTTCAGCCCCCCCAAAATTAATTCCTGGCTCCGTCCCTGAAGAGAGGACCGTAGTTAATAATTGTTTGAAAGAATGTGGGAGAGATAAAATATAGAGAAAATATGCATGGCAGTAAAATATTAAGGGTTAATAAAAAATGAGTACTAAAAACGGAACCACTATAAATCATAAGGGTTAATTACTTCTAAAATCATGAATATTTACTCATTAGTTAGTTTTTCTCATAAAATTTAATTTATAACACTAATAACTGTTGAAATATTTACACAGAGATCACTCCCACCCTCTCACAATAGTTGCAGGGTTTCGAGCATGATTTATTTCTGTACTTGTAAATACAATTCAAATGCATTTGAGTTACAAAGAAATAGTCTAGCTTCCACAATACAAAACTGAATTTAAAAATCCAAGACAAGAACCACATATTTTTAATATATCTTTAAACCAAATAAAATAAACTAGCACTGAAAATCCAAAATATATAAAAGTAGCAAAATATATCCACAAGTTTAAAAATTCATAATAAAAGTATATATCTAGTAGTGTCGAAATAAAACGAGCTAATAAGAGGTTATGGTGAGATTGAGGAGGCATCAAGGTCGATTTATCTTCATGAGCTGCGCTATCTGCATCTGCATCTCCTCCATCTTACGGGTCATATCCTCTTCTTTTCGTTTCCTTTGCTCTAACTCGTCAGTCAATATGGCAACCTCAGCCTCAAGAGCAGGTGAATGAGGAACCTGCGAGGATTGCGCGCTAAATCCAATGTTCTTCGTGACGCCCCCCCTCGAGTCAGGAGTGACAACCTTGTTTAGAACCTGCAAGAAATATCATCAACGGGGTACGGTGCGTGGGAGCCGGAAAACAAATTTCGAACAAGAATACCTCCTCCTCCTCATCCTCCAACTCTATATTCTCAACAATACGGAATCTGCAGTCACACATGTTTAATTAGTAAAAGAAAGTTGCTTTTCATTAGAAAACTAATCTAAAACACAAATAATTTATGCTACTAATTAAGAAAGTAACTTTACACAAATATAACACCATGCACACATCATCATCACATATATATATATATGCAAATATTAATCTCTATGTAGTCCTCCCATTTCATTTGTAAAATGTGAGGATCAGAACATATCCACCAAGAAACGTACCCTTTGTCAATATCTGCATAATCAAGAAACTCTTCCTTGCAGGCTTCAACGTAACGTTGATCAACTTCAACAATGTCTTCCTCCCTAAGGTCAGGGTCATCATGGCCGTCCTCATCTAAATAAATATGACAAAGAGTATGGGATCTGCATTCACACATACATACATCATGTTATGTTTAAACAAATCTTATTGGAACAATGATTTAAGAGAAAGCTAGAAGAATGATAGGAGTATGTACTCAGAGATTGGCACTCCATCGGGCAGCGCAATGTTGCTCTCAACATAACAATGAACAGGAATAACATAGCGAGAATTAGAAATACCGAGTTCCTTGCACTCTTTCTTAGTCCAATTGTAAGCTAGTAGACGATGTTGTCTCCCATCAAACTCCTCATACCGTGTGCCAGCCCATCCAGAAAGAAACAAGAACTGATCGTATATCGTCCTCTGTGGTGAACAAACACCACCACCAAGAGAGACTTTAAAATTCATATTCCAGGCCCGCAACTCTTCCTTCCACACCCAAAGCTCATAATAAGAACCGGGTGCACTCCCAAAATAACGATGATGGCTATCTCTGCGTTTACTGCTAACTCCTCGTTTCCGATAGCAAATAAAACCTAACATATCTTCATCACTAAACTTGACAAGCTCATACATAAAGCCACGAGTCTTTGGTGGTAAAGCCAAGTGAGAGAAGGTTTCCTCACTACAATCGAAACATTCAACTCCTGTAAAACCCCGATTAAACCAATAACATTTATCTCTAACACATGTAACATTAGCATCAAGATATTTGGGCAAAGTAGGATTTGGAATCACCCTCCACGACTTCTCTTTTAACGAATACAAGTCAAAAGTTGTGTAGTGCATAAAATACGGATTCGAGTAGAACTGTGCACAAACTCTTAGGATTTTGTAATCATCAGATTTAGAATCGTAGCAAACACCACCACCAATATATACGGTGCTACAATTTGGAGAGGCTTCCCGGGGAGGAAACATCTGAACCATTCTAGTTGCGGGGTTGCAAAGATAAATATGGCCAGAACCACTGCTGATAAACAACAAACCTCCGCAACTGTTAGACTCAATACGCAGCTTTGGATTCAAAAAAGGAAGATCGAAACTTTCTTCAGGAATTAGGGATAAATCTCGCGGAGAAAGAGCAGTAATATAATACGCACCCAACTCTCCACGGTTACGTATCACAAGAAGCCGTTTCTCGTCAGAATTATTCATCATCGATCAAAAATTGATTGATTTGGAAGAAGGGAATGGAACCCTAATGCGATGGTAAGGCCACTTCCCTAATGAGAGCACGGGAGTTGATATCCAGTGGAGATATAGATCATATTCAGTAAACCAAGAAGAAGAAGCGAAAGACCAAGCTTACCATATGTTCCCAGTAAGGCGAAAGACAATGGTGAATCTATCATCCGCAGTCTTTCAAGGGCGTTAAAGCATGCAGGATTCAATCCAAGAAGAAAGCTTCAATAGAGGTAAAAGGCTGTTTACTGGGCTTCCAAACCTCTGTAGGAACCATATTTTGATATACGGTTCGTGTGCCCACGATCCATTTCGGATATCTAACAAGTACATACAAAAACCATAATCCTACAAGGTAGTAAAAGAAGTATACCTGCGAAACGAGAAGTGATCGACTCCAGAGTTGATCTTCCGAATTGTTCCCACGGCAAGATTCGACGTTGGATGGCAACGATCTTCGAATCCTATCTCAACTCCAATGAACAAACACTCTCAATCTCTTTCTTTCTCAATTTCTCTCTTTCTCAAAATTATGTCTAATTGCTACGTGATTGTTCATTCTTAAGAATGATATCACATATTATTCTTATCTTTTACTTTTGATTAAAAATAGCAAAAGATAAGAATAATAGCAATTATTATGTTTGCCATTTTACTTTTGATTAAAATAGCAAAAGATAATAATAATAGCAATTATTATGTTTGCCATTTTACTTTTGATTAAAATAGCAAAAGATAATAATAATAGCAATTATTAATGAGAAAGAATCTAGAGATAATGAATTGTTTGTCCACTTGAGATTTAAGCCTTAATTTGGGCCAATCGGGGATCTACTAGCTCGAATAAAGTTTGGCCTCCCAGTGCTCGATTTTTCTTATTCAGCCCAGAATATAAATCGAGACACTAGTATTAATTTATTCCACTAGAAAATTAATACTGAATTACCTCTTTATTCTTTAGGTGAGTCGGGGCTAGTATTAGACTTAATTAATCTCCGTGTTTAAGATATCGAATATCCATTAATTAATTAATTCCTCTGACGATCAATTAATTAATTAATTAGTCGTTTAATTATAAACGACATCTCGAGTGCTACCACTTAAACTTATTATCGTATCGGAACTAATTCCACCTGCAGGGTTTAATACGATAAACTTATTAAGTTCCTCAAGAGGATATTATCATCCTGTTATCAGCAGGACACGGATCCTTATTGCAATATAATCGCATATCAAATAATAATTGTTATCACCCAAAGTATCGAGTATCTTGAACTTCAACAGAGTTCTCACCCATGATAAATCAAAGTAATAATCAATTAATTATTTACACCGATTAATTCAATTAAGGTTAAATTATTTAAGTCACCGAGATCTTGATTCTTAATTAGTCAGAATATAAGAATTCATCTCACTGTGATCCTGTTCAATACACGAAGGTACTAGCATAAATAAATAGCCAAGACAAACTATTTATCCATTTATGCTACAATCTAAACCAGCAACTCGTCCATAGTTGCCTCGATTGTGAACTCAATTTATATCTCAACTTTTTCCAATTATATGATCTTCTGTGATCTACAACACACCATATAATCTATAGTATGAGATAAATTGGACTATAATAGGATTATGCAATAACAATAATTCAGATAGGAAAATAGTAGTGAATAAGGTATCAATATATACAAGCATAAAAGCGTTGCTTTAAGTATATAACCCTTCAATTCTCCCACTTATACTAAAGCAAACTTTTAGTATACAACGTGACTAATAAACTGATAATATCCTAGCTATCCACTCACTTGTAAATCTCTATTACAAATTCTCCCACTTATACTAAAGTTTAGTTTAGTATCGAGAGGTCACGAACTCCAAGGTCTTCAACATGCTTGTTGAACACCGCACCAGGAAGACTCTTCGTGAAAGGATCAGCAAGATTATCAACTCCCGCAATATGTAGTAATGCAACATCACCATGCTTGACCACTGACCGAATGTAATGATACTTGCCATCAATGTGTTTCATGGATTGATGACATCTTGAATCCTTGGTATTCATAATAGCAGCCTCATTATCACAATAAATTGTAATACATTTAGGCAAGCTAGGAATCACATCAATCTCAGCTAGAAAGTTCCTGAGCCATACAGCCTCTTTAGCAGCTTCACAAGCAGCTACATACTCGGCTTCCATGGTGGATAGTGAATTGCATTTCTGCTTTACACTTCTCCACACAATGGCTCCACCTCCAAACATAAACACATAGCCAGTAGTAGACCGCCTCTTGTCCTTATCACCTTGATAATCGGCGTCTACATACCCTACTGGTGTCAGATCATGAGACTGGTAAACTAGCGCATACTCCTTAGTCCGTTTAAGATACTTGAGTATGTGCTTTACAGCAGTCCAATGAGCTTGACCTGGATTCGCTTGATATCTAGCCACAATGCCAACGGCAAAACAGATATCAGGCCTGGTACACTGCATCGCATACATGAGACTTCCTACAGCCGAAGCATAAGGAACTGTCTTCATGCTCGCTATTTGCTCAGGTGTTGTGGGACACAAAGCTTTAGATAGCGGAACACCATGTCTGAAAGGTAGAAAACCTTTCTTAGCATTCTGCATGCTGAACCGTGCCAAAACAGTGTCAATGTAGGATGCTTGAGACAAACTCAACATTCTCTTAGATCGGTCACGACCAATCTTTATTCCGAGAATATATGCTGCCTCTCCCAGATCCTTCATTTCAAACTGTTGGGATAACCAATCCTTAATGCCAGACAATACATTCACATTATCACTAATGAGAAGTATGTCATCCACATAGAGTATAAGGAAAACCAAACTCCCATCGATACAGACCCTATAAACGCAGCTATCGTTGACACACTGCTCAAAACCATAAGTTTTGACCACGTCATCAAAACGTTTATTCCAGGATCGTGAAGCTTGCTTAAGTCCATAAATAGACTTCTTAAGCTTCCAAACTAGATGCTCTTCACCTTTCTTGATGAACCCTTCTGGTTGTAGCATATAGATATCTCTATCTTTTTCAAGATACCCATTCAAGAATGCGGTCTTGACATCCATTTGCCACACCTCAAGGTTCATATGGGCTGCCATGGACAAGAGAATTCGGATAGACTTAAGCATGGCTACTGGCGAAAAAGTTTCCTCAAAATCGATACCAGGTCGTTGAGTATAACCTTTCGCCACCAGTCTCGCTTTGAAGGCCGTAACCTTCCCATCCGGTCCTCTCTTGCGTTTGTATACCCATTTGCTACCAATGGCCTTTCGACCCTCAGGTAGCAAACATTTCTCGTATACATCCATGGCAGTTATGGATTCAAATTCTGAAACCATACATGCCTCCCACTCAAGAGCATCCGGATCTGCTAGTGCTTCGGAGTAAGTCCAGGGATCTTCTTCGATAAGCCCATCGTCAATTGAATCTTTAGATTTATTGACAAATGCATATCGACTGGGCAGTTTGCCCTTTGATTCCCTCTCACTTCGACGTGGCACTATTTCAGATTCGGTATCGACATTCTGTGCATTTTCTGATGAGACCTGCGGTACTACATCTTGCACAATTGGCTGAATTGGCTGACTTGTCGTGCCAATTTCTTCGACCTCTCCGAATATAATTTTACTCTTACTTTTATGGTTATTTATGTAGTCCTCTTCCAAGAATCTTGCGTTAGTGCTAATAACGACTTTTTGATCTTTAGGACAATAAAAATAACCCCCTTTCGTTCCTCTAGGATATCCTATAAACAACTTTACTTCAGTTCTAGAGCTCAACTTATCGGCATCCTTGTTCAGCACGTGTGCTGGACTGCCCCAAACCCGGATGTGGTTAAGAGAAGGCTTGCGCCCTGACCACAGCTCGGACGGGGTCTTAGCAACCGACTTAGAAGGCACTAAGTTTAGAATGTAACCAGCTGTTTCTAAGGCATATCCCCAAAACGAAATGGGTAAAGTAGCAAAACTCATCATCGATCTAACCATCTCAAGAAGAGTTCTATTTCTTCTCTCTGCCACACCATTCTGTTGGGGTGTACCCGGTGTAGTCAACTGAGATGTAATCCCAGATTCTAACAAGTATGCTCTAAACTCGTTACTGAGGTATTCGCCACCGCGGTCAGATCGCAATGACTTGATACTTTTACCTTGTCGCTTTTCTACTTCCGCCTTGAATATTTGAAACTTGTCAAAGCATTCAGACTTGTAGCGCAATAAGTAAATGTACCCGTACCTTGAGTAATCGTCAATGAAAGTGACAAAATACTCGTACCCTCCACGAGCTTGAGTGGACATAGGTCCGCACAAGTCAGAATGAACCAGTTCCAACACTTCTTTGGCCCTATACCCCTTGGCCTTGAAAGGCCGAGTCGTCATCTTTCCTTCTAGGCAGGATTCGCAGACTGGGATTGGTTCTACTTGAAGAGACTCCAAGATACCATCGGAAACCAGTCTTTGGATCCTCCTTAGATTGATGTGACCCAATCGTAGGTGCCAAAGAAGAGTTTGGTTCTCTAGAGAAGAAGCTTTTCTCTTCTTTTGGTTTGTAGTCAAAGTAAAAGCAGATGAAGAATAATCAAATGGACATGTAAAAGTATAAAGAGAATCAGCTGCACTTCTAAATAAAACTTGACCATCTTTAATGAATACTGCACTGTCTTCTAAAAGAACAGAATATCCATACTTTCGTAATTGAATGGTAGAAATCAAGTTTTTCCGAAAACCCGGAACATAGAGTACATCTCTTAAAACCAAAACATGTTCATCAATTAATAAATTCACATCTCCAATTGAAACAACGGGTAAGCTTGCTTCATTTCCCATGGAGAGTGCTAGCTCGCCTTTACTAAGCTCCCTTGTCCGCAGGAACCCCTGCAAGGTGTAACAAACATGGTCAGTTGCACCCGAGTCAACAACCCATTGATGGGAAGATCTCGAAACTGAATATGTTTCCGTTACTAGAGCAATAGAAATACCTTGAGCTTTCTTCATCAAGGGACAGTCGGATTTCCAATGTCCTACTTGTTGACACTTGAAGCATTTCCCTTTCCCCTTTGGCTTGCCAACGCCTCCGGTCGGGCCTAGCTTCTTCTTGCTCCCACCTTTTTCTTGGCCTTTCTTGCCATGGGGCCCTTTCTTCTTCCTACCTTTCGGTGGAAAACTGGGTCCTGTGGCAGTGGCCAAAGCCTGTGGACTCTTTCCCATGACCCCCTCGGCCGCTACCAACTCATTAAGCAGTTCATTTAGAGTGAACTTTTTCTTGCCCATTACGGCATTGAGTCGGAAGTTTTCGTAGGATTTGGGCAGAGTGTGGAGAACCATGTCTACCTTAATGGCATCCTCGATTCCTCCACCGAGCACGTCCAGCTCATTGAAATGATTAATCATTCCAAGCACGTGCTCGCGCACAGACGAACCTTCCGTCATCTTTGAAGACATGAGTTTCCTCATGAGTTCAAAACGGACTGATCGGTCTGATTCCCCAAAGAGCTCCTCGAGGTTCCTTATAATTGCAGCCGCAGTCTCCAACGACTGATGTTGCAGCTGCAACGCAGAAGACATAGTGGTCATAATATAAGCTTTCGCCATATTATTCGCCTTATGCCACCGCTTATGGGCCTCCCTTTGCTCTTCGGAAGACCGAGTAGTAAGGTTCGCGGGAGCAGGAGTAGTAAGCACAAACTTATACTCCTCCGCGTCTAGGACAAATCCCAGATTGCGCTTCCATTCCGAAAAATTCGGACCAGTAAGCGGCTTAGCAGATAAAACATTCAAAAGCGGGGTAATAGTCATATCTGAAATATTAAACAAACAAATGCAAATAAGAAAACACGTTATTGCATAAAGATTCGTAGCAATAATATTGTAACCTTTTGATAAAACAATATTATTGAAACCTCCGTTAGCCCAATCGAATTACACGCAAGCCACGTTCGTGTGGACGTTTACGCGCTTTTCGTTTGACCAGACACCCAGTCTTTGGTCTCATTCCATTTTCAACTTATCCTTATGACAAAATGGGACCAATAAACGGACCTTGTCTAGACCACGCAATTTCAAGAAGGGACTCCGTTGGGGAGTTGTACTTGAAATAAACGCCTAAGCTATGACCACAGTTTAGTCAACTTTATGACTATCTCTTATTTTAACCCCTTCTAGAATAATCCATGAAAGACTAACCCGTGCAAGCCACGTTCGTGTGGACGTTTACACGAGAAGCTCCCACTATTCTCAAGGTTAAAATAATTAATTTTAATCATTTCTAGAATAATTCGCAGAAATTAATACATGCAAGTCACGATAGTGTGAACGTTTACATGCAAAAACTCCCACTTATTCACAAGATTAAAATATTTTTTAATTTAGAAGTTTAACCGACAAAAGCTGCAAATTAATAACGAGTGCAAGCCACGTTCGTGTGGACGTTTACACCAATTATCAATTTACTTTGTCTTAAACCAACTGTGGAGGTCTATATCAATTTTATTTAAAAAATTGAATTATCCGCTTAGTCTTTTACTTCAAAAGGTTTACAGGTTAAATCACGTTGACACGGAAAACCTAAGCATGCATTTCTATAACACATGTAATAAAACATGCTCGCTTGAAATTCTAAAACATGCTTAGAGAAAACGTGATAACACCTAGCATGATATACTATGCGCATTTAAAACCACATAAAAAATATCATGCTATTAAAACACCTTAACGGTGATTAAATTCCACGACATAAAAGAAACCCGACAAAAAAAATTGTCGTCTTATCGTGGAAACCTGGAACCTGTTCTTCCCTGCCTATTTTATTACAAATGAATAAAATAAGGGAAATTAAATTCTAATCTATTACATAATAGATTTCTTCGTCTTTTGGCAAGTCTCGTCGTCCGCGAAACACTCCATCCATTAAGTAGCCCAAATTAAATAAAAGATCCCAAATTAATTAAATCAAAGAGACTCAAATTAATTAAATAAAAGAGCCCAAATTAATAAGCTCAAATTAATTTAATTAAATAGGCCCAACTTAATTTAATTAAATAGGTCCAATATATTTAATTTAAGATGCCCAAAAGAGAGCCCAATGGAATTAAATCATAGAAGTCCAAAAGATAGGCCCAATTCGTCAAACTGTCGCTGAACAGGTCAGCCAACTTCAACGCTCCGTTTGACCCCTCAAACGACCTCTAATCGTATTTTATGCAGAAATACGACTTCTTCGTCTTTGAAAGAGCTTTCCGTGGCCACCTGTTTCACCTCAATCGGACTTCTGTAGAGGAAGTTATAGCTGTTCTTCGGAGACTGCCAGAACTTGATTTCCTGCGAGAGGCACGGCGGCGCCGGCTGAATTCCGGCACCGGGCGACCAGCGGGAGCCCGGAATTTCTGTGCTTCTCCATTTTGCATTCTATCATCCTCTGTTCTTGATTTCTATTGTTCTCCAATAGATAAACCAACAAAGAAAAAAAATACAAATGGAAATCCTAATCTAATCACGCATAGCTTGTCGTGATTTTAAGATTACAGGCCAAGATCGACAAATCAAATAAATGATCCACGATAAGACGACGAACAATATACAAAACCTGCATATTGATATAGCAAAGTTCTACCAAGATCTAATGGTTTTACTACTCATTAGTCCGATAGAGCCGAAATGTCCGGACCTTGGCTCTGATACCAATTGTAGGAACCATATTTTGATATACGGTTCGTGTGCCCACGATCCATTTCGGATATCTAACAAGTACATACAAAAACCATAATCCTACAAGGTAGTAAAAGAAGTATACCTGCGAAACGAGAAGTGATCGACTCCAGAGTTGATCTTCCGAATTGTTCCCACGGCAAGATTCGACGTTGGATGGCAACGATCTTCGAATCCTATCTCAACTCCAATGAACAAACACTCTCAATCTCTTTCTTTCTCAATTTCTCTCTTTCTCAAAATTATGTCTAATTGCTACGTGATTGTTCATTCTTAAGAATGATATCACATATTATTCTTATCTTTTACTTTTGATTAAAAATAGCAAAAGATAAGAATAATAGCAATTATTATGTTTGCCATTTTACTTTTGATTAAAATAGCAAAAGATAATAATAATAGCAATTATTATGTTTGCCATTTTACTTTTGATTAAAATAGCAAAAGATAATAATAATAGCAATTATTAATGAGAAAGAATCTAGAGATAATGAATTGTTTGTCCACTTGAGATTTAAGCCTTAATTTGGGCCAATCGGGGATCTACTAGCTCGAATAAAGTTTGGCCTCCCAGTGCTCGATTTTTCTTATTCAGCCCAGAATATAAATCGAGACACTAGTATTAATTTATTCCACTAGAAAATTAATACTGAATTACCTCTTTATTCTTTAGGTGAGTCGGGGCTAGTATTAGACTTAATTAATCTCCGTGTTTAAGATATCGAATATCCATTAATTAATTAATTCCTCTGACGATCAATTAATTAATTAATTAGTCGTTTAATTATAAACGACATCTCGAGTGCTACCACTTAAACTTATTATCGTATCGGAACTAATTCCACCTGCAGGGTTTAATACGATAAACTTATTAAGTTCCTCAAGAGGATATTATCATCCTGTTATCAGCAGGACACGGATCCTTATTGCAATATAATCGCATATCAAATAATAATTGTTATCACCCAAAGTATCGAGTATCTTGAACTTCAACAGAGTTCTCACCCATGATAAATCAAAGTAATAATCAATTAATTATTTACACCGATTAATTCAATTAAGGTTAAATTATTTAAGTCACCGAGATCTTGATTCTTAATTAGTCAGAATATAAGAATTCATCTCACTGTGATCCTGTTCAATACACGAAGGTACTAGCATAAATAAATAGCCAAGACAAACTATTTATCCATTTATGCTACAATCTAAACCAGCAACTCGTCCATAGTTGCCTCGATTGTGAACTCAATTTATATCTCAACTTTTTCCAATTATATGATCTTCTGTGATCTACAACACACCATATAATCTATAGTATGAGATAAATTGGACTATAATAGGATTATGCAATAACAATAATTCAGATATGAAAATAGTAGTGAATAAGGTATCAATATATACAAGCATAAAAGCGTTGCTTTAAGTATATAACCCTTCAACCTCCTTTTCCCCAATCACCAGTCGGATCCACGATCTGCATCAAATTTAATGATTACTATGAAAAAAAATTAATGATTCAAAAATATTACCACAAATAAATAAAATGTAGAAAAGAGAGAGAGAGAGAGAGAAAAAAAAAACAGCAAAAATAACGAAAACAAAAAAATGTTGCTAATAAGGTTTTGAACCCTCGCCTATGGAATCAATGATAGAAGGTGGCGAGAAAGCTAAAATCAGTGCACCACACAATGACACAATGCTTTTAGTTTTATTCACCAAAATTTGTTATATAAGTGTTTGATGCGGGTCGGATTCAATCCGACCCGTCTGCCCGTGCGATTGATCGCACAGGAGACTAACTCTAAGGTATAAAAGGAATTAAAAATTACCTCCATATTTTTTCTCTCATCTTCATTTTTTCAACTGAAATTTTCTCTCTATCCTTTTTATTTATTTATTTATTTATACTTAACTTTCATTTATGAAAAAAAATTCACTATGAATATTAAATTAAAGGTGAAGAGAAAATAATTAATTCGATGTAATAGTATAAAAATTAAATTTAAAACAAATAAATTATCATTATTTAAAATATTGAATTTAATTTTTGTTCTCTCTCATTTATCTTTAATATTGATCATATTCCTTTTCATTTCTTGGTGAAAACATAAGTAGATGACATTTTTGATCTCTCTCATTTATCTTTATAGTATAATTTTAATATGAATTTGTAAATAAAAAATTAGTTATATCTATCTAAATATTACTATAATTTAAATATTATATAGATTCATTTAATTATGCGTACGAATTATTTATTTATTTATATAAACATATTTGTTATTATTTTTTTTATATCATTCACTTTTTTTATTTATTTTTTATTAACTTTGGACCATTTAAATATGAACTTTTAATAATAATAATAATAATAATAATAATAATAATAATAATAATAATAATAATAATAATAATAAGGGGTAATTGCCTGTAAATTCCTAACGTTTATACGGAATTGGTTTTTGCACCTTTTTCTATTTTTCTTCTTTTAAATACCTAACCTTTAGTTTTTGTCTGGAATTTGTCCGGTGACCGATTTTTACTGACACCGGCGCCGAAAATGCCACTGTGGCAGCCGGAATTGATGAGGTGGCAGCCGAAAATTAACATGGTGGCACTTTTGTGACATATGGAAAAAATATCTAAAGAAATTTAAAATAAAAAATACATGTCGAAAGAAAATTAAAAAGAAAAAGAAAAAGAAAAGGAACCCCCCCCCAATCGTCTTTTCCGTTTTCCCCCTTCCCCCCACCCCAAACCGATCACCGGCGCCGCTCCCTGCCACCTCCACCGCCACCACCTCCCCTTTCCCCACCCTCTGCCATCACCACCACCGCCGCCCCCTCGCCTTCCCTCACCCTCCACCGCCACTCCCAAACAGAAGCACACAATTTGAGGGAGAAAAGTCGAGCTCCCTCTGTTTTCTTCGAATCCAAGCTCTGAAATCCGGACTTCAGCGGCAACGCGGTGCACGAAATTCAGCGTCTGAGTTTTTAAAATTATGCAATTTTATGGTAAATTCGAATTTTTGGTTTTCTAAGTTTTTTGGATTTTGGATATGTTGGTGCGGGCGGCGGAGAGGGAGTTGTGCTGGTGTGGAGGGAGAGAGGCGGAGGCGGAGGTGCCTCTGTTGAGGGGGAAGTGGCGGTGCCGAGGTGGGGGTCGGATTTGGGGATTTAGGGCTTTGGGTTGTAGTGCCGAGATGGGGTTTGAGGGAGAGACGATGGCGGCGGCTTCGCCGCTGCTGTCGCCGAAATTTCAGAGAGGGGAGGGGGAGGAGAAGGCCGGCGAGGTCTGGGGAGGTGGAGGGGGCGGCGGGCGCCGGCGTGTGGTTGTGGCAGGCTGCGGCGGGATCTGGGGTTGGGGAGGGGGGCACCGGGATCTGGGAATGGGGGAGGGGCTGACGGGATTTTGGGGGAGGGGAGGGGTAGACGGGGTCTGGGGAGGGGGAGGCCGACGGGTCTAGGGAGGGGGAAGGTGTTGTCGGTGCCGGCGTGTGGTGGCGGCAGGCGGCGCCGGCGGGGGAGGGGGAGTTAGGGTTTGGGAGGTGGGAGAATGGAGAAGATGATGACGTGGATGTTTTCTTTATCATTTTTTTTATTCTTTTTTCCACATGTCCTAAATTTGCTTAGGTGTCACTTTCCGGCTGCCACTGCATCGATTCCGGCTGCCACCTTGTAATTTCCGGCGCCGGTGTCAGTAAAAACCGGTTACCGGACAAATTTCAGACAAAAACTAAAGGTTAGGTATTTAAAAGAAGAAAAATAAAAAAATGTGTAAAAACCAATTCCATGTAAACGTTAGGAATTTACAGGCAATTACCCCTAATAATAATAATAATATAGTTTGAAATTTTAAGTGATGATTGTTAACTTTGTTATTTTAAGTGATGGTTGTTAACTTTGTTATTGATGGTTAGTGTTATTTACTGAAAATGAGATTGACTTAAATTATTTGCTTTATAATCTATGAATTTAATTATTCTTATACATATTTACTCAAAATATGAACTTTTAATAATAATATAGTTTAGAATTTATACATATTTAATTATTAATAATTAATTAAATATAGCTTTATTAGAAAAGAAAAAAAGAAAACCTAAAAGAAAAACCCTTGAAAGCATATGAAAAACAGACAAAAGGTCAAGCCTCATTAAAACCTCAGTAGGGAAAACCCCTAAAGAAGAAAAAGAGTGTTCGTCTAAGAAGAAAAACAACCAAGGCAAAGGCAGGAGAACATGAGAGACATATTTAATAATAATAATAATAATAATAATAATAATAATAATAATAATATTATTATTATTATTATTATTATTATTATTATTATTATTATTATTATTATTATTATTATTATTATTATTATTATTATTATTATTAAAACTCATCATATACATAATTAATTTTTATTAAAACTCGTGTCACCTTCCTTTAAAAAGTGATATTTACCCTTTTACTAAAGCAAAAGTAACGAGTATAAAACATTTCTAGTAGATTTGCCCAAATGAAAAAAAAAAAAAGGATATTTAGGGGAGGAGAAATTGAAAGAATAAAGAGGCGAGTCCCACGTCGAAGAATTTAGAGTGTGTTCGACTGAACTTATAAGTTTTTAAAAATATCTTATAAGTTATTTAGGATTTTATAAGTTTTTTTTTTTTGTGCCAAAATAAGCTTCTAAATAGCTTATAAGATCTAAAAATAAGTTCCAATAGCTTGTAAGCTCTCCAAAAAATAATTTCATCTATCTCAATTTATTTTTTCATTATCTTATACTCTCTCCGTCCCAATAGTAATGTCCCACTTTTTTTAATGGGACGTCCCAATACAAATGTCTCAAAAAAAAAAAAATATTAACACTTCTTAAAGAGGATTAATTATTAATCAATTAGGTTTTTTAAAGTATGCTGAAAGTTTATACTATTGAAAGCCAACATTTTATGTATTGAATTTGGTGGGAATTATCACATATAGCCATTTTTGTTAAAAACATAAGTTTTATAACCCTAGTTTATAATAGATAAGTTATATAGCCATTTTAGACTTAAAAGACTATAACACCCTTTGACTTTTTTGAAAAAAATAAAGATTTTCTACAACACTATCGAGTAATCGAAGTACTCGATGGTGTACACGATGGCGCCATCGATTACAAAAAAGTCAAAGGGTGTTATAGTCTTTTAAACTTAAAATGGCTATTTAACTTATCTATTAAACTAGGGCTATAAACTTATGTTTTTATGAAAGAGAGCTATAATAAGATTTTCCTCTTGAATTTGTAACCTAATCTAATCTAATTATATGATTATATCCCACTTGAGATTCAATGTATCACACTCCGCATGCATCTCACTTTGTGTTTCACTTTTTTTTCTTTCTTCAATTTCAATTTTATATGCTTTAGTTTAATTTTATAATTATTAACTAAAGTTTTTTCCCATCGAATAAAGATATATATGTATTTTTGGCATTTAATTTCCCTTTTATTAATAAAAAAATCATTATTAGGATTGATAAATTTAAAGTTATGGCATATAATATTTTTTTAGGCAATAGTTAAAACTTAAGTATAATTTATAATATTATAATAAAATTTATTTTTATAAAATTAATAAATACTCCCTCCGTCACACGAATCTTGACACGTTTGGTTTTGGCACGAGAATTAAGGAGTTGTAGATTAGTGTATTAAGTGTGTAGGTAATAAATTATAGAGTAGTGCTATTTGGACAAAATTTGTCCGGACAAAAACAAGGTTAAATTTTTTAAAAAATCAATTTATTTATAAATTTTGATTCAAGTTTAAAAGAATTTAGTTAGTTTTATTGTTTTCTCCATATTATAGTTTTTTCATAATTTTTTAACAGTTTTTTTTTTATTTTTTGTTATTTTATTTGTAGTTTGTGTACTTTAAAAATAATAATAATTAAAAAGGTTATTAAAAAATTATAAAAAATTACAATATAAAGAAAACAATAAAACTAGCTAAATCCTATTTTATTTTGAATCAAACTTTTTAAATAAATTTATTTTATGAAGTCCGGACAAATTTTGTCCAAATAGCATTATTGTAACAATAAATCTATGCAGCCACATTGTGGCCACCCACACACTAGTATAATAAGGAAAATTTTAATTTATTTAATTTATTTTTTAAAAATAAAAATAGGATTTAGTTATTTTACTGTATTCTCTACATTGTACCTTTTTTTTACATTTTTTTTAATTTATTTTTTAATAAAAATAAAAAAGTTACCAAAAAATTACAAAAAAATAATTACAATGTAGAGAATATGATAAAATAACTAAATTTTATTTTTATTTTAAAAAATAAGTTAAATAAATTAAATTATTTTTTATTTAAGTAAATTGTGGATGACCACAATGTGGTTGTTTAGCATTACTCTTATGGTAAAGTATAAAAGTGATAATGTAGGAAATGGAAGATGATAAAGTATGAGAGATAGTGTAATAAAATGATAAAGTAGGAGAGAGAGAAATATAATTAAGAACCCTTATTGTTTAGCTAATTGTTACTCCCTCCGTCCCAAAGGAAATATCCTCCTTCTTTTGGGCACGGTTATTAAGGATGCATTATCTACCTAATCTAGTAGAAACTGAAATAATGCCATGAAATGTCATTGAATCTTATATGCTACCTAATCTAGTATAAATTGAAATTTCCTTAATATTCTACTAGATTAGGTAGATAATGCATCCTTAATAACCGTGCCGAAAAGAAGGAGGACATTTCCTTTGGGACGGAGGGAGTACTATATTTGAAAACGTGTCAAGATTCGTGGTACAGCCTAAAAAGGAATACGTGTCAAGATTCGTGGAACGAATGGAGTATAAAAAGGGAACATAGTGACACACATCTATACTATATTAAAAAGAGAGTTTTCAATTTCAAATTGATTTCAAATCAATTTCAAAATTGAGTGGCAATTTTGTAGTTAGAATAAAAGTGAAGGTTTATTTATAAGCTACACATTTTTTTTTCTTTTTCTTTAACTTCTTTCTTTTTCTATTTTATTTCTTTTTTAAAATTGTGAAATTCGACTAATTATCAAATATTTTATATGCATATCAAATTAAAAGATCATGACAAGAGCTTTAATTTGATATATGTTATGTAAATATTGAATTTAAAATATAAAAATTATATTTATTTAAAGATTAAAACTTCTGAAAATTCTCTCTCTTCTCTCCTCTTTTTTTTTTGAATAAATCTCTTTTTTTAAATTATCTTTTAACTTATATTGTTTACTTTTTCGCAATATCATTTTTATTAATATGAATTATTCTTTATTATTTTTATTTAAACTAAAATATATTTATCTTAAATTATAGTATTTTTAATTATATTTAAAAATTTTATATAATAATCAAATGATAATCAGTTTTATATATTATAAAATATAAAAATATTTTTCGTGCGTTGCACGCACGAGTGCAAATGCTAGTAATTGTAATTTATGGGAGATTGGATCTCGTTTGATTATATCCACTTTACATAATTAATTACAATTATAATCTCATTTATAGATAATATAAAAAAAAGTAACCATATCATCTAAACCGCAAATAATGAAAATTAAATGGTTAGGATTAGTTCCAATTTCATATCTATGAGGTTATATTTTTATTACAACACATCCATCTTTTTTTTAGGCGAAAGATGTGTAATACTGCATTATTACTTAACTAGTATATGCTCATTCATGCGATGCACGACATGCATTGAAATTAAATGATAAATTTAAATATATAAATAATAAAAAAAATACAAAATATGTTTTAAATATAAAATATAATAATTCACATCAATTACTCAATAAAATTCTGAATTTAAAAATGTAAATTTTCAATTTATACAAAGTGTAATAATAATTATAATTATTAAATAAATTTAAAAATTATTCGATAATGAAAATTTGCATTATGCATATCCTTATATAGTATTATTCATCATAATAAATATTTTCATACACAAACATAAATAAAAAGTTATAAATTTTAATGAAGAGATAAAAAATAAAATATTTTAAATTGTTCATAACTTATTCATTTTAAATTTATTTTTGATGATTTTTATACTATATTAAATTTAAGATACATATTGATTATTTTTTTATTAATCAAATTTGATGATATTTAGAAAATAATTAAAATATAAAAAATAGAAAGAAAAAATAGTAAAAAAAATTACTGGAAGGAGAGAGAGAAAAAATGGAGGAAAAAAACCTCATCTTTTCTGGGAAGAGATCCGGTGTCCCACAATTTCATGTGTGTCACTATGTTCCATGCTTATATCTATTATTTTAAAAATATTTTTTATAAAAATAAAATTTATTACTCCTATAATACTAGAAATTATATTTAATTTTTATTTCAAAAGATTAAATTTTTTAAAAAGTATATACCATAACTTTGAATTTATCAACCTATTATTATTAGCTAATAAAAATGAAATTAAATGATAAAAAATAATTATATACCTTAAATTGATGGAATAAACCCTAGTTTATAATCACAAAATTAAACTAAAACATATAAAATTGAAATTGACGAAACTATATATAAGAAATTAAATAAAATTGAAAGTGGAACACAAAATGAGACATAAAATGTGGTACACTGAATCTCATTCCCATCTTTTATATACTCATTATATAGATACAGATGTGGTTCCGTAGATTCTAGATTGCTTACCCCCTCGCCAAGAAACATCTCCCTCTCTATATAACAAACTCACCATTTCAATTCAAACCACACATGGCATTTTCCTACGAATCTCTGCTGCCTGCACAGCGCATCCTGACGGCGGCAGCCTCCGCCGGCGCCTTCGCAATTCTCCTCAAATCCATCGTCAGCGACCTCATCCCCTACAAATACCTTTCCTCATCCCTGGCCAAGCTCTCGCGGCAGCTCACCGTCGTGGTCGACGAATTCGACGGCCTCACCTCCAACCAAATGTTCCACGCCGCCACCATCTACCTCGCCGCCAGAATCTCCGGCGCCACCAAGAGGATCAAGGTGAACAAGCCCCCCAAACAGCAACACCTCGCCGTCACCGTCGACAAAAACCAGGAGATGGTCGACGTCCACGGCGGCATTCACTTCAAATGGACCCTGCACTCCGTCGAACAGAGCGCCAAAAACGAGAGTTCCAGGTCAGAAGTGCGGTATCTGGAGCTCAGTTTCAACCGGAAACACAGAGACTACGTGTTGCAGGTGTACTTGCCGTACATCTTGGAGATGAAGGAGGAGACGAGGAGTGTTAGGCTGCACACGGTTGACTACAACGGAACTGATTACTGGAGCTCGGTGGTGCTCAACCATCCGGCGAGGTTCGAGACGATGGCGATGGATCCGGAGACGAAGAAAGGGGTGATGGAGGATCTGGATAGGTTTGTGAGGAGGAAGGATTACTACAGGAGGGTTGGGAAGGCTTGGAAACGAGGATACCTGTTGTACGGCCCACCGGGAACGGGGAAGTCGAGCTTGGTTGCAGCCATGGCTAACTACCTCAACTTTGATATTTATGACTTGGATTTGAGGGAGGTTCAATGCAACTCTGATTTGAGGAGGCTCTTGATTGGCACCTCTAATCGATCCATACTTGTCATCGAGGACATTGACTGCAATCTCGGATTGTTAAACAGGGAAACAGATAATGCAGCAGCTGACCAAGACAAGGTCTCTCTCTCTTTCTCTCTCTCTCTCACACACACTACAATATATATATGCATAAGGCTTATTGATGGGATGAATGTGAACAGATAACCTTATCTGCACTGCTGAACTTCATTGATGGGCTGTGGTCGAGTTGTGGGGATGAGAAGATCATAGTTTTCACCACCAACCACAAGGACCGGTTGGATCCCGCGTTGCTCCGGCCGGGACGAATGGACGTGCACTTGGAGATGCCTTACTGCAGATTCAGTGGCTTCAAGATACTTGCTTCCACCTATCTCAGGATCACCGACCACTTGCTCTTTCCGATGATTGGAGAGCTGCTCGAGAAAGTTGAGGCGACGCCGGCTGAAGTTGCTGGAGAGCTCATCAAGAGCGAGGATGCCGATATTGCTTTACCAACCTTAGTTCATTTCCTCAAGGACAAGGACATTAAGAGATCATTTTAGTTACCTATTTTGGCAAAGATGAGTAATTTTTTTCCAGCCTACAATAAATTTGGATATCTTTAAGCATTGTTCAATATTCTAGTTGATGCAAAAGTTAAAGGATCTTATCTCACATAAAATGCAAGGCAAAGGTATCATAAACATTTCGCCGCATCAGTGAATCATACAATCTGAATCATATTTTTCATAGTAATCATTGACAAATGCTAGTTGCACAAAGATTAAATAGATCCCTGATTGCAATAATGGCGCATACATTCCCTCATTCTTAACAATTCAGGGGAAGTTCCCAACCATTTATTATCAACATGTCTACTTGCGTCCAAGTGATCGGCAAGCACCCTCGGATAATCCAGCATAGTTCATCCGGTTGTTCTTCACTGTTGATTTGCCCGCACAGTACATCCGACGCAACAAAATATCAACCTTTAGCATGTAAAACAATTTCAATAATCCAACAGAATTAAAAACTGATTAAGGAATGCAGTGTATGAGACATGTAGTATGATGCTTTACCTTGACAACTAAGTTCCATCATTATCTGAAATTGATGCTGTCTGCACATGATGCACTTCTGCAGTTGGAGTCATCTACACATGGAAAGTTTCAACTATCAAAAATCACAAAGTCACGTGACATCTAATACTTAAAACAGTTGTACAACCTTTTCACCTTCAATAAATTTTGGTCCTTCCATGGTCCTTTATCAGACCTCAAACAGCCCCCTTCAATTGCACAGGTACAGCAACCACCAAAGAACTCTGGTAGCTCACTACCAACCAAAGAATTCTATGAGTTCCAAGATTAATACACGAAAACGAGTCAGAAAATTCTAGTGATAATCACCTTCCATCAATTACTTCAAGCAACTTTCTCTGGTAATTACTTCCAAGCACCTAAAAAATTCAGAAGACATCATTTCACGTATTAACAGCATCAGACCTGAATATATAAGTAGGTCATGGACTCATGGGTACCTGAATTTTTGAAGTTGTTTCAGGATCAAGTATAGGTTTGACCACATTCCATATCATCCTAAAGCCAGGACCAGCGTTGATAATAAACATTCGGGAAAGTGTCTGCAATATTAAGAAAAGATCCGTAAGGATATGCATAACATCTAAGTCTGGCATCTTATGTGGATTATAGTCCTAGGAATTGCAAAGAAATCATGGGTAGTATAGGCACATACTTCAGGATAATTGTCGTTATCAACCTTCTGAACCACTTTAATAAATTCGACAACAGGGCCAGTCAGACTCATTAAATTCTGAACAGAACAAAGCTCAAATGAACACAAGTAGAACTCTTTAAAAAAATGGAAATCAATCAATATGCACTTAAGTGAACCAATAAACAAGTACCAATCCTTGAACATCCAAAATTGTTGTACTTGTATCTATGTGCTTGTTTGCAGCAACTGAACATGCAGGAAATCTTATGGCAAGACTTTTCTCAAACTCCTGGACTTGATATTTTACAAATCTGTCCACATTTGTGACCTGCAGTAGCATATCAACATCAATCATACCCAACCTCTCTATGTATACAGGTCGTCCATCCTTGTCAACACCATGGTAACCATGAGGATAATATTGTTGAACTTCATTCAACTCTTTGAAGTTAAAGTCCTGATCACAAACAAAGTGCATTCAGAGTGAAAACAAAACAATAAGATACTAGTGCATAAATTAATGTTAGATTATGGAATTCTTGAGAGAATCTGGATGTAAACAAAAAACTGCATCAGTTACATGAAAATTAATTAACAGATCCAGAACAAAATTAGAGTAAGATCTAAAACTTAAATGGCATTTAAGAAAATAAAGTATGGCTCAAGAACCTGATAACAAGTTGAAAAGACTCTAAGCCACCCTGTCCCAGAATCCATGCCCAGTCTTGCAAAAAGTACATAATTTTGCCTCTCTGCTAAATGAAGATTTCCATTTTTCTTTTTTGGAGCAAGATGTAACAGCAATTCAAAATTCATTGTAATCCAATCCAATCAAACAATTCATCTTCTGAACATTAAAATCCCTAATCGGCCAAGTGAGAGATGCTATAAAACCCAACTTATGTGCTGATATATTCTTATTCTCAACAAACTGTAAATCACCTCCATGTAATCCTTACATGGAGGAAAATCTTACATGTAATCCAATGGCTTAATGTGGTAATAAAGATCAGATGAATTGAAAATCACCTCCATGATTGTATCAGCACCAAAATTCTTTCTCCATTCAAGCATGTTTGCCCACATGATCTTTGCCTTATTGATGTTGAACTTCCTTGCTTTCAGAAATCTGTTCGTGTTCATTATTGATAGATCAGGGGGCCTCCGTGTTTCATGTCATAAAAGTTTCTGAAAAACTGATGCAAAGATGCACAGCAGCTTCATGCTCGATATAAGCTCTTGATGGATACAGGATAATTTTCAATCCCAAAATAAAAACTACCATAGAACAAGGACAAAAGATAGCACTCATTCACCTAATGTGTATTAGGAATACAAACCAACTAAGCAAGAGTTGGAAAGAAATGTTAATTTGAATATGAGAACCATTTTTCTCATGTTCTCTGGGAAATTAAATGTGGTTTTCTGGTGATCCACATTCTAAAAAACATTAAAGGCAATATCTAAACTATTTCACAGGAGTAGTGAGATAAGCAGAAGCAATAAAATTTCATCAAGGCCCTGATACAAGAGTTTACAGAGTAGCTCAATCAAAAATTATTGTAATATAGATTTTTCCCCCCCAAAAAACTGCATGTCATTTACAAAAGGATAAAAAGTTGCAAGCGCAAAGTCATCGCATGATTATTCATTACATCCCCCCTATCAGCATGTATGGGTACACCAAATAGAAATATATTATGAACAGACCATACGATATTGGATATAGGTATGATGTGAAGTTGATGGATACAGAAATTTCTGAAATTATTCATTTTAATCCGTTCCAGACTTATTACTGATAAAATGAGAAATATAAGGGCGACAATATGAAAAGGTTACCTCAACATAACGTGATAATCATCAAATCTCGTAGGAAGTAAACTATCCATTACCAGTGCCTGCCGAAAAGCATCGACAGCCTTGTGATCCTGGATTTCATGCATATCTTCAATGTTACAAATGCCAGTATCATTTTTCCTCTTGATCTTGTTTCTTAGAGAGCTCCTGAACTTACTAGATACATTTTTTGCTTTTCTGAGAACTCCAGATTTCATATTTTCCTCTAAGTTCTCAGGATCTGATTTGTGTTTGTACTCATCATCCTTAGAGCAACCTGACCATACAAAATGAGAATTTTTTTTATTTCAAATGTTGAAATTTGAAGCTCTCAAACTGACTCTTGAGCATATTCTTGGCTTGTCTGAAGAACTGGCATGGTGCAAAACTGAAAATAGTAAACGACCATAGAGAAAAACCAATCTGATAAAGGGCCATTATATGAGAGAACAAAATAAGATGAAAAAACAATTGAGGACAAAAAACTTCCATCCCGACCAGATGGACTAAATGATTGAATCCATAAGCATGAATAGGGTGCTACGCTACCTCCTAAGAAAGTGAATTACCACCCACATCTTCTAAAACTACCATTTTTCATCCATTGTCAATCTTCTACATCTTAAGATGAAGAAAATACATTATTGTTTGACATCAAATGAAAAGTATATTATTTGTTTGGCATCAACCAAAAAGTACATAATGTGTTTGACTTTGATGCGAATACAAGAAGAATTGGAGTCACACTTGAGAGAGAGAGAGAGAGAGAGAGAGAGAGAGAGAGGAAATGGAGGGAGGAAGGAGAAGTTATGCTATTAGAAACATCACAGCTCCATTTTACCTAATAGCTGGTGATCTGAAAAGCATTATATGCTTGAACAATTAAAAGCCATATTAGCCCTAAATAATACTCCCTCCGTCCACTAAAAGTATGACACTTTTGGTGGGCACAGGTTTTAAGAAAATTGGTGGTGATTTTTATGTAGTGGAGAAAGGGTTCCACCAAAATTTGAAATGAGTGATTGAGATTAAATTAAAGATGATTTTTTTTGTAAATAAAGGATGTTTGTAAGGATAAAAGATAAAAAAAAAAGTGGTGGGGTCATGTCTTAAAATAGAAAGTGACGTAGTTTTCGTGGACACCCAAAATGGCAAAAGCGCCATACTTTTCGTGGACGGAGGGAGTATCAAATAAACTATCTTGATTACTATTATTTGTGGTTAAAGTTACTGTTATGATCTGAATCAAGAATATTTTCAAACGAACTTGCTTCCGAGAACTTTGGGCTTGCTTTCAGTTTAAAGTTAGGTCTTCACTTACACTTTGGGCTTTATAACATCAAATCAACTTTCGCCTTATTTCTGGATTGAACGCTACTTTGACACTTCCGGTGAAGAATGCATTGTTTCCAAGAAGAACTCCTTGGACCTCGCAATGACACTTTGAATATTGGAGAGAATTTCGTAGTAGAAAAACTATCCTCTAATTCTTAGCTCTTGAATTATGATTTAGTGGGTTTAGAACTGATATGGGGAGGTCCTATTAGCCACTTCACCAATTGGATGTGAAGAATGTTTTCCTGAAAGGAGAACTTAAAAAGGAATTGTTTACAAAACCTCCTCCTGGCTTTGAGACAGAGTACTAGAGGAGCTACAGC
This sequence comes from Salvia miltiorrhiza, assembly GCF_028751815.1. Taxonomy (NCBI): domain Eukaryota; kingdom Viridiplantae; phylum Streptophyta; class Magnoliopsida; order Lamiales; family Lamiaceae; genus Salvia; species Salvia miltiorrhiza. The sequence goes on from NC_080388.1 coordinate 57,309,121, forward strand.
TACCCTTGGATGGTCCTATGAAACTATACTGCGACAACAAGGCTGCTATTGCATTGCTAACAATCCGGTGGACTAAACACATGGAAGTTGACTGCCATTTGATCAAGGAAAAACTAGAAAATGGAGTGATATGCATACCGTGTATTCCACCTACACAACAAGTAGCTGATATCTTTACAAAAGGATTGTTCAAGCCAAGCTCTGATGGAATCATTAGCAAGTTGAGTCTAGTAAATATACATGCCCCAACTTGAGAAGGGTGTCAGTTTATATATAAAAAGAAAGTGAATTTTCTGAAATTAAAGAGTTAATATAGATATAAATTAGTAGGAATTAGTTTCTTGATTTCTAGTGATTATGTTTCGTCTAAATGAGGAAACATGTTACACGTGTACTTAGAGTTAGCCCTGTAATTTTCTCAAGCAATGTAGTAAATAATTTCCTACTTCCTCAAAACTACACTAGGGATAGTTGAGGAACATGCTAGAGATTCATTTTAAAGACAAGCAAAACCAGCGTGCTGACAATGAGTTTTCATTACTCCACGAAATACATCAGTGAGAAATCCCTTTGGATGTAAGATACAAACTCTAGCTAAAATATCCTACAACCATTCTCAAACAGTGGACAAAAGACACTCCCATCCACTTCTTCCTGCCTCATTTTTATCAAAAGTTTCGTACAATTATAATGTATCGCAAGTATAAAAAGATCTTTCCTATTAACAGGAACAAAATTAATTGATCAATCACCAATTATCAAAGAACAGCATTAGATTCCAATTTCCACAGTACAAGGGGAAAAAAAACATAGATAAACACGCCCAGGGACAAAGATATTGAACTGATCTCGAAGTAATATAGTTATATCCAAACAGAAATCAACTGAAAAAAAAAAAATCAGTAGGAACAAAATATGAACCACATTTCCTCTGCCGACACACCATACGATTTACGAGCGCAGAAACACATGAATTTAGTGCAGAGAAATGAGATTAATTGACTCACGGAGGGCAGAGAGGGGATCGAGGGTGTTGGACATAATGGGGGACGACGGAGACGGAGAGAGCGAAATCCGAGAGAAGATAGATGGCGCAGCGGGTTTGTTGAGAGGCGGTGGTGAAAGGAGGCGGGGCCCAGCCACGTGGCGCGGGTAAGTGTGTTTGGTGCTGCGTCATTTGGCGGGAATATGCCGCAGCATTGGATTTTACTACCTGTTTTATGCTGCCCCCGCCTACTTTACTTTCCTTTCCTTGCACCAACGGATGGATAAATTTGATGCGTTTAGGTAAATTGCCAAGAATGTAATAAGTAATTTCAAACTTAACCCAACCCAAATTTTCATTTGGAAATCATAGTGGGATGACGCATCATAAATTCTTATACGCTTGTATTTGATGTTTTGTTGGCCGACTTAAAAAGTGGGTATTTGTTCTACTTTACTGATAGGTTTAATTGTCGTGTTTATGAGTTTGCGTGTTGGCTCTTTAATGATTTTTCTTTTTTATTGGAAATTTCTAGTGACATTGAAATCTCACCGATCAGGATAGCCACAGATTTGTTATTACACCTACACGAACAGATTATCCCCAAGAATTGGAAGTTTTAATCATATGAAACAATTTCAAACACCAAAATGAACAACATAAAAAGATTTTGAAAATAGATTTGCTCAGTGGAAGGAGAAGTCGTTAATTAGGCTCACGGATCGGAATCCACTGCCCAAAACACACAATTCTGAGTCTTTTATGAAGTTGGTCTTTTTGGATCAATACATATTAACATATACATGTAGGGAGTAGTTCAAAAGAACCCACATGTAATGTAATAATAACTATTTTTAATTATTTGATCATTTCACATGATAAATGTAGTTTGTATAATAATCATTTTTATATATACACTAATCAAAATATAAACTAAATAGGAGGAAAATAATATGCATTTTTTCAAATGCTAGTTGATTATATTGTGAGTGGAGAAAAAAATTCGCATTATTTGTAGTGTTGTGATTGAATAAAATGATCCACAATTTGTATTTATTATAAATAAGCTAAGATATTAAAATTAAAATGCTTAAAAAATAAAAAGTGCATATTTTTATGGAAAGAACAAAAATAATAACAATAAATGCATATTTTTGTGGAACAGAGAAAGCAATGAAACTAACAAGTAACAACCACAAAGCTCATAAAACCATGGATCCCACTTGAACAACAATATGAAGTGGAACTTAACTTCTACACAACACTTGAGAATATTCATAGAATTGAAGAACCAATTATTAATTAAATATTTGTTTAAAAGGATTGACTGCAATTCTTATAGCTGAGTAGCAGTAAATAGATTGTTGTTGGTTGCAATATAGCAGTGAAAGAGTACCAGAAGTAACTTCTCGATGCGCCAAAAACGCATCCAGTTTGAATATATTAAGGATCGTGTTCAAAAAGAAAAAAACAATGCTGGATCAATATCTTGTCCCCTAAATAATTTACTCAATTTCTTGGTATTAGGAAGAAGACTAGCTAGAGTATAGTGATTTTTGATTTACATCTAAGCATGTAGTATTTATTAGCATTCATGCAGCAACACACAAGGGACAAAATCTTTATTCTCAATTATATTAAGGAACTTTTGTTAATATAATAAAATCAATTGCCCAACACTTGATATCAAAGTTCCACTTCTTTAAGACCACCACAGTAGCAGCAGCAGCTGCTGCTTCTTATATCCAATGGAGTTTTCTTTCTCTGAAGAGAGAGAGAGAGAGAGAGGAAATGGAAAATACAACAAGATAAAACAAACTATTGAACCAATCTTCAATAATATCAAGAAAGGTCAATGAAGTGTAAGACATGATGAATCTATAAATATGTTGATCCTCAAGGTAAATGTACATGTGTAGATCAATGAATGACTATATATAATGATGCATATATTTACAATTGTATTTCTTCAAGCCATAATCCAGCCAACCATAGCTTATAAATTATTCTCCAGTTTAAGCCACAGATGTGTCTCTCCATGGGCCTCTGTCTGAGTTGAGGCACCCTCCTTCACTCATACAGCAGCAGCTCCCCCCAAGAAAATCGGGCAGCTCGCTGAATGCGCGAAAAAATCATCAAATCTGAACTAGTGCAAGTACAATACAAGCATGCATAGATAGCTATACAGTATACTTACCTTGGATCAACCAATTCGAGCAATTTGCTCTGATACTTGCTGCCAATAACCTAACAATGCAGGACAAAAAACACCCTTTTCACTCATAAACTACAGAGAGGTACAAGTGGCTGATGCAGCTGTTGGCACATACCTGAATCTTTGACACTGTCTGAGGGTCGAGGAAGCACTTGACGACGTTCCAAAGCAACTTGAAGCCAGGGCTGGCATTCACAATCACCATTTCAGAGAGCGTCTGTGAGTTTCCACCGAAAGAGAATAAACTCTCTGTCAAATCGAAACAATGCACAGATTTTGTGGTCTACCATACCTCAGGATAGTTTTCGTTGAAAATCTTGCGCAGCTGCAGAAGAACCTTCTGCACCGGGCTAGTGAAACTCTTGAAGCTCTGAATAACATGTGAAAGAAAACCAAATTAATCGGTGAAATTTATTGGATAAGAGAAGAGAAGAGGGAGAGTTAATTACCACAGCTTGAACATCAAGAATGGCAATGCTCCTGTTAACGTGTTTGTTTGCAGCGGCAGAGCAGGCAGGGAACCTGATTTTGATAGTCTTCTCGTACTGCTGCGTTTGGTACTTGACATAACGTTCGAGTGTGGTGATCTTCATGAGCCCCTCCACGTCTAGCTTCCCCAATCTCTCGATGTACACAGGCCTTCCCGATCGGTCTACACCGTGGTAACCGTGGGGGTAGTATTGCTTCACTTCGCACAGCTCCTTATAATCGAAGTCCTGATCAACAGTTCATATCCAATAATTTGATTCAACGGATGATTCTGTTTTGTGGAAAACCACAAAATTAGATAGACTTATGTGAAATTCAACAAATTCAATGCGCAGATTGAGAACCTTGACGGCGGCGGTGGCGGTGGTGATGTCAGGCAGCGTTTCTGGCTTCTCCATTGGACTGAATCTTTCAATCTGCAGATTGTATTGTATCATTGTATGTATATCATATTCAGAACTTTCATCCAAAATTTAGTAAGAAAATAACACAAATCAATCGTGATAAGGTAAATTGATTGCTACCACAGAAATAATTGAGGATTGAACCAGGTGATCAGCAGAAAGAAAAAAAAGAAGTCGAAAAGGCAAAATACTGATAGAAAGAAAGGAAGAAAGTAGAATTTTGATCGAGCGTAGTTTTACAGAGGAAATCTCAAGTAAGGAAGAGGAGTTGGCGGCTATTATCCTGCCGGGCCACGTGGCGCAATGCTGGGGTGTGGGGTTCACCTTTTTGGCGGGAATATGCGTCTCTGCAAAACCGAATATCGGCGGTGCCTTTGTTGTGTTTGCACGTAACGGATACAACTCGGTTTATTTATGTAGTTAAAAGAGTTTCATTTGTTTATTTTATACTCCCTCCGTCCACGAAATGAGTACCCATTTGTGGCCGACACGGGTTTTAAGAAATGTATGAAGTGTAGTGTGAATAGTTTAAGGGTCCCATTTTTTGAGTGTATTAATTAAAGAGATGTGTAGGGTACACTTACAAAAAAGGGAAATGGGTACTCATTTCGTGGACGGACGAAAAATGAAATATGGGTACTCATTTCGTGGACGGAGGGAGTAATTTTTTAATTGTAACGAGGTAATATTTTAATTTCATGTTGTCGTTATCATGCAAAACGTTTGGTAATAAGGATAATGCGGAGATTAATTAGTGGATATTAGTTAATTACTTTTTTTGTTTTGTGTTTTAAGAAAGGGATGTTAGTTGATTACTTACTTGCACATAGCATACACTCCCATGCATCAGATTCTCTATCTTAATCTTGAAGTCATTACTTTTTCTTTTTTTTTTTGATAAATTGAAGTCAGTACTTTTTGTTTTATTTTTAACTAGAACACCTTAAATCCCTCATCAATAGTAATCAAATTTGAGCGTAATCACAATGATTTAGATGATTAACTCATCAAACAGTCTCACAATATAAGTGCTCATGATGTGCATAAAAGAACAAGACAGTTAAGCAAATAGATTGAATTGATAGTTCACGATATGATATTAATGCTTGTTATAATTATTGTTCAGCTTTTATATCATGTTCATTAACGCCAATTTTGGATGCAATAAGTTTCATGACACCAACCCCAATTTTTTCAAAATTCTTTCTCAATTTCATATCACCACCTTCATTTCAAAACCTTTCTTCATTTCAATCCTGCCTGTAAAGAAATACTCCGATCAACACGTACTAATCACCAAGAACTCAATCGCAAAATACATTGTGTTCATAAGAAATGATATACACTCTTTGCCTCATAAGAGTGCACTTCTTTCTATTTTGGAACATCCCATAACAGTGTGCATTTGTCATTTTTGAAAACTACTCCACCGCCAACCAACTCCTTATGGGACAAAGGAAGTATTTCATTTTATAAGAACACACTATAATACGCCTTAACCTCTAGCAACTTCAATTTTGTTGACCCAACAACACTGCAACACAATTAATAATGGTATACAGTATTCATGCAACTTCTCTAAAGAAACCTAAAGCAGAACTGGAGAGAAGCAACACAATCTGTTCCCAGAGAAACAGAAAATGAAGATAAGCTGGGAGAGTCAAATGTATGAACATACAGAAATCCAGCAGTACATAATGAAGTTCATCTATATACACGAAACCAGCAATTCTATAAACTTAATGGCCGGCCAAATACAGTTGATTACTTAGAAATTTGGCTGACCAGTCATCTCTATTTACAAAAGCTATCCCACTGCAGTACCTGAAACCAGAGGCAGCCAGCAAATGCCATCCATTGTTACATGTTATGGCATGGCTTTGTAACGACACGAAGCAGAGAATACAACGCTCACCGTATCATATCACGCCCAGTTTCTCTTGGACCGAAGCTGTGTCAGCTTGTCTCTCCACAAAGCTACAATAAACCATCAAAATCATGCAATGCTACAATGTTGATTTTTATTAAGACGAACTACATAGGTTCTAACAAACTCCAAAGAAACGAGTTGTACAAGGTTGTACAAGCGGTATACTTTTTTGCTACTCCAGTCAGATTTCTCAATTTACTGGTTGTACCAACATCTTGCTGTTTCTTTGGGTGAACCTTCAAACTATATGCTTAAAAAGTTCTGTAAGAGTTTGCCATTTAGATTATGAACATATGATTCAGATGTTTTCAGTAATCCATTTGGTTTTAAAGAATGTTGCTTGTCATCCCTTTTTCCTTTCTCCATCTACATGCTAATAGAGTGAGGTGGTGGGAATACGAAACTAATTGTTGGTCTCCAAAGGAAAATCTTGGAATAGTAATACCTCATAAGGTGTGTTTGCATTGTAAAATTTTAATTGGAAAAGAATGGATAAAAAAATATGAGAAAATATTATCCTTCTCTCATTTTTTAATCATATGTTTACTAGAGATGAAAAGATGAGAAAATGTTGGAAAATATTTTCACAGCACTACTCAAGATAATACTCCATTATCCAATATTGGAGAGAAAATGAGTGGAAAGAACTGCCCGAGAAAATATTTCATCTTGCCGGAGAAAATTTTCTATTATAGTAAACATGTGAAAATTGTGAAAAAATGCTGAAAATATATATTTTCTCTCATTTTCCATCAAAGTAAACGCACCCTTAATCTTGAAACAATGTCCTGGAATTAGAAAACAGAAAGGCAAAAACTTGTGTGCATTTGGATGTACGGTGCATCCACCCCAATTAGGGTTCACCATTCTCCAATTAGGGTTTATTAATCCTCAATTAGGATTTAATTGGGGTGGATGTACCATGCATCCAAATGCAGCGGAGTGTGCCTCAAACGTAAATACCTGCATCCCTGTAGCGTTCTTCAACAGCAGCGATCAACATGTTGCGCACTAAATTGAATTCTTTAGTCTGAATGCACGGCTGCCCCGTGGGTCTGCATCAACAATAACAGAAGTAGGACCTTCCCTTGAGATAATTCGCTCGGATAATAAGATTACACATTTATATTCATGTGCATGCAAGTATCATTAAAAGTAGTCAATCATCAGATTTTTTCAAGTGGCAGAATTGAGTATCCATGTATTGTTAACTTGCAACAATCAGAATCTTCCTTACTTAGTTCATTTTATAAATAATACAGAGAACTAATATCATCTATAAGCAGCTCAAAAGACATCCACTTACGAGTCACGGAGCGTGATGTAGTAATCTTGTCCTGAAAGTGTGGATATAACATAGATGAGGGCGATTGATTACCTATCCAGTTGAGTGAAAAATGGGCCATCTGATGAGGAGCTCTGTGCAGTCACCTTTTCAGCTTCAATAACCTTCATGCCATCACTATATGCCAGCGACTTGTTGACTTGTATTGGCACCTGGAAGAAATATAATATGGCATTATCAAAAGAGTTAATTTTGATGGCCTTAGAACCACATAATCCCTATAATTAATATAAATAAATAAAAGAAACATCACCAAATCCACATTAATGAGTCAAATTCCCATCAACAAAAGATTTATTAAACTCTGAAATCACGACATCTAAGTAGAATGATACAGAGTGTAAATTTGACAAAAAACCACAAGCACGGTATGATTCAGTAATTACCAGCAACAAAAAGTTTAAAAGTTCAAATATGCTGATTCATAGCTTGTCACATTCCCTTCAATTAGGCACCATTAAATCTATATACCTTATGGAAAAAAGGGAACCCCCAGATAGGAACCATGAGGTTCGAGTCTTAGTCCAATGACATATCAAGCAGATGGCGAAAATACTAAGTTACGTCTATATTAGGTACTCACATGAGCAACATTGTAGCTTACATTCTTCCAATTAGGTTCAGCACAAAGATAATAAAAGACTTTCTCCTCCAAACATATAAACAAGTAAGGGACCTGGGCCATTGTAATTCTGCATCATTACCTTGCATCTCACCGCTATGTTAATGGCATCCGAGGGCCGGAGATCAAAGCATAAGGTCTCAGCTTCATTATCCAACTTCAATCACACCAAATATTTTATCAGTAAAAAGTAATATGAAATCTGGCTGTAATTCAACATTACATCCCACAAGAAGGCCGAGTATTCTACAGTTTCACCAGGATTACACAAGGGAGTTTACCTTTGCAAGATGTAACTCGGCAAAGTACGCCTCCTGCACCCTCTTGGTGACACGTACAAGTTTCACCTGGAAAAGAGGTGCACAAAGCAATTCAGGTGTGAAACGGGTTCTGGCACAGAGAAGTGGAAGCTAGTATAAGTCTTCAACTCACTGTATATCCCATCTTGTCAACCATTTCCTTCACCACTTGATACATAGTTGGTCTAGCCTGAACGACAAGCCACGAATTAGTGAGAGAAAAATGTGTTTCCTAGGTCCAGTAGCTTAAAAAGAACCAGAAAAGTGTGCACATACAATTTGTACATTACGCACAGCGGCCATGAGGAGCACACTCGGCATCTCCACTGAAACAGAATCCACGAAAGCATTGAATATAAAAAGACTTGAAAGACTTATTTAGCAATCACTATAAGACGACGACAATATTATAGACATACAAACAATAATTGGGAGAAGAAGCCCAGTCCCATCTTCCATCTTCAAGACAATTGCAGGATGTGGAGCATAGTCGGGCAGATGGCCTCCCTGAGGGTTATTATGAGCACATCTCAAATACCCACCATCTCTCATCTTGATCATGAAACCGTCTGTGCCACTTCTCACCTCAACTATTTGAAACAATTTAAACACATCTCTCAAGTGAATCGTGTGATCAAATTAAGTCATCAGTGTCCGGTGACAAATAAAACGATTTCAAATGAACAACTATTTTCAATACACAACCACATAGACTACAATTCTGACATTAGACCCCAACAAGAAGCAAACAAGAAAAGAAAAGAATTAGTTACCAGCTTCAACGACACTTGAATTCACATAATCTGCATTATTCTCACTGAAATTTTCTGCCATGCTACCATTACCATCTGATGATGAACTGAAACTACCCCGAATTTGTCTGCAATTCCTCAAATTCTGTCGATAACTGACATTAGCCACGCCGCTGTTAATCCCTTTCAGCCCCCAAAATCCACTCAACTTAGATTTTAGCAGAGACGAATCGACGGGTACAGAGTATACCCCAGTTTGTTTTGCATTGACCACAGGACAAACTACCGGGCCCTGTATTGAAGCCATCTCGAATCCTTTCAAATGCACCTGAGAGCGCATCGATGGAGATCAAAAGCATACAATCCATCAACGAGCAACTCAATTTTAGTTTTCAAAAAAATGATATCTTGAAAATACTATGCAGCTTTTATCTATCTAACAGACTACATAATTTTCAAAGTGTACAACTTAACAGAACACATAAAAAATATGCCATCTTCATGAAGCTTGTAAATTCTAACCTGAAATCAGGACTTATGTGGTCTGTTACATTATGAATTTATGATTATTTAGCTCTAGAACAAAAATTTAGCCTACTAAACAAAGATTACTCTCTATCATATGAGTCAACGAACACAGAATCACAGTTAACTTGCTCCTCAAATTTGCAAGTTTCTTCTAACAAAAAAAAAATCCAATCGAAATATTCAAACATGGCTCTTTATTCTTAACTTATAGAACAAGAGATACTGTTCAAGTAGATTCTAAGAGACCATCAATCACAACACGAATCAAAGCAGCTCTCTCTCTATACTGTATGCGACAATTTACCTGAATAGATACACCTGATCTTCCTCAAAAGTGGTTGAAGAATCAAGAGGAATTCTGCAGCTCAATCTCTACAAGAAGACCAATTCCAAGATCACAACTTTCCAAAATTTAATTTGATCAACAATCGAGGCGTAGAAGGAAAGTGAAAGCAGAGTGGTGAAGAGAGAGAAGGGATCAAGAATTAAATAAGCAATGGGAGAAAAGAGAAAGTGGATAAAGGGAAGAAGAAGGAGAAGCGGTGTGTCAGAGAAGTGTAGAAGAAGATAAGGGTTCGCTGAAAATTTTAGTTTTCTGATCAGAATAAATCAGAGCATGAGATTATGACTTCACGCAATAGGTTGATCTCAAATGAAGTCTCTCTCTCTCTCTCTCTCTATATCTGAATTGTGAATTGTGATTTGTGATGTGCCTAAAGACGGATGTGCCCTTTTGCATACATGTAATTCAGCACAGCATTTGGCCATTTCCATTTTCTTCATGGAGATGAAAAGAAATTAAGCAAAATATCCCCACGCAGATATTTTTTTTCTAATCCCTTTCCTTTTCCTTTCCTGGTCAGTATTTTTCCGTTCTTGAAGATTCTTCTTTTCATTTTTTCAGAAAAAACAAACTTCTTGAAGCATTAGTCTATGTTGGAGTTATCAACATTTCCAAATTCATTAGATTAACTTAAATCCTGCTTCACTCTCTTCAAATGACTTATTATATCTTCTAACATATCAGATTGTGATATATTTTCATTGATCATGATTTTCCTTATTTACCATACATTATCTATCCTAATATAAGGAGTGTCTTGAACACAAAATATAAATTATTTATATATAATAATTTAACTTTATTATATATTTTATTTCAGGAGTAATTGGCTCTAAATCCATACATTATAGTCAAATTTTGATTTTTCCCATACATTATAAAATTGATGCCAAAATACATATACTTTGAGATGGATTGAAATTTCCCATAAATTTCAATTTTCCCCAAATCAAAGCTTACGTGACAAAATTAAAATTGATGTGGCAAGCTTATAGATCAAAACGACATCGTTTTGATTATTATTATTTTAAAAAAATTGAAAAATAAAAAAAAATACAGTTTGCCGCATTATTGTTGACACCTCCAGGTCGCTGCCCGGCTTCCGGTTTTGGCCCATTTTATTTTTTAATTTAAAAGAAAATCAAAATAATGTTATTTTGATCGATAAGCTTGCCACAACAATTTAAAATTTTCCATGTAAGCTTTGATTTGGGGGAAATTGAAATTGATGGGAAATTCTAAAAAGTCTCAAAGTGTATGTATTTTGGCACCAATTTCATACTGTATGAGAAAAACCATAATGTATAACGTATGGATTTACAGTCAATTGACGCTTTTTTATAAATAATAGTACTCTTTTTATTTACGATATCGTTTCCACTTTTGCTATTTTAGTCCGTCTACAATATTATTTTCACTTTCATTTATAATAGTGGAGTCCTCCACATAACACTTTATTTTCCTCCACACATTTATAATGAGACTCAAACTCTAATTCACAATATTATCAACTACTATCCACCATTTTCTTAAAATTCGTGTCGTCCACAGTATAGAAACGATATCGTTGACAGAGGGAGTATATTACAAAAATGGTTAATTGTCTGTTAAATATTGAATTTTTATCAAATACCGATTTGTATATAAACCTTAAAATATAATGCGGTAATTACTGAACTTTTGTCAAATTCTTGTTTTGCATATAAATTTTAAAAGGAAGTGTGGTAATTATTGAATAGGACACGGTGAGTATATTTATGCAAATTTAAAAGAATATATCAATTTATAATTGAAAAAAGTTCCACGTGAATATATCAATTTATTATATTTACATAAAAATTCTATCTAATTTCATCTTCCATCTCTACATTAAAAATATATTTGTGATTTCGCTTCACTTTTCTATTAAAAGAAAAAGAATTAGATCTCAAAAATACTAATTACTCCCTTCATCTCATGAAGCATGACTCAGTTCTTTTCGACATGATAATTAAGAAATTAATATTTTGTGTGTTAAATGTGGTATGTGAAAAAATGAAAATGTGAATAAAGGGTAAATTTTTTGTCATTTTTAAAAACAGGTCAAGCTTGGTGGAACAACCCAAAAAGGAAATTGGGTCATGCTTCGTGGAACGGAGGGAGTATCCTATTTCATTAAGTATATATTAAAAAGTTGCCCACTTTCATAAACAAAAGTGGGCAATTTTACAAGTTTTGATAAGAAGGGGGCATTTTTCCCTATTAACACTATTAAAAATATATAATTTTATCTTTCATTGTTACATTAATTAAAAATGTATCTTTAATTTTATATTAATCATGAAAAGAATAATTATTTCAATTTTTTATATTAATTACTGTATACTACATAGAAATTTATTATAATTATTCAATTTTAACAATTAATTAATATAAAATGTATGAATTATGTGCAATACACACCTCTCTACTAGTAAAATAAAACAAACAATGACTTCAAAAATCTATCTACAACTTTCCATGAGAGAAATATGTTTCTTATAGTATAACCGATTTATAATTAGATAACTCTTTATAAATTGCATATATAAGATATAAATAATGCAAAAAAAGTACTTCCTTCATCCCATAAAGCATGATTCAATTTATTTATTTTTTGGTTTATTCCGAAAAGCTTGACTTGTTTTTAAAATGGGCCAAAAATTATTTTTTATTCACCTTTTCATTTTTTCATCTACCACACTTAACACATTAAATATCAATTTTTTAATTTTTATGTCAAAAAAAATTAGGTGATGCTTCGAAGGATGAACTGATTATAAGAATTTCATCTAAGAGCATCCGCATTGGGGGTTCCTTGATAGCCTACTTGATAGCTTACTTGATAGTGTTTGTGTTATTGAGTAGGTAGTGCTGCATTGGGGTTCCTTGATAGCCTACTTGATTTTTTTAGTTTTTAAAGAGGAGAGAGAAATTTTTAAAGAGGAGAAGAGAATTAAAAAAAAAAGAAAAAAAAAAGAAAATCACTCGAGTATACTCGAAAACTCGAGGAGTCCTCGAGGAGCTCCACGCCGCATCGCCCTCCTCGATGCCCTCCCTCTCCTCGAGGAGGTCCTCGAGTACCCGCGATGGATGAAATTTGATCCAATGATATGAGATACATACTACCCACACACAGCTACACTTGAAAAGGATAACTGTCCCAAAAATGGGACCCACCAATATTAAGCTTTTGTGTGAAGGGTGTTAATGTCATTCTCTGAAAGGAGGAGTTGACGTCATGAAAGAGGTAGCTGACAGCAACCGCACCGCCGCCGGCGAGCAATATTAGAAGGCAGCGAAGAGTGCCACGTGTAAGCAAATACCAAGACAATGTGGATAAGGAGGAGTCCTTCTCTTGCAAATAGATAGAATTGGAGATCCTCATCAGCAAAGATTCCCACACTCTGATGTTTGAACGAGTATCTGCCTGTAACCCACTTGAATGCCCTACAAATATCCGCCACCAAATTACTTTTTTCTTTTTTAGGTTCATATATTTTTCATTTGTAAGAGTTTGGAGAAGTTGAAATATTATGGTTTTCTTTCCTTTTCTCACATTCAAACTAGCATAAGAAAAGTGTAAACGTCTCTAGTATCGTAGTTTAATCGTATTTTTTTTTTCTTTCTACAAGAATAAAGGTGTAAATTTCAATTTTATCATTATTTAATTAAAATAAATGTGCAATGGTACCAACAATAACTATATTATCCACATTTCATCATTAACTAGCATTTGCACTCGTGCAACGCACGAAAAATACTTTTATATTTTCTTAAATATAAAATTGATTATCATTTAATTATTATATAAATATTCTAATGTAATTAAAAATACTATAATTTAAGATAAATATATTTTAGTTTAATATAAAAATAATAAGAATAATTCATATTAATAATAAATTATCTTGTGAAAAAAGAAAACAATAAGTTAAAAGACAATTGAAAAAAAAAATAGATTTATTCAAAAAAAAGAGGATAGAGGCTAGGAGAGAGAATTTTCTTAAGTTTTAATCTTTAAATAAATATAATTTTTATATTTTAAATCCAATATTTACGTAACATATATCAAATTAATGCTCTTGCCATGATCTTTAAATAATGGTTAATTAAGCACAATTTAAGTATCAATCAAAAGAGGTTGAACGTTAAATTGGAGCTGTTAGACTACGATTTCTAAATAATGGTTAATTAAGCACAATTTAAGTATTTGGTTAAATTTGACTATTTTTTTTTAATTTGTTGTTAATGAATTGTTCAAAGGTATAAAAAGATCTCGATGTTCATAAAGTTTCAGAGATATCTCCATGACATATGTTTTAATGTCAAAGCATTCATACTCTAAATTATTACGATCTTTCAGTATTTATAGATGGGGTTTGAATAGAGCCGTTGTCTTCTTCAAATTAGCAACCCGTTGGTGGTTGTAATCTTACCATTTTGATTGTGTATGAGATGTCGTTGTCGGTTTCTACAATTTTATACTTTTGAATTTTGTAACCTTGAATTTGCTATGCGGTATGCAAGGTACTAGGGGTGGATCTATTAAGGGGCTGCACTGGGCTCCAACCCAGTGCAACCCCAAAATTTTGTCATATATATATTACATATATTTAACTTAATATTTACATTGTTCAATTTTAGCTCAATCCAACTTTCAGGAAAAAAAAAATCTTTCAACATAAAAATAAAAATTAATTTATTCTTGTAGAAAATAGATTATTTTTTAAAAACAAATATATAGATGTAGTTTTTTATATTCTTTCAACTATAATGGTACAATTTGCAGAGGTAGCTTTAGTATATATTATTGAATCAATAGAAATAGAATAATTATTTATTATAGTCAGTGATCGAATTTTAATCCTAAGTCCATTAAAATTCTATTTACACAAAAATGAATTGTACAGACTGCTCGAAAAAATTGGCTCGTCGAGTTCAGCCCCCCTTATCAACAAATCTTGGATCCGCCCTTGCAAGGTACGGAAGATCTTCAATGGGGTTCTCTGCATTGGACTCCTGATTAGTTGGAATACATGATCAGTTATATGTTCATTTAATTTCAACAGATTCTGCGCATCCATTGAGTCTTCTGCTCTACTGAATCTTCATTCTCACCTGGATCTCTTCAGCTGGTTCTTATCTTTGAACTGGGACTTTACTTCATTCGAATTTTCTCTTTACCTGAGACTTTCTCCTCAGCTGGTTCTTCTAGTAGCGTTGTTCTTCGTAGGAATTTTTCTAAGTCTTCTTTCACTTGAGAGATCTTAACTTAGATTTCAGCATACTACACTTCAATTGGAAACGTTCTTGATCCAAATCAGTTGTGTCATCATCTCTGTTGAGCATGTTTCCCCTTAGCTGAATACCTATAGAGTGTTGATAAGAGTTCCATAGAAAGTGAACTGGCAATCTACTTAATCAGCAGGTCTGATCATTATTGAATTTTTAATATCATTCAAACATAGAAATTTTCCAATATTTAACAATAATTAAAATATGACAAAACAAAATTAAAACAAAAGACTTTATCACGTGCAAAATACTTTTTTATATATATATATATATATATATATATAATATTAGCATATTTATTGATTATATAATGAATTAATCAATCCATATAGATAGATAAGGATTCATTGAATTTATGACTAACTATATATATATATATATATATATATATATATATATTATATTTTGGGCTTAATTGAATACGTAATATTACATAATACTCATTTTATCTCTAAAAATAGTTTTAGAAGGATGCATCACGAGTATTAATAAAAGTGATTGAGTGTATTATGAGTGGAGAAAAAGTATCACATAAATATAGTGTTAATAATGATAATTAATAATATTGTGAGTGGAGAAAAGAGCTCATTATGTAGTAGAATATGTAAATAAAAGTGAATTTTGTATTAGTCAAATAAAATAATAAAAATTAATAGTTTTCCCCAATCATAGTTTCAATAATATATAGCCAAAACTTAGTGTTTTGGACGGAATTACCTCTAGCTATGTATGTACAAAACATAACCTCATTTTCACTCTCCCTCAAACTCTCCGCTTTATCTTCTTTCGCATTCCTTTTCTCTCAAACCCGAAGGGCATGTTTGGTAACCCCGTTGGTATAAGCCAATATAGATAAAATTTAAGATATGTATCATAGATATGGTGAGATTAGTATTATAGCCTAGTGTTAGGTAGATAAGATATAAAATATAGATATATACTATGTGTAGGGGGTGAATCCGACAATTACGGAAGTGACGTCAGTAACGTCTGGATCGATGGGCACTAGCAACCTGAAACCACAAGCAACGTTAGAGCACCGGTGGGGGTGTCGATGGAAGGGCCTCCGACGCTCAAGTCAGTGAATTGATATGAATAATAACGTAAGTAACGTAATGACAATAATTAAATGACGGAGAGAAAATAGAAAAATGATAGTAATGAGGGAGTTCTCCGACTGATCCGGATGATCCAGTAGTCAGAGGTAGAGCTAATGAGCGGTATGGATCAAGGGACGATGGACGTCGGTGCTAACGGGGCCAGCCGGACGATCGGAACCCTAGAAAGTTGTGAGTGTGGAGGCGGAACGGAAGAGCCGGGATAGCGGGAGTAAGAGATCGTAAGTATATGAATGAATGTCAATGACAGCGTACCCCGATTGTGTTAGTGAAGTAGTATATATAGGTTATGGGCCTGCAGGGAGGCGACTAGGGTTAGGGCTCTTTGGAATGTTATTTGAAACCCTAGCGGTTCCAATTTTTTAGGAAACGATCTTTCGCGACTTTTGTTTGACCTAGTCACCTGTGTTTGACTAGGTTTTCGTAAGCTTATAATCCAGTTTGTATACTTTCGTGTTGAAATGTTTACTATGGCGCTGCTGCCGGAGCAGAGGGATCGCGCCTCTGCCAGAGCAGAGAAATCGTGCCGCTGCCAGAGCGGAGGGATCGCGTCTCTGCCAGAGCAGAGAGATCATGCCGCTGCCAGAGCAGAGGGATCGCGCCTCTGCCAGAGCAGAGAAATCATTCCGCTGCCAGAGCAGAGGGATCGCTGACTCCTCTGGCGAGGATTTCGCTGATTTCTCTGGCGAGGATTTCGCTGACTCCTCTGGCGAGGACTTCGCTGATTCCTCTGGCGAGGGTTTCGCTGATTCCTCTGGCGAGGATTTCGCTGATTCCTCTGGCGAGGACTTCGCTGCTCCTTTGGTCAGTCGGATTTTATCCACTACAGTTGGTCCCCCACTCCATAGTTGGAATTTTTTCAACTAGGGAGTGCAATTTAACTTGTATAGGGTGCGCATAGTGAGCAGGGCGTTGCCCTTTTCTTTGATTCCCGGCAGTTCGCGTGAAACAGGTGCGCCGGAAAAACGTGGAATTAAATGGTCGGTGGCGACATAATAATGGGCGTCCTAAACCTGCGGCACTTTCAAAGGCCCAAAATGTATCTAATGGCGTTGAACGTTACGGTGGTGATGAATCATAAATGAATAGATATAGAATCAATCGGTGAATTGTTGTTGAACCGCGAATTGTACCTAGTGTTTGATTGGAAAGGTGAGAGAGGGTAATTGGATTGTTGAGAGCACGAGAGTAAATTGCTGTAGTGTTGCAAGCAAAGATAGCGTAGGTTTCAGATTACGCGTACATGGCTATTTATAAACCCATGCTGGGGGTAAAATAGTAAATTCTTTGCTAAAACATGCGCCTCGCGTGGTCGAGGGTATAAGAGTAAATTTTCCCCTAGGCGGGAGATTTCCCCGCTCTTTTGGTGATCTCTCCGGCGAAGGCCATTTCTCTGACATGAGCCATTCCTCTGGTGAGTGCGATTTCTCTGGCAAGAGTCATTTCTCTGGCGAATGCCATTTCTCTGGCAAGAGCCATTTATCTGGCGAAGGCCATTTCTCTGGCAAGAGCCATTTCTCTGGCAAAGGCCATTTATCTGGCGAGAGTCGTTTCTCTGGCGAAGGCCATTTCTCCGACACGAGCCATTCCTCTGGCGAGTGTGATTTCTCTGGCAAGAGCCATTCCTCTGGCGAGTGCCATTTCTCTGGCAAAGGCTATTTATCTGGCGAGAGTCGTTTCTCTGGCGAAGACCATTTCTCTGGCAAAGGCCATTTATCTGGCGAGAGTCGTTTCTCTGGCGAAGGCCATTTCTCTGACAAGAGCCATTTCTCTGGCGAAGCGAAAATTTTTCAGTTTGGGAGAGGCGCGCTTTGCGCTGATGGACACTACGGGTCTTTATCTCAGGTTTTGCGTGAAACGGGTTTGTGCCTTGTATATGTAAGTTCTTCCCCCCATTTAGACTTAGTTGTTGAAACTTAAGTCTAAATTCAGGACGTTCGGGGTGGGACGGGCTTGCGTCTTTTACTTGAAGTTTTCTTCCCCCCATTTAGACTTAGTTGTTTAAACTTAAGGCTAAATTCAAGAAGTTCGGGGTGAGATGGGCGTGAGCCTTTGACATGAAAATTCCCCCCCCCCTTTAGACTTAGTTGTTTAAACTTAAGGCTAAATGCAGTATATGCGGGGTGATACGGGCTTGCGCCTTTTACATATAAAGTTTTTCCCCCCATTTAGACTTAGTTGTTTAAACTTAAGGCTAAATGCAGTATATGCGGGGTGATACGGGCTTGCGCCTTTTACATTTAAAGTTTTTCCCCCATTTAGACCTAGTTGTTTAAACTTAAGGCTAAATGCAGTATATGCGGGGTGATACGGGCTTGCGCCTTTTACATTTAAAGTTTTTCCTCCCTGGTGTGGAGGTGGAGGGGGGCTGCGCTCCTTAGAGCTACCTACATACCCAATTAAGGGATCAAGCCCGAATGTAGTTCTGACCTGCATGCAAAGGTCAGTAATTGTAGTAGATGATATGGGTATCGGAAGACCTTATTGAAATAAAGTGAAATTTGTAGAGTTTAGGGTCAAGCGTGGTACTGCTTGAGAGGTAGGGCGTTCCAACTGTTGTTGATTTCACGCACGTCTGTTGCTTGGAGCCTATAGGCTCCATGTCCGATCACCTTGGTGACCAAGTAGGGTCCTTCCCAATTCGGGGCTAGCTTGCCAGCCCCTGCCTCCTTGGTATTCTGGAATACCTTGCGAAGTACCCAATCGCCCGGTTTGAAGGTTCGCGTGCGAGTGTTCTTTTTGTAGTGTCGGGCAATACTTTGTTGATATGAGGATATTCTTATGTTTGCCTTATTCCTCTTCTCGTCGAGTAGGTCGAGCTCGTGGCACATGGCTTCATGGTTGTCGTGGTCTGTGGTAAACTCATACCTAGCGGTATGCACTTCGCTTTCTGTGGGGATGACTGCTTCCATTCCGTAAGCGAGGGAGAAGGGGGTTTCTCCCGTCGATGTTCTGGTGGTTGTCCGGTAAGACCATAGGACGTCGGGTAGTTCATCCGCCCATTTCCCCTTTGCCTTCTCCAATCGTTTCTTGAGTGTGTTCATGATGGTCTTGTTGGATGATTCAGATTACCCGTTGGCTTGGGGGTATCTTGGCGTTGAGAAGCTTAGCTTGATGTTCCAAAACCTGCAAAAATCTTGAAAGTCTGCGCTTATAAATTGGGACCCGTTGTCCGTGACGATCTCCTTGGGCACCCCATACCTGCATATAACATTCTTCCAGATAAAACCTTTTACCTCTTTATCCCTAACCTGGTGAAAAGAATCTGCCTCGATCCACTTGGTGAAGTAGTCCGTCACGGCTAACATGTAGACTTTTTGCCCAGGGGCAATAGGTAGTTTGCCTACGATGTCCATCCCCCATTTCATGAAGGGCCATGGAGAAGTGATTGATTTTAGTGGCTCTGGGGGTAAGTGGGAGACTTGGGCAAATCGTTGGCACTTATCGCATCTCTTGACTTAGTCTGCTGAATCGGCTTTCATGGTGGGCCAATAATATCCACTAGTCAGGGCTCGATGGGCGAGGCTTCTTCCACCCGAATGGTTGCCGCATTCTCCCTCATGTAGCTCGGAAAGGACATATCTTGCCTCTGCGTGGTTAATACATCTCAAGTATGGACCATTGTAAGAGCGTTTATACAATTTACCTCGAATAACGGAGAATCGGGTTGCTTGGGCTTTGAGTCGGCGGGCTTCATTTCTGTCATCTGGAAGTGTGTCTTGCGCTAAGTAATCCATTATTGGGGTCATCCAGGTTGGTTCGGCTGACACTTCATGGACTTGTTCCTCCTTATCCTTTTGAGTCGCTGGCCATTGGAGGCAGGTTATCTGAATGACCTTTGGTTGTGTGGTCTGGATGGATGACCCTAAGTTGGCCAATGCGTCGGCATGGCTATTGTCCCCTCGTGGAACTTGGCTCAAGGTGAACTCCTCAAAGCTCAAATGTAACTCTTTTGTTTTGCCCAGACAGGCTATCATTTTGGCGTCCTTGGCTTGATAGGATCCTTGCATTTGATTGACCACAAGCTGGGAGTCGCTGAAGACATTGATTCGTTTGACATCCATTTCCTTGGCCAATTCAAGTCCAGCCAGCATTGCCTCATACTCTGCCTCGTTGTTGGTTGCCTTGAATTGACACTGAATTGATTGTTCGACAATGTCGCCCTGAGGTGAAATAAGGACCAAGCCAAGTCCACTTCTCCTCATATTGCTGGACCCGTCAACATATAGTTTCCACGTTCCAGTTTGATCGGGCTCTTCCGTTAGATAGCATAACTCTTTGTCGGCCTGTATAATAAGGTTAGGCGCAAAGTCAACAACAAAATCGGCTAATACCTGAGATTTAAGTGTGGTCCGTGGCTTGAATGTGATGTCGTATTCACTCAACTCCACTGCCCACTTTGTCAATCGACCGGATAGTTCTGGCTTATGCAGTATGGCCTTTAAGGGGTACGTAGTGGCGACTACGATCGGATGGCATTGGAAGTATGGACGTAATTTTCTCGCTGCATGGACCAGTGCGAGGGCCAGCTTCTCTAGCTGGCTGTATCGGGTCTCTGCATCAAGTAGTGACTTGCTCACGTAGTAGATTGGTGACTGCTTTCCCTCTTCCTCTCTGACCAACACGGCGCTGACGGCTGTATTAGAGACGGCCAGATACACCAACAAAGTCTCGTGATTCTTTGGTTTTGCGAGTAATGGCGGGCTAGTCAAGTACTGCTTGAGTTGCTTTAGGGCTTCCTCGCACTCCTCAGTCCACTCGAACGTTTTTTATTTCTTCAAAGTGTTGAAGAAGATGTGGCATTTTTCGGACGATCTTGAAATAAAGCAGCTTAAAGCGGCTATTCTCCCCGCTAGTTTTTGGACGTCTTTCACGCAGGTGGGGGAAGGCATTCTCTGGATCGACTCGATTTGAGCCGGGTTTGCCTCTATTCCTCGCTGAGTAACCATGTAACCTAGGAACTTTCCTGCATTGACACCAAAAGAACATTTAGCAGGATTTAGCTTCATATTGTATTTTCTAAGAATCTCAAATGTCTCCCTCAAATGATCAATGTGGTCCCTCGCGCGGATGGACTTGACCAACATGTCGTCGATGTAGACTTCCATTGTTTGGCCCAGCAAGCTTGCAAACATCCGATTGACCAGGCGTTGATACGTTGCTCCTGCATTCTTCAATCCGAATGGCATATACTTGTAGCAAAATAATGCTACGCTGGTCATGAAGGCCGTTTTCTCCTCGTCATCAGGGTGCATCCGGATTTGATGGTATCCCGAGTATGCGTCCATGAAACTCATCAATTCATGGCCTGCTGTTGCGTCCACTAGCATGTCGATGTGTGGAAGTGGGAACGAGTCTTTCGGGCATGCCTTATTGAGGTCCGTGAAGTCAATGCAGACCTGCCATTTGTCGTTCTTTTTCTTGACTACCACCACGTTTACGAGCCATTCGGGATAGTGGACCTCTCGAATGAGTCCATTCTTGAGGAGCTTCGTAACTTCATCATTCACTACTTGGTTCCTCTCCGGTGCAAACTTTCTACATTTCTGTTTCCTCGGTGGGTAGCCCGGGGTGACCTGTAACCTGTGAACAATAATACTAGGGTCAATCCCTGTCATGTCCTCGTGGGACCAAGCGAAACAATCGTATTAATCAGATAGGAAATTGATAAGCTTCTCTCTGAGCTCTGGTTCGAGTTGTGCTCCGATCCGAACTTTGTGGTCTGGAAAGCTCGCATTAATTTGAATTTCATCTATCTCCACCGTCTCCTCCTCGATCAGGCTGCGTGGTCTCTTCGTTTGTTGATTTCTCTGCTCTGCAGACTTTGACTTCTCTG